>NC_136483.1:87760216-88215216 GCF_053919585.1 Euprymna scolopes
AACTTGTATTTAAAACCCGCTGAGTCATGTCACGTGATCTTGACGTCAGCAACCTCTAATGGCCGTCGGAATTTACAATTTAAAAATGTTGTTATCGGTAAAAAAAAAAAATTAATTAAAGCTAAACTATGAACTTCTACGCTATGGCAACGTTACCAAAGTTATTACCACATTGAAAATAGGTAGATACGATAGTTAAACGAAAAATAAAGTTAAAAAAAAAGTGAAGTAAAAAAAAAGTACGCTTACAAAAAATATTAACGATCGAAGTTTTTTTTTTTTTAAATAAAAACAGCCAGACGCCATTTTCCAGTCTTTAGAGTAAGGCAGACGAAGTGAGAGAGAGAGACAGACAGAGAGAGACACACAGAGAGAGAATGAGAGAGAGAGTGAGAGTGAGAAAGAGAGTGAGAGAGAGATGTCTAGACAGATTCGACAGGGGGGAGGGTCAACAACGCATGCGTCAGATGACGTCATGACGTCGTGACCTGATTTACTTTAAATAGTTGATAAACCGAACAGACTTTATAGACGCCGCTTCAGCGCAGGTAGTTAAGGGTTTGGTTCATTATCTAAACGTTTTTGGTTCGAATCGTGGTGTGAGATGTTTCGATTTTTTAAATTTAAATATTGAACGCTGTATTATTTAAGCCATTTTTCACGTAATGTTCGTTCGTTTGCCTTACGTTATTTTTTTTTGTGTTTTACCCCCCCCCCGCCGCTTAATTAAAACGTTGTTTTCTTTTCTTACTTCGCTTATAACAATGCTTACATCGTCATCGTCGTCGTCGTAACGCTCGGCGACTTTCAAACATCTTTCACTTCTGGCTGGCCGATTTTATTTTCAAACTTCGCCTCAGGGGTTCGACTTCGATCCTACCCCCCCCGGCTTCTTTTTTATTTAACACCACACACCCCTACAAGCACCCGGGCAACGCCGGGTACCCCTCGCTAGTATATATATAAAAGTGAACGTGCGTGTGTGTCTGTGTACATTTCCCTACGCAGTAACCCTGTCAAATTTTAGTCTACAGACTCGAAATTTTATATACATGGTACTGAGGTTTGGAAAAATCTATGTGATTGGTTTCGGCCAGAAATTTGGCTTTTATGGGGTCAAAGTTCAACAATTTGAACTTTGAGAACTCTACCAAACTCCTCCTACAATTTTGGGTCTAAACACTTGAAATTTTAGATAAAGTTTCCTTGGACATGGATCTAACTTAATAACTCGAATTTTAGCCCCAAGCAATAAATTTTAAGGTGCCATAATAGGGGTCAAAGTTAAAAAAAAAATTACGTTTTTTTTTTGCTTTGTTTTCTTTGCTCAACATACACCTCCAAACACCCGGGCAACGCCGGACACCCATGCTAGTATATCTATAAAAGTGAACGTGTCTGTCTGTGTGTCTGTGTACATTTTCCTTCGCAATAAATTTTCAGTCTACAGACTCGAAATTTGATATACAGGGTACTGAGATTTGGGATCGGTTTCCGGCCAGAAATTTGGCTGTTAATGGGTCCAAGATCAATTATTTGACCTTTGAGAACTCTACCAAACTCATCCGACAATTTTGAGTCTAAACACTTGAAATTTTAGATATAGGTTCTTTTGACATGGATCTAACCTTATAACTCCATTTGAGCCCCAAACAAAAAATGTTAAGGGGTCATAATAGGGGTCGAATTTAATATTTCTTTTTTAACATACACCTCCAAACACCCGGGCAACGCCGGGCTGAAATACTAGTATATGTATATATATATATATATATATATATATATATATATATATATATATATATAAGAAGTGTAAATATTTATAGATCACGCCACATATCTGTCCGTATAAATGTTTTTAATTTTTTTATATACATTTGGAGCAGGAATCACCAATCTTATTAGCGCAGAGATTGTTCTTCTAATGCTAAGTCGTTCTTTTGCAGGTATCCCTGTGTTTCAGGCGGGCTTATAATCTTTGGCGGAATCTCTGAAAAAGGTGTGAATTGAAAAAGAACGTGTCTGGTGTCGTAGCGATGATGAAACCGAAAAACTGTTTTTTTGCAGCCGAGTTTCGTTGAAATATTCGCGGAATTGTGGACGCCATTGCAGGCGTTTTTATATTGATCGGAATGTAGACATAGCTCATGACGGCATGTATAATGTATTAAACATTCCACTGTTAAAAGAACAATCCCCAGACTAGATTGAGATGTTTTAAATTCATAGACACGTGCATGCGCACACAAACACACACATGCATGTGTATGCATATGTATATAGTCATCTTCAAACAGCTTTTATGCCGTACCAAAGTTCTTCGGTGTGGCTAAATGTTGTTCAGCTGAGAACCAACACCCTCCCCTTTCTTTTTCTGTTCGTTTCTCTCTTGCCTTTCTCTCTCTCTCTCTCTCTCTCTCTCTCTATATATATATATATATATATATATATATATATATATATATATATTTACACGGTGGTCACCACTTATCAAGACTCGGAAGCCACTCAGGGATAAGGGTTATTGCAAATTTAATGAAGTGCTTACTGAAGAGGGCGGTTCATTAGGAATTTGTTAACGTTGGACTTGAAGACATCCAAGTTGTAGTCAGGTGGGAATCAGGCAGACGAAACAGAGTTCCACAGGCGTGCAGTTCTAAGAAAGAAGCTTTGTTCATGGAATCCACGTCTTGATTTAGGCACAGATAAAGAGTGGGGGAAATTTTTCACAGTGGATTCAACTAGACGGGTGTTTTTCGTGAAAGATTGGCGAGGGGGGACCAGGGATTGGAGTTCAGACGAGCACCTGCCATGGAAATAACGATAAAACAAGGATAGGCTCGCAACGTCTCTTCTGTGGGAGAGAGGTTGCAGGGTAGAGAAAAGGGCATCCCCCACTAAGCCACGAAGTCTATTTTGTACTCTGTTAAGGCAGGATATCTTCTGGAGCGGTAGAAGGATCCCACCATCTTTCCAGCGACCTTGGCAACAGACTTGATGTACGTGTTCTATTTCAGATCAGGAGTAAAGGACAAACCCAAACGCTTGTCAAAACATGGAACTTCTCCTAGACGAGATCCATCCATTTCAATTGATGCCAGATGGGGGATCAGAGCGCTGATGATGTAAAGATAGAAGTTTGGTTTTAGATGCATTAAAGGTAACCAGCCACGTCTTCCCCCCGCTGAACCACGCGCTCGAGATCAGAGGAGAGAGAATCAGAGAGAACTTTGTCATTTACAGCCTTTGATGTGTTGCCGTAGATGGTCGTGTCATAAGCATAGATTTCCACGAATGATTTAAGTATGTATTTAGGGAGGTCATTGATGTAGATCAGGAAGAGAGTTGGGCCCAGGATGGACCCTTGAGGGACTCCAGCATTAATACTGCAGGCTTCTGATTTTCGTCCATCGACCACTACTCTATTATGAATTTAATATATTTACAAATTTGAACGTAACGACTTTTATTCTATAAATAGATAGGCACGCATGCACAAGTTATCCGGAAGCAGAAATCTTCTTCCTCTCTAGAAAGACACGGCAATATACCAGTTGGCAAAAAAACTGACGCCGAACCATTATGTCAAACAGACACTAAGTATTTTAAAATTCATCCTAATAAATATTTTTCATGTTACCTTGTTTAAACTTGTTTTTCTTGTTTTATTTATGTATATGTATTTATTTGTCTCTACTTTTCCTGTCTTATTCGGCACCCCACCCCCTTCTTGACTACTATTGAAACAGGCAAAACAATACTCACCCATGCTACAAAGTAAACTAGCGATAAAAAACAAATGCGGGGAATTATTTTCTCTATTACAGTAAATAAAATTAGGACTTTATTTAAGTAATATACTTAATATCTACAATTACTGTAAACTTACTTATATTGAAAATGCTGGCTTCCTGGCTAGCCAATCAAACCATCTAATATAGTTAGTCTTATTTTCAATTATATTCGAAATATAATACAGTGAAATTAGCAAAGAAAAAGTCACCTATGAAAACGAACCTCCTAAATTAAAACCTGGAATAATTATTTAAACTCAAATGTAAATTAATATTAAGCCGACTTTACAAATTGATAAAAGTTAATTATTGGATTTTAATTATAAGGTGAAGTTCCAATGATTCAAACTCGAGATAGATAACGCCAAAAACATCCACTCATTAATATGGGAGGGGAGATTATCATCAAAAGTGTCCTGAATTGATATACATATAACGACGGTTCTAGGTTCAATCCTTGACTTGGGAGAGATGTTAGTCTAGCGGCACTGATGAGTTATGATACAACGAAACAGGACTGTATGTCGATGACTACAAATATATTTTAAGCCCCCCTCTTTGGGTAGAGCACTGTCGTAAATAATCTCACCCGCTACTTAATTGGCTGAAAAATGCGAAGCTCATTGTTTGTTTGTTTACAAACAGGCGATTTGAGCACTATAAATGTGGTGGCGGGTGTCTATTTAAATAGACATTCCGACGAGTTATTTACGGGCGTCGCTTCCATGGTCGAATGGGAGAACTACCGACTGTCAACACGGCGGTTCTAGGTTCAATCCCTGACTTGGGAGAGATGCTAGTCTAGCGGCACTGATGAGTTGTGATACAACGAAACAGGACTGTATGTCGATGACTACCAATATATATATATATATATGATGATTGCAACGTCTTGCCAGACAAGTGCCACTCCCTCGGACACGTAAAGTCCATGAGCCACAATGCCTGATGGAGTATATATACAGAGATTATATTAGAGAGTCTTAACTTTGTACGACAGCTAAATCTCTCTCTTGGTTCAAAATGTTGAGATCCAGCAACAAGCAAGAGCAAGATAGCAAGGAACAAATTAAACTGCAGACCAGCTTAATGCGGGTACTGATCTCCCGCTTTATGGTTTTTTAAATCAGAGATTTGCTTCTCCTAGAAAGATTGCTTTCACCACAGCTTACGGGGGCTCTCTCCACCCCAACACATATATACATACACACAAATATACACGGTGCTAATTGGCCGTTGGCCCCGAAAAAGGATCCATCCGCCTTTTTAAAGGTTTTGTTTTTAACCCTTCAGGGAGACTAGCCGCCCTCCTCACCAAACAGTCTGGTGGGGGAACCAGTTTAGTCGCCGGTGACCCAACGATGAGGCAGGTAGTACTGGGTTACATTGCATCAGTAGCATATGACTTAACCTGACACAATATATATATATGCATATATATATGTATATATATATATATATATATATAGAGAGAGAGAGAGAGAGGGGGTCTAATAAAATGTATACACTCTTTAAATGACAATAAAACCAACATTTATTATAAGAAAGAAAAGTTTCATACGTCAAAATACTGTGAACAAATTTAGAAACCAGATAATTATCGAAAATGTTCAAATTATTGGCCATTGTGGTCCATGAACAGCTAACAACACTCACTGATTGAATCGAAAACATTCATAATCAGTTCAATTTGTATGTTGACACATCTTCTTTCAATGGTTGCTTTCAATTTATTCATTGTAGCTGAGTTTATGGTGTGAACTCTGTGTTTAACATGCCTCTCATTCCCCTAAAAACACAAAAATCAATGAGGAAGAGGTGAGCGTGAACAGTAGATACTGCCTCTTCATCCAACCTATCTGTTTCGCAGGTGACTATAAAGATATGTTCTTAAATCATGATTATAGTGGAGAAGTGCGCCACCTGCTGGAAGTACCATTCTGTATTCCTAAACATTTCTTGGGAACGTAGCATAGTGTATTCATGGAGCAAGTTGAGATAATTTAAAGAGTGTATGCATTTTATTGGAACACCATATATATATATATATATATATATATATATATATATATATATATATATACATGTAAGACATCGGCTTGGGTTATAGTTGGTCGCGATGGTCACATCTCTTGTTCGAGACGAAGTAGGTTTATTACACTATCGGTTTTCGCCGCGGTTCGTTTGATGTGTGTTAGTTTATTGACTTTCTTGTGTGTGGCGCATTTGCTCAGTTTGTAGAGTGCTCGCCTCGCATGCAAGAGGCTCAGGTTTCGAATCTCGAGTTCTTATATGTCTTACTGACGAGCCCAAATGAGGGCGAAACTCGAGTCTTAAACTTCCGGTGTGTTGACTGTTATGGTTGTCTGGCTGTGGAAATAATTATATATATATATATATATATATATATATATATATATATATATATATTGCTCAAACGAACATGGAGCATTTATGCTAGTATATATATATATATATATATATATGTGTGTGTGTCTTTGTGTGTGTGTGTGTGTGTGTGTGTGTCTAATGAAGGTACGTAAAAATATATATTACAATAAAAAAATTCGAGCATGAAAATAATATGGTTAAGATTTAAACATGGAAAAGTAAATGAACTAGTTGTTAAAACTGGAAAAGAAAAAGACAAGATATAGTAAAAAAAAAATAATAAATTCATAACTTAAAATATTACAGTATTAAGAATATTTTAAATTCAATTTAATATATAATCAATTCTTAATTAACACTGTAATGTTTTAAGTTATAAATGTGTTATAATTTTATGAGAATATCTTGTCATTTTCTTGATCAGTTTTGAAAACTAGTCTTTTTACTTTTCTGTTTAATCTTAACCATATTTCTTTTCATGCTCGCATTTTTCTATGTAATTCATATATTTTCCAGACTTTTCGTTGAAATAAAATTTTCTCTCTCTCTTTCACTTGTTAGCTGTGAATTATTAGCAACAGTACAGCTGGGCAACAGTTCAGGACAGCGGTGAATTATTAGTGACAGTTTTTTAATATCCAGTTACACCATCATCACCGTTCTTAGCCGATTTGACGTAGCGTAATAGATTTGGTTTCTATGGTAACCAAACAGCCAATCAAAAAAAACGTCCTTCTGTTCCTTACAGATTCTGAGAATTTTTTAACATAGTAATTTTAGTATAACTTTTGTTTTACCTAACGAAAATTGAAAATATTTTTCAAAATATAGCTGAGAAAATTACCTATAAATTGTTTGAAATTTGGTCGCAAAATGAGTGAGAGGTGAAGCTTTAAAGCAGTTCTAGTGTGTTTGAAATATATATATATATATATATATATATATATATATATATATATATAGAGAGAGAGAGAGAGAGAGAGAGAGAGAGAGAGAGAGAGAGAAAGAGAGAGGGAGAGGAGTAAAATCAAGAAATCAAATGTTATGTCAAAATCCATATTCTAATTTTGGTCAAAATCATTGGATGATTTTTTAACATAACGCAATCAGAAAACGGATGAATATTTTTACAAGTATTTTGTGTGATTGATATAGGTTTGTCAGAGCGGGCGATCACAGCTTAGATAAATCGCAGTAAAACTATGGTTTGCAACTTTCTAAAGAACAATGAGAATTATGTAAAAGTAAAATCCACTGGTAGATTCCAAAAATTCCTCCTACACTGTGTAGGAGAATAAGGCGGGTTGTTATGAAAGCCAGGGGACTTTCTTCTAGTCAAATTAAGGCAGTCACAGATGCTGATTGCAGTCCAATAGCTACCAGACAACAGGTTTTTACGCACCTTCACCCCAAGCCACGCATATTGTTACTTGGACGTAAGGGGCTACTAACTGGGACCATGCCTGAGAAAGATTAAGGTATTGGTTTACGGTGCATTTGAACTTCTGCATATCAGTACAGTTTGGAAAGCAGGTAGCAGGCAAAGAATTCCAAAGTCTAGCTGTTCTAGGGAAGAAGATATTAGAGTAGAAAACTTTCTGACATTTAGAAACTTTAACAGTGCATGGGTGTGATTTTGTTGCTAAGCGGGTTTGTCAGGTATATGTATTTCGAGGGGGGCACAAGTGCAATGAGTTCATCAGAGAACATTCTATTAAAATACTTGTAAAACAGGCACAGGGATGCAGTATTGCGGCGATGGGACAGGAGTTGGAGCCTAGTTGACAAAGTGGGACCTATAAGATTGGAGACCCTTTTCTGGACTCTATCCAAGAAGGAGAGACTAGTGGTAGATGCACCAACCCAGATGTGGTAACATTACTCCATACATGGTCAAACGGTGGCCTGTAAAAGTACAGGACACTCTCAGGTGTGAGCAGTTTTCTAACACGATAGAGGAAGCCCACCTTCCTTGCAGCACCTTCGCAATGTCCTCAATGTATTTATTCCAGTTCATATTTCCTGTAAATATTAATCCGAGGAGTTTGAAGGAAAGAATTCTCAGGCAGGAAGTTATTTGTCATGGACATCGCTGGTTGGAGAGATTTCTTGTAATTGTTAAAAAAAAACAGATTAGTCATACTAGCGTTAAATGTTACCTTCCATTTACGTCCCCATTCAACTACGGTCTGGGGGCGATTTTCTAAGGATGCAGCCATTGTCTTGGATCTGTGTACATCCGCTCATCCCTCATGCATGTTATTACGACAAAAAGGCGGTGAAAGTGTTGGAATCCGTGCGTAGTATCATGTATCAGTAGATGATGACCCAACATTCCCTAAGGATCTCATATTAGTGTCTCTCCACAGGATAGAGTTTTATATCATACTAATCTTGAAACAAATTCACGACTAATTTTTTTCAGTACATCATTTTTTTTCTTTAAAGTTTAGTAGACGCTAAATGCTGGTTTTAATCATCGGTATTGCTTTCTAAGCCTATAGTGAAGCAAGGTTTGCCTAATCTCTAACCGCAACCCAAAGATGACATCTTTACATATACAATCACTTTCCATCATAGAATTGACTCCACACCCCCATACCTCTCATACTGATGAAGTTCCAGGTCGATGTAAACACTCCCAATAAACCCGACAAGCAGCTAGATCCCACCCCTTCACAGTAGAGATCCATAGGTGTAAGAAAGCCTTCTACTCCAATAGTTTCTTCCCCAGAACTGATAGACTTTGGAACTCGCTTCCGGGATTCTACTTTCCCAACTGTACTGACATGCAGAAGTTTAAGTGTAATGTGAACAGACATCTTGCTATTCATCTCTCTTCATGATACTCCTGCAACTGATGCCCTCGATAGTAGACACCTACTTCAAAGTGGCACTGTGCCTTGTTTGGAGTGAACATTTGAATAAAAAAAGAAAAAGAAATTCAACAGAAAGAACCGACGTATATATTTCCATAACTACCATAGTCTTTATATATTTAACCTTATACGCCACTGGACATGCGTAAAGTTCGTTAAATTATGAGCTGTGTTTCTTTTTAATTTTTAATGAGTTATCACTTGTTACGGTAAAAAAAAAACTCGAAACAATAAAATTAATGAAATAGACGAATTGATTTTCGAATGTTATTAACTAAAATTTCTTTTAACATTAGATTTTTTATAAATGCTGGTAAATTGACAAGATGCATGATGAGGCGACGGCATAGGGTAGTAGTTGTTAAACAAATATAGCTATTAGCTGTATTATTTTTATTATTGGTGCTGCATTCTGTCAAAGATCATTTAAACTCATGAATAACATTGGTTGTTTCTCGTATTTTATGGGTTAGGATGTGTGTGTTTTTTTACTACAAGATTTTGGGTCTTAAATTTTATGGTAAATAATTAGTCTATATATATATATATATATATATATATATATATATATATAATTATATATATAGTGTGAAAATATTGAAAATGCCAGCATATCAGTCATTCAGAACAATAACCGACACTAAAAGCGGCAATACTTCTTTTTTTTCATTAGAAAAACAATTGCTCATTACAAATACATACAAAACAAGGAAGTTGAAAGGAAGCGAGAGTTACGAGGCTGCCGAAAGTAAACACAATATGCACTTTCGATTCTCATTAGTATAGACGGCCGTCAACAGTACGTGCCCTTTGACAGCTCCTGTTCTTATCGTTTCTACACAGTTACCTCATCAATCAAGCCTGGCATTGGACAATGGCGAAACCTGGTTCATCGTCGACAAACTGATTATAAAACAGGTGGTGCTAGCTTATATGATACCATACCCGACAAACGTAATGTTTGCAATAGTAATAATTATTAAAGCAGTAACTATTATTTATAAGTTCATGCCCGATGTTATAAGAAATTAGCTAAATAAATTTCATTTGATTTGTGCATCAACATTTTTTTAAAGTGATCTTTACTAACACGCAGAGCATGTGAGTCTGCGTATCTGTGCAATAACTACGTTGAAGCTCTATGACATACCAAACTTGAGAAAAAGAGAAAGCAAGCAATGCTGAACACCTATTTTTTACGATTCCATTACATTTTAACGGACCCAACACATTGTAGATTCGGTCGCAAGGAAACAGAAGAAAAGGAAAAAAAAAACGACTGACTTTCTTTTTTAACAAAAGCCTTTATATCTGGTATTTCCACCAACGCATTTTTTTCTAAATATTTAAACAGTTCATTTCACTTTCTCCCGCCACGTGTGACTTTTCGTCTCTTCTATGACGTCACCTACTTTTCTCGAACACGTGCTTCTCTCATCACGTCTCAAGCACTACTTTTCTAAACACCTCTTCTCCGTGAACCACTGCTTCTTCGGCCATACATTCTTTTGTCTTTGCTGTGACGTCATTTCGCGCAGCCGGCTTGATCATTTGAATATCTATTATACATCCCAGCGTCAGCGGTTCTGTTACAAGCAAGCATTTACAGCGTTTGTCGCTCTCTCTCTCTCTCTCTCTCACTCTCTCTCTCTCTCTCTCTCTCTCTCTCTCTCTCCATTGACTTGTATATCGTATTTGTATATTAGAATTAAAGTAAAACCTCTACATGCTTAAAGTAAAAGTGTCATCTCCTTTTTCACCAATTATAAGCTGTTACATACGCGCAATTGCCTCATCAACCCTAACCTTATGTAATAATTTAGTTCTTTAATGGTTGGCTCAACTCTCTTCCTGATCTACATTAATGATCTTCCAAATCACATCCTTACATCATCCGTGGACATTTAGGATAACGACACTACAATCTATGGTAGCACATCAAAGACTGTAAACGACCAAGTTCTCTCTGATTCTCTCTCCTCTGACCTTGAGCACATGGTGCAATGGAGAAAAAGGTGGTTGGTTACTTTTAATGCATATAAAACCAAGCTTCTATCTTTACGTCATCAACGCTCTGATGCCCATCTGGCATCAATTGAAATGAACGGCTCTTGTCTTGGGGAGGCTTCATGTTTTGACAAGCATCTGGGCTTGACCTTTACTCCTGATCTGAAATGGAACACGTATAACGCATTGCCAAAGTCGCTGGAAATATGGTGGGATCCTCTACCGCTCCAGTTGATATCTCACTCCTAGTGCAATTCTCTACCTATATAAAAGCTAGAAGCAGCTTATCCTGCCTTGCTCATCTCAGCTTCTCTATATGCCCCCCTCGCCAAACTTTCACGAAAAACACTCTTCTAGCCAAAACCAATATCAATAATTTCCCACACTCTAAAAATTAAAATATGAACAAATAGCTATTACGTTGCGCATGCATATTCGTAATGCCGTCATTCGATTATCTGGCAAATTGTTTTTTTCTTTAAATTTTCACTTTTGCGCTGATTTTCCCCGACAGTTTAAACCCAAATATAAAGTTTCGCATGGGTTCGAATACCCTATATATTAAGTTTTATGTCTGTAGACCTTTTTGCCCTTCTTTTGGGGGGCTGGTTTTCCCCCACATTAAAAAGGAATTTGTGTCACAGTTTGCTTTCGTGGGGAAGTAAATAAATACCAAAAGAAAAAAAGGGTTTTTAATATGAATATCAATACAAAAAGAAAACGAATTTATAGGAGTATAGACTATATAAATTATAAAATAAAAACTATTCTTATTAAGAATGAAAATGCCGCGGCCTGTTATAATTAATGCACGTATAAAATAACAAAGAAGTATTCTAGAAATTGAAGTGATGAAAACTAATCTATCATATATGTGAGGAGGAGAGACAGAAAGACGGAAGCGGAGATAGAGCTTAACTATCTTTCAGAACAAGTGACGAAATCTACACGTGAATTTCTTTATCCCATTATCATGGAGAACGGATTTGCATGTACAATTAAAATAAAAGAACAACATTTCTTTAGAATAATAGAAAATGCCGTCGCGTGTTTTAATAAACCGACGCAAATGACAAAGATACATTGATTGAAGAATATTCTAAGAGAGACATAACCAAAGTTCGGTAAAAAAAAGGGGGGCACAGTAATTCCACGTTAACGTGAAAGTCTCCTCTCTTTGCCTTGGCTTATATATTCTCTCACTACATAACACAAGTAAAGTGAAATATTGACTCGTTAGAAATGTTCGCACGTACACATTTCCCAGAGTGCAACACTAATTTTGTGACAACAGCAGCAGCAGTAACAGCAGCCGTTGAGCATGCACAAAAGGAAATGCCGGCAAGAACGTCATGAGAGAAATTCCAAAGAACGAGACAATGATGGTCAGATTTTAACGGCATTTTCTTCAATTGCAAAAATGTTTTATTCTAATTCCACATTCCCAAAGCGAAACGGTAAAAGCACACACACACACACACACACACACACACACACACATATATATATATATATATATATATATATATATATATATATATATATATATAAAGTAAAAATATGGTCGCACACTTTAGAAGACACTTATTTTGAATAAAGTTTAAATGAGAAATTTGAAAACTTGAAAATGTCAGAAATAATGATAAAATCATTTTATTTACTGTTGTTGTTGTTGTTGTTTGTGTTGTTGTTGTTGTTGTTTGTGTTGTTGTTGTTGTTGTTGATGATGATGATGATGATGATGATGATGATGATGATGATGATGATGATGATGATGATGCGTACGTAGTTTGCTGTTGTTGTTGTTGTTGTTGTTGTTGTTGTTGTTGTTGTTGTTGTTGTTTTGTTTTGTTTTTGTTTTGTTTTTGTTTTTTGTTTTTTTGGTGCGCAGGAGGATGTAATGTCTTGGAGTAGAAGAGAAGAGAAATGTACGTCTTATTCCGTTTGTTCCACGTGTGTTAATCTCTAGTCTAGAGCGGGAAATTTCAAGTAAAAATATGGCCATGCACTTTAGAAGACACTTATTTTGAATAAAATTTCAATGAAAAATTTGTTAGAAATAATGATAAAATCATTTTGTTTATTTTTAATTTCTTTTAATGCACTAATTCTTTGAAGGTTTATACACTTCATCCTTGAAGTACTCCTACAGATAAAATATCAGCAAACTTGTACATGTCGCGACTGAGTCCTGCACAGCATCCATGTTACTTTCTATCCTAGCACCCACTCTCCTCTACGAATAAGTGTCTCTTACGTCGTTAGAATTGAGATTTTGCGCTGTTCCAGTTTCTGAATATCTGAGCCCAATCAAAAATCCTACTTTTTGATAGCGCATAGCGAGATTGAAATTTTTCCGGAATTTAAAGTGCACTACGGTGTATGATGCATTGATAAAATAAGCCTTTTATATTTTATTTTACTTCAGTCGAAGTTCTCAGAAATCAAGAGACCTCACTTCCTCTCTACTTGATCTCTATATGAGATACATATTCGAATGTTCTATCTAAGTTGTTTGTCTCTCAAACACTGGGTTAGTAAAGAAATTGAGAACATAATTTTCCTCACCCCGATTAATCATTTTCATACTTTGTAACTCTTTCGTTTTGTTCTCTTGGTTTTACTGAATTCTAGGACTAGAATTTATCTAGTCTGGTGGAGTATCCAGCTTCGTGTTATTATTGAGGTAACATCATTTGAAGAAGATGCACCATTCCTCGTAAAAGCTAATGTAAGTTAGCCATAGTGATGAGATCTTATTTGGACAGCGAATACTATGTGATTTTTAATATTTGGCCAGGGTTTACTTGTAAGGAAAAGTATCCTCATGCCAGGTTGTACTGACAGATTTTAGACACTCGAGGATAGTGTCCAGTAGGCATTCAAGTTCTCTCTAATTTTCTTCTGAATGGACCATGACATGTAAGAGAAAAAGATATTTTCAATATATTGAAAAATAAAATGTTTTTAAAAAAACGATCAATAGTTTTTTATTAAAAAAAAATAATGTTCGTTCTGTTTTTGTAAAAAGTTGAAAACATTCTGGGTTCTGTTTTTATAAAAATAAATGTGGATTCTGTTTTAGTAAAAACACATGTAAGTTCTGTATTTTTAGTATTTATTTATTTATTTATTTGTCACACCGAACATTAGTTACATACGTTTTTGTGTTCATCGCGGTGCACCGGAAAGAAGCTTCACATGCCTCCTCGCAGTGACTTAGTCCACAATACATTGTAATCTACATTGCACTGTAGAGAACCTACTGTTTATTTTATAAAGTTATTTTTATATATAATGGATTGAATTGAACATTCATTTCAAACGCGATACTGTCATATCAAAGTACATAATGTTGATTTTATATGCCTGGCCTTACTGCTTGTGTGGTGATAATGGCTTGAATTTAAATTTTAAATTAAAGTCAAGTATCATAGTGCATGCGTACTTTAAACAAACATTTATTTCGAACGCGCCTCTGTCATATTAAAGACCTACTGTTCATTTTATATGCCAGGCATTTCGGCTTGTGGTAATAAAACTTCTCAAATGCACTTACGATGTTAGGCTGTGTAGGGTGTTAACTTTGGTCAAAACCGCCTGTAGCTTCTTTCACCGGATTATTTCGATTATCGATTATCGAAACTTTTCGAAGACATTCCGATACAAAACCTATCTAAAACACTGCCAGACACATAAGGTACCTTCTTGTTAAATTTTATAAAAATCGGCATAACCGTTTTTGGGTCCATAGAAGACGAACTCACACACACACACATACATACACACAGACATACACACATACAAAGTTTCTTTAATATAATAGTAGATATTTATATTCCTAGAGACCCAGTTTAAAAGGACGTATCTCAAGAATAAAGTTACGTCCACTGTTGACACAACAAATGAAAAAGTATTTATTTTTACCTTTTTAGACACAATTTTTTTAGTAAATTATCTGCGACCGACTAAAAGTCAGTTCAGTACCTATACACTCACGTTGCTTCCTGCTTACTGTTCAATCTAGGTACTTATCGATTTCTAGCTGCTTCTCTTAGACATCTACATTGTCTGTTTGCCTACCTACATATTTACTTAATTCTGCCCTAAATAACTGCCTGTATCTCACGTTCTGTCTGTCTTCACACACAAACCCATAATATATATATGGGAGTGCGTGTGTATGTGTATGTATGTGTGCGCGCGCGCATGATCACGTGCATTTGTGTATGTTTGTTTTAGATAGATTCTGAAACTCATCGGTAAAAGTATGACTGTTGCAATCAAACAGATCTTCATAGAAAAATGCCGCACGAGATTAACAATGCACACACACACACACACACACACACACACACACACACACATATATATATATATATATATATATATATATATATATATATATATATATAGCTAGCAGAACGATAAAATTGTCGCCTCTAAAGGAAACAACACTACAGCTTTAATTTTATTTATTGCGGGCTTTTATCCTCATCTTTTCTTAGTTACTTTCCCGACGTTTCGGCCAACTATTCATCTGGCCTTCGTACGATGATAACCGCGACGGAATAGGAACTCTGAATCTTCTGACTGCATCCACTGCAATTGCTGCCTTTCGTAGTTGTTGTCGTCCCACCACGTTTTGGCACGTGGCGCAGTTGATAGAGACGTTGAATCTCTACGGTTCCAGGTGAGAATTGTCTGAAGATAGCGGTTTTAATCTTATCCAAAGCCGGCCATAGGCTTACTTCACCAAAATGTGATGGAACGACGACAACAACTACGGAAGACAGTAATTGCAGTAGATGCAGTAAGGAGATTCAGAGTTCCTATCCCGTCGCGGTTACCTCCTGACGAAGGCCAGAGTAATAGTTGGCCGAAACGTCGTGAAAACAACTAAGAAAGATGAGGATAACAGTCCGCAATAAATAAAATTATTAAATAATACTCATCTCAACAATGAATTCCAATTAAAATGATATAAATTACAGATTGATTTTAAAACTTTCATGGAAAAAATCAATCCAGGTAACTTGATTATGTAGTAGAACTGACATCTATTTAATGTAGCCGCTTTCAGACTCAATCACCGCCTCGATACGAGTTCGGAAATGGGAGTATGCCTTTTCCACAAGCGCTGGCAGGAGCTCGGCGAATACTCGACAGATATCAGCGATCCGACTGACTTTGGTGTTGTTGGAGGTCATGTTCGTTATGTTCTCGGGGTAGGAATAAACGAGATAGTCCAGCGAGTTAGTTCGTGGGATAAGTGGGGTCAGTGAGTAAAGGGTAGAAATCCTAGCGTTCATCCTGAAGTCAAGCCTGGATCTCTTTCGACTTGTGGGCCTGTGCCAAATCCTACTACCTCACCCAGGGTCAGCCAGCTGCCACATAATTGCACCAGGGGGGCACAACAATCTTCAGCACATCCAGGTATACTTTGGTGTTGACTTTCAAGCCGACTTTGAAGATGTGAGGTAGCATTATGTGGCCCTCACTTGAAACCACACCAAAGACCATAATCGTGGGTAGTCTAATGCTGTGTGCTGTGTCCTTAATCGTTGAAATGTCCGCATTTTTATTTCGGGAATGCTGGCAATGGTCCTGTTATCATAACTGGGATCGGTAGAGAGAATGAGTTGTACAGCGACGCAATCTCCAATCTCGTTCATTGAACATTGTGTTACTTTCAGACATGATAGAAGGCTCCTATCGCTCTTGGGATTTGTACACAACTGCCCAACTAGTAGAAGGTCTGCAACAAAAAACTAGTTTTTATCAAACGGAAATAGAATCATATCGTCTTTTCTAGGGATTCAATTATATATATATATATATATATATATATATATATATATATATATATATATATATATATATATATATATACACGGTGGAACCTCGGGATACGGGGGTTATATGATGTGGAATACCATGTTTTTTCCGACCTTGCTTACGGTATTTGCTCTGCTCTACAGTTGTTATTTATAATGTTATTTGATTATAAACATGCGTATTATATACTGTACTACATGTTGTTACTAATTCTGTGTGTGTGCGTGTGTGTTTGCGTGTGTGTGTGTGTGTGTGTGTGTGTGTGTGTGTGTGTGTGTGTGTGTGTGTGTGTGTGTGTGTGTGTGTGCGTGTGAGAGCGTGTGTGTAAATGATTTTATTTAAATGCTTCTGTGGGGCGTACGTTACGGAAAGATGATCTACATGGTAATAGAGAGAAAGAGAGAGAAGGAGAGAGAGAGAGAGCGTCAGAGAGACAACAAGAGACTGATTTTATTTCGTATTTTCCTTCTTTTAAATTGGTTGCACGGAGAAGGAAATGCACGTCGAAGAAAATGCACATACAAAATACGAAAGTGCTTAAATTTTTAAAAATATAATTTGTCAAGTGTAGGTCGAATGACGGCATTACGAATATGCATGCATAACGTAATAGCCTTGGTTTATGTTTTAATTGTTAGCCTTGCAGCAAACATGTATTCATTGCTCAATCATAAACGGCAGAGGAAAATATAAGTCGTAAGCTAAACGATTTGATTTACATTCTCAATCGTGGCGCACGAGTCATTTTTTTTTTTTTTTACTTTTTAAATCATTGCTATATATTTAGTTTTATAAATGCGTCGTATGTAATTCATAAAATGAGTATTAAAAATTCTTGGCATAAAAATCGTTAAAAATTAAATCGATAAAAATGCACACACCCCTTATATTTTTTCGTCTTTTTTCAAATTTTAAATATACTTCAAGAAAATGGAAAACAAAATCAATATTTAATGACTTTTGGAAGGTGCTCAGTCTCAAATAATATCTTCTAGTAAATCGATACCCTATGTTGGAACCACTCGACAGATACACGAAAACGATTTATTGAAGAGTCTGTTTGTTTGTCATTGTTTGAGGACAATTTTACTAATTGTGGTTAATTTCTATTTCAGTCACCTAAAATATTTAGAGTGAAATGAATTTTGGAATATATATCCAAACATGAATATTATTTTAATAAAAAAAAATAACTTTAACACACAAGCTATAACAAGTTTCATCGTGAAAACACTACAAACTTCTACTTACGTTTTATTAGAAACTGTGCGACCCCTAAAAATCTTCCAATAAACATTGAAAAAAAATTGCATAATCTGGCAGATTAGTGTCTAATAAATAATAATCTGCTGAAAATGTTGAAAAAAAAAACGAAAAGAACTATTCCCAACCATACGGGCAATAATTCGGTTTCGTGTTTCCGTTTAGTGTTTTCAATAAGGAAGATCGATTTACTTTGTATTAGGAACTGATAACCCCTTAAATTTTTTTAAATATTGAATTTTTGCGTTTTGGTTAAAATTGTTTGTTTGCAATCGCTAATTATCCGCTCAAAAAATTCAAAAACAGACGAAATTTTAAAAAAAAATGGTATTCTGTTAGAATTTGACACGAATCCTCGGAATTCTCCGTCTTTTAGTGCTCGAGTTCGGTTAGCTATCACCGGATTAAGCCGAACGTGGTTCAAATGTTGAAACACTAAATCGACATTTTTTAATGTTTTTTTCTAATGTAATTTTAAAAATTTTATTTGGGTCATGGATGGGGGGAGGTATTTTCCTGTTTATTTTTTAACATTTGTTGACAAAAAATAATATGTAAAGTTACTTGAAAAAACCTTTCTACACTTTCACCTTTTCGCATAAAAACAACTTCCGTTTACAAAAAAAGAGACTTTTATTGACAATTATCTTTTAAAAAAATGTAAGTTTTCTTGAAACAATGTACTTTCAACTAACAATTTAATTGAAAAAATATTTTTTGTTGATAAAATAATTGCAAAAATAATTATAAATAAGCAATACAAAATGCAACGTTCCTTTACAAATGTATATATATATATATATATATATATATATATATATATGTATATATATATATTCAGTAAATTAACAGTAGGTTTTTGTTAGTTTTTTATTTATTGTATTTCTATTTTGTCCGGTTTCTTTTTTTTTAAATTCTATTGCGTTTGTTACTTTGCTCGGCTTAATCCAGTAACTGCCGGTCGAGCCCGAACCATAATTGATAAAAAAAACCCGAGGATCCGGGTCAAATTCTGCAAGAGTACCAAAAATATATGCTGAGTGTTCATTGTACAGGTTGGGCAAAGAAAGGTGCTTCTTCGTTATTGTAGAGAAATTCGACAGCCGAAAAGTGGATTTTTAATTAAAATAACAATGATAACTACTTACATTTTTTGTCAATTTCCACAATAAGAAATATTAGCTACTTAATGTCGCAATTAGTTAAGTCTTCCATTATTCAACGAAAAAATAATTTCGGCTATGTTTATTTTGTCACGTGACATATGACGTAAACGCAAGGAAAATATGTATAATTTCTTATTTCTTCAAATAAAATTTTTTTAAAATTAATTTCTACCTTATCGTTTTTCGAAAGTTTTGAATATTTTCATTATTGCGATATGGCAATTCAGATTAATATTTCGATTTCCGAATTTCACTACAATAACGAAGAAGCAGCAAATGTTTACGGATATTCTTATAAATTATATTTTCTACAAAAAAAAATATGCGAAAATAAAAATATTGATTTGAATAAAAAAATAACAGTTTGTTAAAACTTACGACATTCTTTTCTTTTTTCTTCTACTTTATGAATTATCATCTCCCACTTACTTTGTTAGTTTATTCTTTGAACAGTTCTCTTTTCAATGTTTCCATCGATTCATTATTGATAAAACATTTTACTTTCATACAAAAAGGAAATCGGCTAAAATTTTTAATATACGCGATTTTTCAGTGCATTCCAACACACATGTCCATAGCAAAATTAAACCCTGATGTTTTTCCTCTATCAACTTCAAGAAGAACGGACAGCGAACGTGTATTAAATTATTTCACCGGATATACTATTTTAATTCGCTTGGGGTTTGCAATAACTATTAACAAGTCCCAGGACATTTTTACATTTGTGTGACTTACATCTACATCCTGATTGCTTCTCACATGGACAAGTATATGTCGGCAAACCAGACACTCATCTGCACAGAAAATGCAACACCTCAAATTATTGTGTATCGAAAAATGTTGAGAACGTAAAAATGATAAACATATATGTGATGTAGATTACTCAAAATACAGATTGGATCACGTTACCTGACTGCTATCAAAGACATTCACTTCGGATTTTACCATTCAATTGGGGAATGAATTTTTACATCCTTTTCATTAACTTCCCTTACTCTATGGTATTTAAATATTTAAAAACATTTAATTGTGATTTTCCATGTCTCACTGACTTTAGCAAATAATGTGTAAACCATTATAATTATTTGCTAATATTTTCTCCTCTGAAGAGATGGTACACATCGAAATCCTATAGGATAAGGAGTTATAATATTTCAAAGGTATTCTTTGTCTTTCATAGAATAATAAAAATCTTTTGATTTGAAATTTAAACATTTCACGTCATAAATTTTAAAATTTATTGAATGACTAAAATTTAATACATACATATATATATATATATATATATATATGTATATATATATAGTATCCCCGAAAATGCAGATGTTTTATTGCTTGCAACTTACTACCGTGGATAGATATAGTAAGAGAATTGACACTAACACCAAACAAGCCTATACATAAGATAGATAGATAGATAGATAGATAGATAGACAGATAAGCAAAAGCATAATTGTATTGATATAAGAAATAAAATATGAAGAGAAATAAATTGAGATAATACAAACATAATTATTAGCAATTTCTCTGTCTCTCTATCTCCGTCTCTCTTTCTCTCTCTCTCTCTCTCTCTCTCTCTCTATATATATATATATATATATATATATATATATATATAAAGAGAGAGAGAGAGAGAGAGAGAGAGAGAGATAGACAGAAAGACAGACAGACAGACAGACAGATAAAGAGAGCGGGGGAGAAGTAAATAGCGAAAGGAAAATGAGACATACTTTCATTCATAGCCAAAATGCTGTTCCTATAGTAATGTGTCTGTATTTACTTCAGGGCTCACTTGTACATACTCGCATATGATGGTGTGAAATGGGGGTCACATGATTGACTGATTAGCGTCACATGGCCGCCGAGTGCAAGTGGATTCAAGTGATCGGCACAACATCAAAGCCAAAAATGTTCAGACGAGTTATCAGCGATTTCCTGGGCACATTAATCGATCCTTTTCAAATAGCCGAATTTCACTTTCACTTCTCTCTTTTCTACTTTCACTTTCACTTTCACTTTTGTCTCAATATTTCATCGTGTTGTTTGTTTTTATGCGTTTTTTTTTGTCTTTTGTTTTCATCCACATTTTATTAGTAGTAATACTATCGATCAGAACAACGATTACTTTTTTGTTCATATATATATATATATATATATATATATATATATATATATATATATATATATATATATATATCGAGAAATGTTTGCTTGTTTGTGTGCCATATAAATCAATATCATTGTAGTTTGAATATTCTAATAAAGATAAATGGGGCTGCAATTTTACGAGAAAGCTAATGTCTTCATTAAAATTGATTCTCGGGGTCATTTAGGGACACGAGAGACCACTTATCGAATATCGTAATAGAAATGTGTAAACAAGAACAATCCTTTCCATTCTTATTAAATCAAGTAGCAAGTGTTTAAATACAGTAAAACATTGTATTTCCTTGAAATTATATGAGGTCGATCCGTTATTAATGCAATATTTTGTAGAATATTTTATCGGGAAATAAAACTAGCAAAGCATTTTTAATGAAAACTACTGCCGATTTTTGTTGCATAAGTTTGATGCAGTCATTCTCTTTTTAAAAGGAAGCACATAGGATTTAACACTAAGGCTTAGACAACAGCATATTTTGTCATTGTTTTCACTCTTGAGTATATATCCGTTAATATCTTATATGATTTTATATAAACTGATTTGGTTCTCGGTTGATTGACTATGTTGGATATACACTTGAGAGTTAAAAGAATGAAAAGAATATTCTGTTGGCACAGCCCTATTTAGAACGTAGGCAATATCTTTGTTAAGAAGATAACTTGAAACTTAACAGTTGAAACAAAATGTGATGCTGAAAAACCTGAAAATTCACATTTACTTGGTTTTGTCAGCCGCTGGTATGGGTCTTTCTGGTAGATTTTTAAACAAGTTTATCACGAATGAAGACACAAAGCAGACATATTTTCTTTTTATCTTCTGTCGACATAATCTTATTCTCACATGAATCTAGGAAGTACCCTCTAGGAGAGACGAACAAATGACATCCCTTTAATCCAAAGTTTAGCACCTTACTTTTCGCTCATATTTATCGATGTTCTGTTGATTTATTTTTTAAAAAGTGAAGGATGCATGGTCCCCCGTGGGTGCACAGTGAACGATGCATAAAAAATGACTAAGTTCAGCTTCGTTTAGCCCTAAAAGTCCCCCGGGGACATAAAATCTTTGTGAAAATGAGCAAACGGTGCAGGTTTAAGCATTAACATATGTAAATTTGAGTTTTGTACGATGCAAAAAAATAAATGACTAGGTCCATCATCCCCCTCCCATTTAACCACAAAAGTCCCCAAGGCTTTAACAACTTTCAATTTGAGTTCAGCACCATGCAAAACTGCTAAATAGACATACACAGAACATTTTGGATAAATATGGTAAAATAGTCCCAAAAATAGAGTATTTTTATTAACCCTAAAAGAGCCCTTTGAGGCACATCCAAGAATTATCGCAAAGTATAGACAAACAAAATTATATAGAAATCAGTTAGTTACAGCTTTTCAGAAAGTTTTATAAAAATCCAAGGCATCAATTTTTTTTATAAATAAGCACAAAAGTGTCAATTGTAGCCATTTTAAACCGAATAGCACCCCTAGGGGAGTAACTGTTTTTCGGAAAATCCGTTCTGTTACATTTTTACTCATATCATGTTTAATGTTTGTGCAAAAGATTCCAAGGCATAGTTATCGAGAAAAGTGCGGACAGACGAACGGACAAAGGTGAATTTACAGGTCCATCCTCCTTTTGTTGGGGGACCAATAAATTCCCATTAAAGAATTCAATGTTTATTTTATTTATCAAACTAAAATATACTATCAAAACCAGGAAATAAATATTAAGGTACCTTTTTGTATTTATTTGTTACGCAGTTTTGGTTTATATTCTGCGATATGTCTCAGAAAAGAATTTTCCATTTATTTGAAATAGCCTATCAGTGGTCTTGATTAAAGTAATCACGCAATACAATCTTTTTAATAAACGGTTGTTCGCAGTCGTAGCTGATAATACGCTTCAGTTTTACGTTTTTGACGTATCCTGTACTACAACACTCGCTCGTATTTATGGCTTACATCAGCCAATGTTATTCTTGTGAGGAGGAACGCGGCTGTATCATTATTCATTACATTATATTGTTTGTTTTTAGTAGTAGTCTACTTGTGTGTTTATGAGTGTTTTTTGTAGGAAACGCCAGTTTTTAGTGTATGCTTGCATCCCCTTTCATTTTACCTGCTTGTAGACTTTAGGTGGATCTTACGTTATACTAGATATGAAAGGCTTGTGCGAGTGTGTGGGGTGGGGGGTCAAAATAGACTTCGTAATTGAGATTGTAGTGTAAAAACTAAAACGTAAAATAAATTAATAATAAAACTGCAAATAAGTATATATAAATGTTAAATGCAATAAAATTTCCGTAAAGTTAATTCTTCTTTTGTTAGTTGATCGTGTGTCAGTTTCACCGCGGGTAGCTCTGGTCAAGAGGTTTATAGTCCGAATAAATCTGGTTATTTATGGATCCTACCGAAACGTTTTGAAATATGTAGCCAAGTAATATATATATATATATATATATATATATACATCTGATATTTAGTTTAGCTAGGTAACCAATTATATTCCTTTTTATTCCCGTCCATATTAATAATAGTGTTGTGATTTATTTTCGGCAATATGTACTTTATCATGGTGTATTTTTTTGTGTTATCACAGGTTATATGATTGTATGAACGTATGCTTGTATAATTTAATCCACATGACTGGGGATAAACGAATGCAACTTAAAAGTAGAAAATTAGACTCGTAATTAGGTTTATATATGCATGTTTGAACCAGCGTATTTACAGCCAGCTATTAATTCATGTAGATGTTTATTTTTCTTCTTTTTACGCATCTCTATCTTTTTTTTTTTACACCTTTTTTCTTTTTTATTCTCTGTCTTTCGCCATTTTTGATTTTCAATTTCTTCTGCGTGATTCAATTCCTTCCTCGTCTCTTTTCTCTCAGGTTCCTCATCTTCACTGATTTGAAATCAGCATTTTCATTAGCCCGATTTTTATATCTCCTCCTTTCCCTTCCCCCTTCTCTTCACATTTTTTCTTATCGATCTTTCGTTTTCTACCTTTTTTGTCCGCTTCGATTTTAATATTTTTAAACTGTTCATTTCAATCTCTCTTTTCTCTCTTTCTATCTTCATTCCCTTGTTTTTTTCTCTCTTTTTTCTTCTTTTTTTCTATAATTTTTTCCGCGTCGTTTTTTTTTTTTTTTCACTTTTTCTTTTTCTTCATTTACTGCTACTACTTCTCTTGTCTTTCTTTATTGTGATCTCATTCTTTTCTTCTAATTCTTTTCTTTATTAAATACTAGCCTGGTTGCCTGGGTGTTTGGATGGTATGTGTGTAGCAAAAAAAAAAGTAGTAGTAGGCAGGCAAGCTCGAACCCGTACCGCGTCTTTGCCGTTACGTCCATCGCCAAACTGGAAGTGGCGAAGGTTTGAATTAAGGCTACTCACTCGAAAAGAGAGAATGACTTTCGAAAATATCGGTAAAAAAAAGCAATCCCTCCTTGTAGAAAAGTTCCCAGTTAAGGGTGAAGGAATTAATGTTTTTAGCCAATATTTCGATATTTGTCTTCCGAAGGGTTGAGTTTCAAAACGATACCGATCTCGTGAAAATCCGTCGTCTCTGCCGAAAATTTTAGGCAAACATACATATTTTATTCTTTTTAGTTTGTATATCTGCAATCATTCTTCTTGTTTTATTCTTACTTTATTTCATTATTCATTCCTTATTATTTCGTTTTTCCCCTTTCTTGCTTCAAATGTGGTATTTCGTCATATTTCGTCATATTTCTAGTTTACTTCTATCATTTCATTACATTCATTTGTCTTTTTCGTTCGCGGTTTTTCGTTTTGTTCCTTTATTCCTAAACTTAATTACCTTTCTATTCTTCATCCTTTCTTTCAGTCAGCATCAAAATACTTAATCTATAACTTCTCTTTTACGCTCTTATATTTCTTTCCGCCATCTTTTTCATTGTCTCCTTCTTGTAAACTGGAATTTCGCAAATTTCTCACATACCATTTCGTGAAACTTTTTTTCAATTTTTTTTTTTTTTACCAAAAGTAAAAGACTTTGCAAAAATGTCCTTTGATGTATATTTGAATTTTATTATTTGTTGTTGTTGTTGTTGTTGTTGCTGTTTTTTTTTCGCCTATTTTTTATTTCTAATTCGTGTTTTCTTATTATCGTCTGCTTCCTCTTATTTTCTTGTCTTGTCATTCATTTCTTTGCTTTTTACATTTCAGACATTTTGGTTTTTATGTTTGTTTCGGCTCTTTGGTTCCTGACCATTTTTGATTTTCTAAGGCCGTTTTATTTTATTTTTATCTGATTTTAGATACGTCCACGTATTTCTATCAGATGCCATGTCTATCTGTCTGCCGGTATGTCGGTCTATCACGTTTGTATTTGAAATTGTATTCATATCACTAAACGAAATAACATTTGTGAAAAACTCATGAAAACAGTTTATTAGAGAAGTCAATCACTAAAGTAGGCTTCGTCGGTAGGTCGGTTGATACGTCTGTATTGTCGGGACATCTGTCGTTCGGTATGTAGGTCTGTTTTTTATACGTCTGTAAGTCGAAGTCTATCGCTCGGTACGTCTGTAAGCGGTACCTTCATCGCTCAGTACATCAGCAAATCAGTATATCCGTCACTTGGTATGTTCGTTATTTGGCAAGCCTGTCTCTCCACACGTCTGTCGATCCGTATGTTCGTAAATTGGCATGTCCGCCGCACAAGTTGTCCATAAGTCGGCATGTCCATGACTCTATACATCCGTCGTTTGGTACATCCTTAACTTAGCACATCCATTGTTCGATGTAATCGTAAATAGGTACGTCCATCGTTCGATACGCTCGTACATCGGTATTTCCATGGCTATGTATGCCCGTGTTTGTACGTCCGTCACTCACTACGTCTGTCACTTGGTACGTTCGTCACTCGATAAGGCCTTCGCTCCCTATATCCGTTGCTCCATACGTCCTAAAATCAGAACGATATGTCTGTAAGTTGGTATGTACATGGCTCAGTAAGTCTGTACGTCTGTCACTTAAAACGTTTATCTCTCGGTATATCCGACCCTAATTACGTCCTTCGTTCAGTACATCTGTCGTTCAGTACGTCAATCACTTTACCACATTAAAGTTCGAAATACCATTTTCACTAACAAATGTGCATATTTTTGTACATATTTTACTGTACATACGTCCAAGAATCTCTATAAGAAACATTGTGGGATGGTTTATCTGTCACGCGTAATTTTAAAACGGTATTTACATCGATTAACACGAATATAGAATAAAATTAGTGAGAGGTAGTTTATTATGTGTGTCCACGCATCTCTAGGGGGGGGGGCTTTTTCGTACGTAGATCTGTCACGCTTAAATTAAAAATAAAATTGCATCGTTCCGTCAACGGTTTCATCTAAACGCGCAAATTAAATGAAACTCACAAATTACACGCGCAGATTAAATGAAATTTGTGAAGAAAAGTATGAAGTAATCACTTTATTACATTCATCTTCATCTTTATAAAAGACTTTATCCGTCTGCCGGTCGAATGTCCGTAAGTCTGTCACGCTTCAATTAGGAATACGCAAATTGGATGGATGGATGATCGAAGATGCGCGCAGGAATATCTATAATTGTCTTTGTCTATTTATTATTTGCCTGTGCTTAAGATAGAAATTTAATTTTCGTAAATCTGTCACGCTTGCGTTTAAAATAGCATTTTTTTAGATGCGCCAACTGTCGGTTGGTCTGTCACGTTTAAGGGAGTAATAGTATTTCTGTCGCTTTGTCACGCTAATGTTAAACGGCATTTTCTATTGGTAAGCGTGCAGGTTGAATGGACGTAAGAATAAAGAATATCTGCTTATTTATTTCACTCATTTTGTTTTAATTTTTACTTTCGTTTATATCTGTTTTGTTTTTTTATCATCTTTTCCTTTTCGTGTATTGTCTTCTGTCTCGTTTCCGTACCTCACGGGAGACGTCGGAAAATTCTGAAGAATGCGAGCTCATAAGAAAACAAAATTAGTGGAAAATATGGGCCACCACAGATCCGTTTGGGTTCAGCGTTCCCGCCATTTCTTGTCATGTTCCCTTATCTCCTACCACAATATTACGCATACCTCCCACTACTATTAACTGCAAAAGTTGAATTTATTGTTTTGGATTTCATTCCCTAACTTTTTTCATTCCTTCTTTTTTATTTTCTATTAATATTTTTTATTTTTTTACTTTTCATTATTTCTTTCGTGTTTTGCTTGGATTTTTTTTCTTTTTATTTATCTTCTTTGTCTTCTTTTTCTTCTTTTTTTATCTTTCTGTTTTTTTTTTTAATTCTCTTGTTTTTCTCTTTTGTCTTTTTCTTCTTCGCATTCTTCTTCATTTTATCCATATTCTCTTTCTTTAATTTCTTTTTTTTTGTCTTCTTGTAATTCTTTTTCGTTTTATCATTCTTTTTTTTTCTTTTTCGTGTCATTCTTCATTTAGTTATTCTTTTTCTTATTCTTCTGTTAATTCCATTTTTTACTTCTCATTCTTCTGATTCAGCTTTGTATTTTCTATCACTTTCTCTCCAT
Organism: Euprymna scolopes; assembly: GCF_053919585.1. Lineage (NCBI taxonomy): Eukaryota > Metazoa > Mollusca > Cephalopoda > Sepiida > Sepiolidae > Euprymna > Euprymna scolopes. Next base: position 87,788,256 of record NC_136483.1, read on the forward strand.
ACTTACCTCCCTTCTTCCTTGCATTCTTTTTTTTTTGTCTTCTTTTCTCGCGATTTCATTTCCCACCTTTTCTTTGTAATAAAAATTCTTTCTTTTCTCTCGTTTTCTTCTTTTTTTCTTTCCATTTTCTTCTATTTTCTTCTTTTACTGCCCCCCCCCATTTTCTCTATTTCTCTTTCTTCAATTTACATCTTATCAATTTTTTCTTCTTCTTGAATTACTATTTTCTTTTCTCCATTTTTGTTATTTTTTTTCCTTCTACTTTCTATTTTCTATTTTCTTTTTGCTTTTTCTTCTGATTCCATTCTATTTATGTAATGTTTCACTCGTTCTTTCCCTTCTGATTCCTTCCTTTTTTATATTCTTCTTTTTTATTTTCTTTATATATTTATTTGCTAGTGTTGGGACGATTAATTGGAATCGGAATCGGGAATTGAAAAATTGGGACTTTTTGAGGGTATCGGAATCGGAAAAATTCGTATTTATTTTCCGATGCCAAAGCGATTCCTAGGTTTCTCTTTTTTTATTTGATTTTGTTTAAAGCAACCTTTTCTGCAGTTATTAGTAATTATATAATACTCAATATTTATATATTTTAAACTACAAGTCAAACTAATATCTACAGCTTACCCCGCTTACCCCCACGTATTTAAATGTTTGAGAAAATATATGCACATTTTAGCTATGTGATTGGAAAAAAAGTAAATATTTAGAAATTTTTTAAGAATCGGAATCCGAATCGGCAATTGTATCGGAATCGGGAATTTTCATTTTATCTTCTTTTTTTTTATTTGTATTTTCAGTCTTTCGTTTTTTGTACTCTTCCATTTCTCATACTCTTTCTTTTCTTATACTCTGTCTTTATTATGCTCTTTCTTTTTCTTACTATTTTTGAATCATTATTTACTAGCGGAGGTACCCGGCGTTGCCCGAGTGTTTGTTTCCGGGACGGGGGGTGAGTTTTAAAAAATGTTATGGTAGGTAAGTAGGAAGGATCAAACCCGGAGTCATGAGTAAAAGTAGGAAAATAAAGTGTGAAAAAAAAAAACCATCTGCAACGTTAACAGTTCGGCCACCAAGAAAAGTCCATTCCAGTTGTTTAGGAAAAAAAAAAAAAAACGACTACGGTAGGTCGGCGCGAACGTGAAAATATAATGCGAATTGTCCAGCACGCTAATCACTACGCCGCAGAGCACTGCAGCTTAGTTTAGTGATTTTAAATAACTTCACATGAAAGAACTACGAAGCCAAACCGGTGTTCTCTTCTCAACTGTTCCTTGTGAACGATCCCCAAACGGTGTTAAGTGGTGGCAGGGGAGGAGGAATTTATTAGAGAGAAAATATTTTACCACTTCCATTGATCTTAACCGATTTTGGCCGTGACTTCTCAGCAGAAAAAGTATAGAAATCTAAGATTATCGAGGAATTTGAAAAATAATAAGCCTATAACACACCTCAGATATTGTTCTGCCGTTTGTGCATATTATATTTGCTTGAAATATCTTGAGTTTTAATCCTATTAAGGTCAAAATCCGACGAGAAAAAATGAGTTCATTTTATTTATATAGAGATTACATCTCGTTATCTCTGTCTTTATTACTCTATTCTTGTTTACGTTTTATCCATAGAACAACACGGTTTACCTTTCTTTATATTTTTTCTCGTTGTCTTTTCCTCTTTCTTTCGTATTTTCTAATTTCATATGCTTTCTTGTATTATTATCATTAACTGTTGCATAATCCCTCCTTTCTCCCTCATCATTTTCTTTCTTCCTTAACTATTTAAAATGTTTCCTTATTCATTCCTTCATTTTTTTTTTAATTCCTTTCTTTTATAACCGTTTATCCAGGCCCAAATGCCACTCGAGAGTTCATAAATTTGGTAGATAGAAAATATAGGACTGATTTATAGCGATGATTGAAATTGACCAGAATTTAATAATTTAAGAGGATCGTATAACAAGAATTAGTTTACAATAGTCTTGCAAACTATCATGTTGTAGTCAGCTGGGAATTAGCTCCACAGTATTATGTTCTACAAGCGGGTAGTTTTAGGAAATTAAAAACTTTGCTCATGGAAGCGCTGTTTGGTTTTAGACAAATGGAGGAATAGGAATTATTAACAGTGGTTATAACTAGGTCTATGACAAGAGAATATTCTTTTCATTGTTTTGACTCTCGGGTATATATCCGACACAGTTAAACACAGTTAATCAACCGAGAAGTATATCACTCTAAATAAAAGCATATAAGGTATCAACGGGTACAGACTCGAGAGTCAAAACAATGAAAAGAATATGCTGTAGTCCTAGCCCTCGTTACAACTAGACTAGTTTTTTTTTATTATAAATGCGTTCGAAAGCGAACCATAGGTTAGAGCTCAGTCGAGCACCTACTAAGAATATAACAAAAAAGCAGAAAAATACAAGAAAAATATCTTCCATGAAAAAGAGGCTGCAGGGAAGAGGAAAAGACACATCCTTCTTCCTTTCTTCATTCATTTCTTCTTTTTTCATTCTTTATTTTTTCATTACAATTTATTTTCTATTTTGCTTGTTTTTATTTTCTGTTTTTTTTATTTCATTCGTTTTTTCATTCATTCTTTCTTGTTTTATTTATTAATTTTTGTGTAATTATTCGTTTACGTTTGTTTTTTTTTCTTTTTACTCATTAATTATTACGTTGTTTTTTTTTTTCGTCTGTTATTTATACTTTCCTTCGTTTGTTCTTTCTTCCTGTCTACTTCTTATTTTATTCTTTTATCATTTTTTATTCATTTTTTTATTATTATTTTCGTTATATATTGTTTCTTTTTTGCTTTTATTTGTTGATTCATTTTTATTCGTGTTTCTTTTTTTCGTTATTTGTTATATATTGTTTCTTTTTTATTTTTTTGTTGATTCATTTTTATTCTTGTTTCTTTTTTTCGTTATTTGTTATATATTGTTTCTTTTTTATTTTTTGTTGATTCATTTTAATTCTTGTTTCTTTTTTTCGTTATTTGTTATATATTGTTTCTTTTTTGCTTTTTTTGTTGATTCATTTTAATTCTTGTTTCTTTTTTTCGTTATTTGTTATATATTGTTTCTTTTTTGCTTTTTTTGTTGATTCATTTTAATTCTTGTTTCTTTTTTTCGTTATTTGTTATGCATTGTTTCTTTTTGCTTTTTTGTTGATTCACTTTATTCTTGTTTCTTTTTCCGTTTTTCGTTATATATAGTTTCTTTTTTGCTTTTTTGTTGATTCATTTTTATTCTTGTTTCTTCTTTTTTTTCGTTATTTGTTATATATAGTTTCTTTTTTTTGCAGCTCTTTTGTTAAAACTGCAAAATATTTATCGAAGCTAGCAGAAACGCTCGGCGTAGGCCGGTCGTAAAGTACGTTTAAATATGATATTTTAATTCTTGCAGATGTCGTATATATTATTAGAGAGTTTATTTTTATCGATTTTTATATATTATAAATTTGCGATTTTAAAAATAAAAATATATCCATATGACTTGAGTGCATCAGTTATAATCGAAACCGAAACCAAAACTTATGAAAAATTCTTGGCAAAATTATTTATTAAAAGAAACGGAAGTCCATAATAATTAAATGACAGTCACTCAGATGTTAACGTGACAAACAAAATAAATAGCACACACACTATCCTATTAAGACATAGTTTATATATTAGATCTAGTAATTCACTTCTGTTCGTCCGTTCGTTTGTTCGCACTTTTCTCAATAACCATGCCTTGGATTTTTTTTAATTTTTGCACAAACATTAGTCATGGTTAAAGTAAATTTTTGTCAGAACAGATTTTCCGGGATAAATCTGATTGTCCTCCTAGGGATCATTATAGAAGTAAAATTGCCCCCAAATCGTTCCTTTGTTCGTACTTTTTCCAATAAACACTTTTTGAATTGTTTTGAAATTTTGTACAAACAATAGTCATGGTGACAGTAATATTTTACACGTAGAGGAGGGGGATGAATGCTCGACTTTATTCATTCTTTTTTTATCCTCTTCTTTTTTCGTGCATTCATTCGATTTTTTTATTCATCTTTAGCTCTTTATTTATTTGTTCCTTCATATTTACTTCCAACTTTCATTTGTCTTCATTATTCTGTGGTTTTCTTTTTTTAAATAGTTTCTTTTTGTTTCCTTTAATTCTTTCCCTGTTTAGTTTTTTCTACTTATGTTTTATTTTATTCATTCATTTATTTATTTATTTATTGTATGTCTTCCCCCTTGGTCAGATCAACGTCCTCACACAAATTCTTCCCTAGATCTAAGAACGCTTTTAAAGTAATTAGCATCATCGCCTAGGAAACAAATAACACGTCTATTTGATTTAAAAAAATATTCTCAACCAATAAAGATTGGGAAAAGGTAATTTACACTGATGTTCCACTGGTATTACAATAAATATGTAAAGAAGTATTTTTATCACTGTAAAGAAGTATTTTTATCACTGTAAACAAAATCATCAGTGATGATCATAGAGATACCCCACAAACTCACATATATACAAACACACACACACACACACACACACACATATATATATATATATATGTATATATATATATATATATATATATATATATATATATATATATATTATATTATATTATATTTTGGCGGCAATTTTCTCCTTTATGCATTTTTTCCTATAATCCGTATTAAAAAAAATAAACATTTGTCAAGCTCAATACGAAGCGGGTGGCACGCTTAAATGCGTTAAACTATTTTTAACGATTTAAATCGTCTTTCTAATCAATTCATTACCTTATCTTTTATTATTTTTCATCATTCGCCTGAGGACGATTTACGGAGGTCGGAAACCTTCGCAAATACGGCAAATTTCTTTTTACACTCAATCTGAATGTTCGGAAAGTAGTTTTTCAGGTGATAAGTCATCTCCCTCTCAGTACAGACCAATAAGTTACCGGTGCGTCATGAGTAAGTTGCTGAAATCCATATTAAATAGAGAAATAGTCAGCCACCTCAGCAGAAATAACCTTCTTAGTAACACGCAATATGGTTTCCGTTCTGCAAGATCTACCGCAGATGTGCTAACGGTTATATCTCATAGGATTAGTGAATCTCTTGACAACGGCTTCTTCCAGGGCAATTGCTCTTGACATGTCAAAGGCCCTCGACAAGGTATGGCATAAAGGCCTACTTCACAAGATCTCCAGCTACGGTATAACTGGAAATATTCTCTCTATCATAAAATCATTTCTCTCCGATAGGCTCATAAGAGTAGTGGTTGATGGACCAAAAATCAGAGGCCTGCAGTATTAATGCTCGAGTCCCACAAGGGTCCATCCTGGGCCCAACTCTCTTCCTGATCTACATCAATAATCTCCCTAGACACATACTTAAATCATTCATTCACATCCATGCTGATGACACGACCATCTACAGCAACACATCAAAGGCTGTAAATGACAAAGCTATCTCTGATTCTCTCTCCTCTGATCTCGAACGAGTGGTTCAGTGGGGGAAGACGTGGCTGGTTACCTTTAATGCATCTAAAACCAAACTCCTATCTTTACATCATCAACGCGCTGATCCCCATCTGGCATCAATTGAAATGGATGGCTCTCGTCTAGGAGAAACCCCATGTTTTGACAAGCTTCTGGGATTGACCTTCACTCCTGATCTGAAATGGAACACGTACATCAAGTCTGTTGCCAAGGTCGCTGGAAAGATGGTGGGATCCTTCTACCCCTCCAGAAGATATCTCACTGCTGATGCAATTCTCTATCTATATAAAAGCCAAGTACGTCCAAGGATGGAATATTGCTGCCATATCTGGGCCTATCCTGCCTTGACAGAGTACAAAATAGACTTCGTGGCTTAGTGATAGATGCCCTTTTCTCTTCCCTGCAACCTCTCTCCCACAGAAGAGACGTTGCAAGCCTATCTTTGTTTTATCGTTATTTCTATGGCAGGTGCTACTCTGAACTCCAATCTCTGGTCCCCCCTCGCCAATCTTTTACAAAAAAACACCCGTCTAGCTGAATCCACTGTCAAAACTTTCCCTACTCTTTATCTATGCCTAAATCAAAACGTAGATTCCATGAACAAAGCTTCTTTCTTAGAACTGCACGCCTATGGAACTCTGTTCCGTCTGCCTGCTTCCCTCCTGACTACAACTTGGATGTCTTCAAGTCCAACGTAAACAAATTCCTAATGAACCGCCCCCCTAAGTAGACACTCTAAATATCCACACTAACGTACTGTACTTACAATAACCCTTATCCCTGAGTGGCTTCCGGGCCTCGATAAGTGGTGACCACCTTGTAAAAAAAAATTGATCGTAAGAGAAACAAACAAGAGTTGTATCTAATCTTCAATGAAACACACACGAGCATACACGCACACACACACATATATATATATATATGTGTGTGTGTGTGTGTGTATTCATATATATATATATATATATATATATAGATAGATAGATAGATATATGAATACACACACACACACATATATATATATATATATATATATATGAATACACACACACTCAAAAACATATATATATATGTGTGTGTGTGTGTGTATTCATATATATATATATATATATATATATATATATATATATATATATATATATATATAAACATTGTATTTAGTCTACGCGGATAAACCAACTTTTTGTATCTCGCACTCACAGAAATAATTTTTTTTTATCTTTTTAAATTATTTTTCTGATTGCGAGATTCATTTGGAGTCCTGGCAGCGGCATGAAAATGTTAAATCGTTTATCAATCCGCATAGACTTACAGTGTTTATATAATTATATTTATTTATATAAGCTCTACACACATATTGAGCGCTTTTGGAAAAATGGTTTTAAGTTAATGTTATTAATAAACATCAACTTAATTAATTAGTATTATATAATATATGTACATATATATGTATATATATATGTATATATATGTGTGTGTGTGTATGTGTGTGTGTGTGTGTGTGTTTGTATATCATAATATTTTTTATGTTAGTTTTATCGATCAAATTTATTGTATTCATTATTATTGTTTCTCCGATACTTTATATATGCAAAATCAACTCACATTTACGTACGTGTACAAATATATATAGAAGTATGTTGTCGTTTGCTTGAAGCATTTTATGTAAGTTAAAATGTGTTTTTAAAGGCTTAACAATGCAGAAAGGAGGACAATTTTTGAATAAAGGATAGGTAAATTAATAATTGATAAGATTGACAAATCAATACTTTTAATTTAAATATTTATTTACCGGTGCAAATAGCTGTATTCCGCTGTTGTTGATGGTATAAGGTTACCTGTTTGTATCCAGTTGTTGATGGTATCAAGTTCCTGAATTTTCAGAGATATATTCCCTTGTGAAGGGAAAAGAAAGAAAATTGATCCACCTCTCAGGACTGTTGTTTTGTTTTGATATATATATATATATATATATATACTAGCATTTCAGGGTGTTTGGAGGTGAATGTTGAGCAAAAAAAAAAAACGGTCAATTTTTTTTTAACTTTGAACCCTATTATGACCTCTTAACATTTATTGTTTTGGGCTCAAATCAAGTTATTAAGTTAGATCCATGCCCAAGGAACCTATATGTAAAATTTCAAGTGTTTAGACCCAAAATTGTCGGAGGAGTTTGGTAGAGTTCTCAAAGGTCAAATCGTTGAACTTTGAACGATTAACAGACAAATTTCTGGCCGAAAACCGATCGTGTCGATTTTCCCAAATCTCAGTACCCTGTATATCAAATTTCGAGTCTGTAGACTAAAAAATGGAAGAGTTATTGCGTAGGGAAATGTACACAGACATACAGACAGAAAGACAGAGAAACAGACATACAGACACGCTCACTTTTATATATATACTAGCATGGTTCCCGGCGTTGCCCAGGTGTTTGGAGGTGTATGCTGAGCAAAAAGAAAAAAAGCTAAATTTTTTTAACATTGACCCCTTTTATGACCCCCTTAACATTTATTGTTTTGGGCTCAAATCGAGTTATTAAGTTAGATCCATGTCCAAGGAAACTATGTCTGAAATGTAAAGTGTTTAGATCCAGAATTGTCGGAGGAGTTTAATAGAGTTCTCAAAGGTCAATTCGTTGAATTTTGACCCCTTAACACCCAAATTTCTGGCCAAAAACCGATCACATAGGTTTTCAAAAATCTCAGTACCCTATATATCAAATTTCGAGTCTATAGACAAAAAAATTGGCAGAGTTATTGCGTAGGGAAATGTACAAAGACACACAGACACACAGACACGTTCACTTTTATCGATATACTAACATGGGTGCCTGACGTTGTCCTGGTTTTTGGAGGTGTATGCTTAGTAAAAAAAAACGGTCAATTTTTTTTTTTATTTTAACCCCTATTATGACCCCTTAACATTTACTGTGTGGGGTCATGTCCAAGGAAATTGCATCTAAAATTTCGAGTGTTTAGACCAAAAATGTTTGGAGGACTTTAGTAGAGTTCTCAAAGGTCAATTCGTTGAATTTGACCCCGTAACAGCCAAATTTCTGGCTGAAAACCGATCGTGTCGATTTTCCCAAATCTCAGTACCCTGTATATCAAATTTCGAGCCTGTAGACAAAAAAATTAACAGAGTTATTGCGTAGGGAAATGTACACAGACACATAGACAGACAGACAGACAGACACAGAAACGTTCACTTGTGTGTGTATGTATATATATATATATATATATATATATATATATATATATATATTTCAGTTGAATTAAAGTCGGTCAATTTAGCTCTTATGCATAGATCATCGTATAACGATTAGATCACTCTCTGACTGACGTAAATGAACATTTAAAATTAAAATGTTTAAATTCAACGCTATTTCACGAGGTTAATGGTAGCCGAATGGATACGGTCTCTGTTAATCGAGCCAAAGATGTCTCGTTGTGCGGGGTTCGAATCGTTCGGCTGGTGTTAATCGTGACACCCTGCACTGAAGAATCCCGAAAGGATGAAACACTATAGCAAAAAAATAATTATATATATATGGACATTTTTAGTTAAATTATGTATAATTACAACAAAAGTTATTGTTTGATAAAGGAGTATAAATAATTATTAAAGTATTTTCCTTAATCCGTGGATTTTCAATAAATGGCTTATCTGTTGTTAGTAAAATAGATATGGCCAATTATGAATTTTGCTTATTGTCACATAGATTGAAAATGAAATTGAAGTGATAATGTAAAATGGATGTCCTTTTCACACTATTACCTCGTTGTGTTCTTTTCACACTATTACCTCGCTGTGTCCTTTTCAGAACATTGAATACAAGATGGGAAAAAAAAGCAAATTCGCACAATTTTCTTATTTCAATTCAAGCTAGGCCGAAAAAATGCTGAAACAGCTTGCGATATCAACAAAGCGTTTTCCCATGAACCATAACTGAACGCAGAGCACAATTATGGTTTAAGTAATTTCATGGCGGTAACGAGAGTCTTAGAGATGATGAGCGAGGTCGTCGGCTATTGGATGTTGACAACGATCACTTAAGAGCGTTAGTCGTAGCCAATTCATGCACCACTGTCCGAGAACTTTCTTCTGAATTAGACGTAACGTATACGACGATTTCCAACCACTTAAGAGAGTTTAAAAAGACAAAAAACAAACTTGATAAATCCGTACCTCACGAATTGAACGACAACCAAAAGAAACGCCGTTATGATATGTCATCTTCCCTACTTTTACGCAACAAAACGACCTGTTTCTCGATCGAGTAGTAACTTGCAAATTAAAATTGGGTTCTTTATCGTTATAGCCGGAGTTGTTTGTAGTAATAAATTCTAACTCACATATTACTTACATGATATTAACGTTAAAATATTAAAAAAAAAAATATGTGTAATAAATCGTTTGTTTTGATTGTTGGGTATTTTGAATTTTTCGATAATAATAAACATTGGTAACCGTTGGTTAAGCTTTATATTATCTATGTATCTCGTTTACAATATTAACAGATTCTTAGTTTATATTTCGTATTTAATATTTAGATTTTGTAAATTAAGGTTTTAACAGGAAAAATAAAACCTAAAACATGATCACATATGATAAAAGTCCGCTTTGATGTGTTTTGTTTTTTAATTTTAGATTCAATTCCTTCTTGATTATGTACACATTTCTAAAATGAAAACGCGAGAGTGACAACAATAATTCTACAACTTCATTTAAAAAACTAAAAAAAACTTCACCGGTTGTATAGTAAATAATTTGGATTTCATTGGACTGTGGATACACAGATTCTTTCTCCGATATGTTCTGTGTCGCGGTCAAACGTTGTCTAATGAAGCAATGGTTTCAAGTAAGATGAAAAGACACATTTCTACTAATCATGTCGATTCAAACTAAAAGTGTCGATTATTTCCAGCGGTTGTTAGAACTAAATGCAACGCAAGGTCAACTATTCAAGAAAACAATAACTGTGTCCTAAAAAGATCAATTAGCTTGATAGTTGGCAGAAATTATTGCTCTTAAAAATCACAAGTTCTTGCAGAATCAGTGATCCTTCCAGCATGCAAAAAGATAGTGAAAATTATGCTTGGTGATAAGGTCGAACAAGAAATTAGCAAGATCCCTCTTTACAACACTACAATTCAAAGGATTTTTGATGTCTGATAATATTAAGAAGAGTGTAATATCCAATTTTCAAAATAGTCTTTTTGCTCTTCAAATCGATGAATCTACTGGCATCAGTAATCATGCACAGTTAATTGCATTTATACATGTCATCGATGAAGATGCCATGATTAATCAATTTCTATGCTGCAAACAGTTATCCAGAACTACAAAAGATCAAGATATTTTATACAATCACAATATGCCTAGAAAAATATAGCTTATCATGGGATTTATGCGTGGGAATGTATACCGATGGCGCACCATCAATAGTTGGTTCTATTAAAGGTTTCGCATCTTTAGTGGAAAAACCCAATCCTAACATCGTACGAATTCATTGTTTTTACATAGATAAGTTTTAGTTTCAAAGATAACACAAATGAACTAAAGGGAGTGTATAATTAAGTTATTGAAATTTAATAAAAACTCGCCCAATGAAGTCTAGAATTTTTGATTTTCTGTGTAAGGATATGGATTCTCAACATGTTCGTTTGCTATTGCACGCAGAAGTAAGATGGTTGCGAAAGGAAAGATGCTATCTCGCGTAAATGAGCTTCAGAAAGAACTTGTATTTATTTATTTATTTATTTATTTATGATAATTAAAAACTTGATAGATTTTGTAAATACCTGAAAAATAAATGTCCGATGTCCAAAATAAAGTACTTAAGTGAAATATTTAGACATTTCGATAGTCTGAACAGCAATATGCAAGGCAGAAATGAAAAAAAAAATTACGACGACAGATAAATTACTTTTAAGAAGAAAATTACAATATGGAAGAATAGAATAAAGGTACACGATTTTGTATATGTTTCCATTGCAAACCCTGCGTTACCAAAATAATTCCCATTATTAGTAAGCATTTGGCATGTTTACAAAATAACATTGAAGAATATGAGTATTGAAGAATTTGATTCGATTCGCAATCCTTTCATATATTAATTGATTATCAATCTCTCCAATTTTGGGTAAAGTGAAATGGAAGAATTAGCAAGTCTTCCCAGTGATTGTGGATTCAACTTGAAGTACGCACAACTGCCATTAGATGCCTTTAAAATGTCTGTTATGAAAAGTATCCAACTCTAAGTAAAAAAGGCCATCAAAGTCTAGTGCAGTTCTCAACTTCCTACCTATGTGAACTGGAATTTTCTTATCTAAACATTAAAAATAAAACCGACGTGAAGAACTTAAAACCATTAAAGAAGAGTTAAGAGTATGTAACTCTCACATTCGCCCACGTGTGGCAGAAGTAACAAAGAAGCACCAGGCACAAGTGAGTCACTAACATTCGCCATTATTAATCTACACCGGGTACTGAATGCGAGATATATTTTTTTCATGTGAATAATAGTTTTCCTTATATGACCGTCTTTATTTTCATCACTTTACTGCAAAAAGTCTTTATCAGTAGAAAATATTCACTTTTTTGTGATAGGTGTCACGCGAAAATTTAAAAAGCTCAATAGTGTGTCGCAATGTCAAAAAGGTTCAGAACCATTGGTGTAGCACATGGAAATTTTCAAACCTCTCATCATTTATCTAATCAAGCTATATTACCAAGTTGAATTATAGCCTTTATAAGTGTTGAGGCGTTAATAAAGCAGGGTTCCATGTGAAATTGTTTCATGCGGTTGCCTAACGACTTAATAAACATGTGGAAAATTCCTGCACGCATAAGGATTTCCAAATAAAACATCGTGCTTTCTTACCATATAACCCCTTTTTATAAGGATTATATTTTAATAATAACTTATGAGCACTTAATAATAGACATTTGTCTTATAATCGCCGCCATATATATATATATATATATATATATATATATATATATATATGGTCATCCACATACAGTACTGTTTCGCTGTTTCACAGCACATCAGTGCAACTAAACCAACAACTACGTCAAGCGGTGATCGAAACCCGACCATCCAAATGACAGTCGGAGCTCCTAACCGTTGCGCTATTCGGCTGCTGTTATGAGGGCAGTGAATTAACAATGTTATGACATTGTCTAAATCCCTAAGCTCAATTTGTTTACACAAAGAGCATCGCGTCATACGCTAATGGTAATTTGTATATCACTTCCCAATATGCTCAACCTAAGATAGGGAGCATTATAGTCATCCACATACAGTACTGTTTCGCTGTTTCACAGCTCATCAGTGCGGCTAGACAAGCAACTATCTGTGTGTGCGTGTGTGTTTATATCTAATTTAATTACTTAAGGTTGTAATAACACGTAAATGAGTAGATAGCTCAATAGTGCAATACCAGAGTTATAAATATTTCTTAACGTATCACGTTACAAGGAACTGACACTGATACTGATAATTTTGTTCTGTAATCCGTAACCACTACCGTTGCAGCCGAAATAATTGTACACTAGTTGTTATTAATAAAATACCGATGTTTTGAAAATGAGTAAGTGTATCAGTTTCTGTTCCTTGTAACGTGGTACTTTAAGATATATATATATATATATATATATATATATATATATATATATCTTAAAATAATATACTTTAAGATATATGTATATATATGTGTGTGTGTGTGAATTTTTATATATATATATATATATATATAATCATTCAAACACAGTGCTGCTTGATGAATATACGGTTAAGTAGCAGTTTTAGTCATTTAGAACTGCTTTAAAGCTTCAACGCTCACTCATTTTTTGACCAAATTTCAAACAATTAATACAGTTTATAGATCACCTTCTCAGCTATATTGCGAAAAAACTTTTCAATATTTGTTCAGCAAAGCAAAAGTTATGATGAATTTTCTGGTGTTCAAAATCGTAAAAATATGTAAGGAAGTGAGCGACGTTTTTTATGACTGGTTCCCATATCAACCACCTCGCGTCAGCGACTACTGTTGCTACTAATTCACTGCTGTCGCGAAAAGAGAAGTAACTCGTGAAACAGAGAGAATGAAAGCATGATGGGGAGATAATTGGGGGATGTTATTGAGAACAGACAAGTATTGTACATTGTTATTACATGTGTTATGGGGGGAGACTGAAATTAAACCAAGAACAAGTGAATTTATTGGAAGCCTGGAAAAATCATGGATTTCAATAGAAAAATGCAAGCATAAAAAGTAATATGGTTAAGCTTAAACATGGAAAAGTAAAGGACTAGTTGTTAAAACTGGAAAAGAAAAAGAAAAGATATTCTAGTAAAAATATAATAAATTTATACTTTAAAATATTGTAGCATTAAGAATATTTTTTTTAATTCAATTCATAATATTTAATAATCAATTTTCATGTTGCAATATTTTAAGTTATAAATTTATTATATTTTTTACTAGAATTTTCTTTTCCAGTTTTAACAACTAGTCCTTTATTTTTCTATGTTCAAGCGTAACCATATTACCTTTCATGCTTGCATTTTTCTATTGTTATCTATAATATAAATCTCACCTGTCTGTTTAAATGTATGCATGTATGTATGCATGAATTTTTGTTTGTTTATTTGTTTGTTTGTTTGTATCGCAAAGATTTTCGATAGAGGGGACAGATTATCACGAGATGGGTATCATTCGGATAACAAATATCAAAAAACTGGCTAAAAACATTAATTTCTTCACCATCAACTGGGCACTTTTCTACAGGGAGAGGGTCGCTATTTTAGCCGATATTTTCGAAAGTCATCGCCTCTTTTCTGTTGTCTAGCCTTAATTTAAACCTGCATCACATCCGATTTCGTGATGACCGCAACAGCTTACGCGTCAATTTTTTTTTTTTTTCCTGTTTCTTTCCTCGTTTGCGGCACGGGTTCGAGCGTGCCTGACATCCTGCTACCACTTTTTTGCGTTCGTAATTTTCCTTCTTTTTTTTTTTTTTTTTTTTTTTTTTTTTTGCCCAACCAGTACCCTTACACACACCTCCACTTTCTTTTCTGCCTTCGAGTCACGGGTTCGAGTCTGCCTGCCTACTACCACTTTTTTTTTTTTTTTGCTCAACGCACACTTCCAAGCAGCCGGTAAACACCAGGTACCCAGGCTAGTATATATATATATATATATATATATATATATATATATATATATATATATATATATATATATATATATATATATATATATATAATTGACTCAATAATAAATCCGAAGTCTGCATAAATTAAAGTATCTCAAAGTGATGTTTACTGCAAGTAGTAACACAAAGTTAGGATACTTCTCTAGATTAATTCTTGACTTGGAATCCAGTGATAAAGAGACCAAAAGAAAGATATACTATAACATGGCTTATAGGCTAAGGAATGAAATTGGACAGTTGTATGTTTTGGTTTAAATTTTAGCCGATAGCACTCAGGTCATTTCTTTTTTACTTTTCGAAATCGCTACTATATATTAGGTAGAATATAATAATCGATATATAATTGAATCAATAATAAATCCGAAGTCTGCATAAATTAAAGTATCATATTTAAGCGTATATTACGATCAGGCAACGCAAGGTGGCCTGCTAGTATATATGCTATCGGCTAAAATTTAAACCAAAACATACAACTGTCCAGTTTCATTCCTTAGTCTATAAGCCATGTAATAGTATATCTTTCTTTTGGTCTCTTTATCACTGGATTCCAGGTCAAGAATTAATCTAGAGAAGTATCCTAACTTTGTGTTGCTATTTGCAGTAAACATCACTTTGAGAAAGTGCACCATTCCTCGTAAAAGCCAGTGTGGGTTAACCATACAGAGGAGGTCTTATTTGTGCTGTGAGTAATATGTGATTTTGAATATTTAGTAAGAGTTAACTTCTAGGAAAAAGTATCCGGATGTCAGGTTATCCTGACAAACAGTGTCCAGAGAAACCTTAGGCGCCCGCAGATAGTGTCTACTAGAAATTCAAGTTCTCTCCTGTGCCTAGTAGACATTCAAGTTCTCTCCCGTGGCATTCGGGTTCTCTTTCGGTAAACATTCAAGTTCTGTGCGTGTGTGTGTGAGAGAGAAAATCTGTATGAGTGTATGTGGGACCATGTGTGTGAGCGAGTGTCTACTTGTCATATGAAGGAATTTGTCCGCGTGTGTGTGTGTGTGTGTGTGTGTGTGTGTAAGTGCGTTAGTATGTGAGTATGTAAGCATGCCTATGCGTAATCCTGTGTGCGTATATCAACTCCCGCCATCTGCGATACGAATGGTGACAAATATCAAAAGTAAAAATCAATAAACGAATATAACAAACAATGAAGGGAAATACGTTCGAACCAAAATTCAATTAGAGGCCATTTTTTTTTATTTTATTTTTTTATTTTTTTGGTTTCGTCTTTATTTTCAGTTTTGTTTTATTTTAATTATGTATTTATATATTTTTGTCAATTGCCCAAAGCCATTAAAAGGGAACATGAGGAATTTTCGAAGGTTTTAACATAATGAAATTATGCAGAAACATTGTCATGGCTATATTAAAAGAATAAGATAGATAGATAGATAGATGGATAGATAGATAGATAGATAGATAGATAGATAGATAGATAGATATGTGTGGATGCATAGATTAGATCGATTGATAGACGGAAAAATTCTGACATGGAGATGCACATACATACGTATGAAGGTATGAATAGATAGATATTAACAGTCCGAGAAATTCGTATAGATTGACAAATATATAGATAGATGCGTTACAATATAAGCCTAAAGTGCGCAAATAATTTGAGTATAAAATAATACTCTATATTTCAAAACGCTTGTTTTCATTTATTTTTTATTTGGAATTGGAGTCACCACTTATCAAGGCCCGGAGGCAACTCGAGTATAAGGTTTATTGAGTGTACAGTACTCAAAGGGATAATATCGTGGTAATCGTTAGTAGTGGAAATTTGGTAAATTGGATTACTTAAGGGGACGGTTCATCAAGAATTTGTTTACATTGGACTTGAAGATTACTAGATTGTATTCAGCTGGAAAATAGGCAAACGGAAGAGAGTTCCACAGGCGTGCACTTCTAAGAAATAAGTTTTGTTCATGGAATTTACGTTTAGGTTTAGGAAAAGATAAAGAGTGTGGGAAATTATTGACAGTGGTTTCAACTAGACGAGTGTTTTTGGTTAAAGTTTGGCAAGGGGGAACCATAGATTTGAGCTCAGACGAGCACTTTCCATGAAAATACCGATAAAGCAGAGATAGGCTCGCAACGCCTCTTTTGAATTCTTGTTGTTTTTTGTTTTGTTTTTTAAATTGAATGAGTTTTTTTTACACAGTGGTCACCACTTATCAAGGCCCGGAAGCCACTCAGGGATAAGGGTTATTGCAAGTACATTACGTTAGTGTGGAGATTTGATGAAGTGTTTACTTAAGGAGGCGGTTCATTAGGAATTTGTTAACGTTGGACTTGAACACATCCAAATTGTAGTCAGGTGGGAAGCAGGCAGACGGAACAGAGTTCCACAAGCGTGCAGTTCTAATAAAGAAGCTTTGTTCATGGAATGCACGTTTTGATTTAGGCACAGATAAAGAGTGGTTTCAGTACAAATCACCGTGTAGCTTATTTTTCTATTTTTAATACAATTTTTAAATTTTCTAATGCTTTTTGTAAACATTTTTGATTCATTATTATCAAAAGGCTGACTGTTCGACAGATCTTGCTTGCTAGGGCCTCAGTGATGACGTCATTTTTCAGCTCACGGGCCTTAATGACATAATACAAAGGTCACGCTATACCAACAATGACAGTATGTAGGCAGTTAAGAACGAGATGTCGGTTCGCATTACATTAAATGTTTTGCATGTTAGTACAGTCTGGGAAGCAAGGAAAGGAATTTCAAAGTTTACCAGTTCGAGGGAAGAAGCTTTCCGACATCAAGGGACCTCCACAGTGAAAGGATTGAATTTCGTTCTTTATCGGGTTGGTCGGTATATTTACGTCGAGGAGACACAAGTACTATGAGTTCGTCAGAGCAAATTCGATTAAAGTACTTGTATGACAACCACAAGTATGCAACATTGCGGTGATGAGACAGGGGTTGACAGTGCGGAACCTATTAGGCTGGAGACATTTTTTAGACTTTGTCAAAGAGAGGGGGAGGCTAGTGGTTGATGCACAAGATCAAATTTAATCCAGTTATGGGTGATTAGTAGGGCTGTGACAGAATATTATTTTCATTCTTTTGACTCTCAGGTATATATCCGACACAGTTAGATACACTTAATCAACCAAGAACCACATCCGTCTATATAAAAAAATATAAGATATTAACGGATATATGCTCAAAAGTCAAAACAATAAAAAGAATATGCTGTTGTCACAGCCCTAGTGATTAGTGACTTTGTAACGTTACATGAATCAATATTATGTTTTCATTTCTCTTACTATAAGCCGTGGCACACATGATGGGTTCCTCTCTCTGTATTCGTCACTTTACTGACCTCGGAATCTAGTCTTGCGCCTATAACTGCTTTCGTCAATACCCTAATGCGCAAAAAGTAAGTGGTGCTTTTATTGTAGGTCTTTGGTATTTTTGCCTCTATTCCAATAATATATCGCTCAGAGTTTGTTAATAACAAGGTGATTTAACATAAAATGAATGGATTCCCGCTTGCAATTCTCTTAAGAAACCAACATAGTTTATTAGCTGTGTTTAATCGTTCGAGTTATCGAGTCGCCAGTGATTTTCTCATCGTTTTAGCGTTCGTTCGTTCGATTTCCTTCTCCATCTTCAATTAAAAATATATTTTCATAACTTACTACCTCGATCTACTCACGTATTGAGCACGATTCAAATAAATACTGAAAATTGATAAAAAAAAAATATAACATCTCTTTATAATATTTTATGTAGATATATGAAATAATAATAATATATATATAAATATATAATGATTATTATTTCATATACGTATATAAGTGTGTGTACCTCTCTCTCTCTCTCTCTCTCTCTATATATATATATATATATATATATATATATAAATATATATATATAATAACACGCAGATATATATAAATATACATAGCGTGAATTTCATGTATATATATATATGTATATATGCATATATATGTGTAAGTGAACGTGTCTGTGTGTGCATCTGTGTATCTGCCTGTCTGTGTATATTTCCCTACGCAATAACTTTGTCAATTTTAAGTCTACAGACTCGAAATTTGATATACAGGGTACTGAGATTTGGGATAATCTTTGTAGTGCGTTTTCGGCCAGAAATTTGGCTGCCAAGGGGTCAAAATTTAACAAGTTGACCTTTGAGAACTCTACCAAACTCCTCCGACAATTTTGGGTCTAAACAATTTAAACTTTAGATATAGTTTACTTGGACATGGATCTAACTTAATAACTTGATTTGAACCAAAAACAATAAATCTTAAGGGGTCATAATAGGGGTTAAAGTTTTTTTTAAAAATTGACCTCTGCAGTCTCTACCAAATTACCCAGACAATTTCTGGTCTAAACATTTGAAATTTGGCATAAAGGGTATTCAGAGAAAGGGCGAGATTTTTAATCGGTTTGGGTCGAAAATTTTAAGTTACCAATATATAAATGTATGTGTGTATGTATGTATGTGTGTATGTATGTATGTGTGTATGTGTGTATGTATGTATGTATGTATGTATGTATGTGTGTATGTATGTATGTATGTATGTATGTACGTATGTATGTATGTATGCGTGTATGTATGTATGTATGTCTGCCTAAAACTTTCGACAGAGGCGACGGATTTTTTACAAGATCAGTATCGTTTTTAAGTTCAACATTTCAGACGACAAATATCGAAAAATTGGCTAAAGACATTAATATCTTCACCTTCAACTGGGTATTTTCTACAGAGGGGGGTCACTTTTTTCGCCGATATTTTTTAAAGTCATGCTCTCCTTACGATTGTCTAGCCTTAATTTAAACCTACATCGCTTCCGGTTTGTCATTAGTCGTAACAGCAAAGAAGTGAGGGGGGGTCACGTTAATTTCCACCTTCGGGTTACGGGTTCGAGCCTGCCTTCCTATTATCACTTTTTTTCTTTTTTTGCTCAACATACACATCCAAACACCCGGGCAACGCCGGGCTGAAATGCTAGTATATATATATATATATATATATATATATATATATATATATATATATATATATATATATATATATGATTGTTGAGCTGGATTAAATCCGACGATATGAAATAAAATGGAGGTGGAAGGACCTGGATACTCAACGTTTCGCCCGATTTATGCGGGCTTCTTCAAGAGGGATGGTCATTGACGAGAGAGTCGGAGGATTGGGGCTATATATAATGATGGGGGAGAGCAGCGTGTTTTCCTTATGTAAATTAGATGTCATATATACATGTATATACATTTTATGAGAGAAGAACTAATTAGAGTAAACTAGTGTAGTGGATTACGTCTAAAAGATAAAATATCGAAACCGAGACCATTCCTTAAATAGCCAGACACACAACAGACAATTAACATTACCAACTAATAAAAACAACGACACAATCTATAAGAACCTAAATAAGACAGGCATTCAAATAACAAAACTAAACTCTTTAACAATTAGGGATCTAACACGTAAAATTATAACTAATACCAACATTAACACCAAAGCCGGAATATATTTCATACCCTGCCTTGATTGTGGAAGAATATACGTAGGAGAAACTCAACGTAATTTAAATAAAAGAATATATGAACACAAAAGAGATGTAAAAAACAACAATACACTCAACGCCATATTTTGTCACATCATGGAAAACGACCACCATTTTGATTTTAACAAAGCAACTTTCCTTAAACACATACATAACAGATCCACACGACGTTTAATTGAGTCAGCTATAATCTCCCATTCCAGCAATATAATTAAGCAAAGAAAAGGTTTTTTCCACGTTGGTCCCTTTCTGTCGAAAATAATTATTAAAGAAAACAACTTAGACACCGGTTAAACGCGAAAAAAAAAAAATTTGTAATTTCACTTAATTTTATTTTTATTTTACTTATTTACTGTATTTTATCATTATCTATTTTTAGACTCCATTTTATCACCTCCTATTCTTATTTTTAGATACCATCTTTTAAGTTACTGCGCTATTTTATCCCAATTCAATTATTTCTAATTTAAAAAAAAAAAAAGATTCTTTCGTAATCTCGTGTCATTTTATTTATTTAATCTATCACTGCTATATTTCCAAACACAATTTTTAATCTCTACGATATTTTATCTTTTAGACGTAATCCACTACACTAGTTTACTCTAATTAGTTCTTCTCTCATAAAATGTATATACATGTATATATGACATCTAATTTACATAAGGAAAACACGCTGCTCTCCCCCATCATTATATATAGCCCCAATCCTCCGACTCTCTCGTCAATGACCATCCCTCTTGAAGAAGCCCGCATAAATCGGGCGAAACGTTGAGTATCCAGGTCCTTCCACACCCATTTTATTTCATATATATATATATATATATATATATATATATATATATATATATATATATATATATATAAGTTTGTATTTGCGTGTGAGTTCGTTCCGTATGGACTCGAGAACGGCTGGGCCGATCTTTATGAAAATTCACACGAAGGTATATTATTTTTTGTTTTGTATCAGAATCTTTTCGATAAGTATCAATAATCGATAATTGAATTAATCCAATGAAAAAAGGAACAGATTTTGACCAAAGTTTACACTTTATCCAGCCTTACATCACAAGTACATTTAAGAAGTTTTATCACCTCATAAGCTGAAAGGCACAACCTATAAAATCAACGGTACGTTCTTTGATATGACAGGGGCGCTTTCGAAATGAATGTTTCTGTTTAAAGCGCAATTTTAACATAAACTTTGATATTTTCATTTTAAACTTAAATTAAAGGCATTATCGCAGCACAAGCAGTAATGCTAGGCATATAAAATCAACAGTTGGTTCTTTGATATGATAGGGGTAAGTGCGCGTTCGAAATAAATGTTTCTGTTTAAAGCACAGTTGAAGCATGATACATGAAATTTACATTTTAAACTTTAATACAAGTTATTATATATATATATATATATATATATACTTCATTTACTCACATAAAATTAATATACGAAAGAATAGATTTATGCGTAAAGTTTAAGTATTTACTTCAAAAGTGCTCAATACGTAGGTAGAGCTAGTTAGTAATTTATAAATATAATATAAATATAAATTTATATATATTTTATAAATTACTATATGTATATATAAAATATAATTTTATAAAGTCAACAGTAAGTTCTCTACAGTACAATGTAGACTACAATATATTGTGAACTAAGTCCATACAGATAGGCATGTGAAGCTTCTTACCGGTCTACCGCGATGGTTTTTCAGCTAGAGACAACAAGCAATCAATTTTATTGAAAATGGGCAATTTCATCGATTTCGATCCCAATAAACACATGAGAGTGTGAAACATTCGTTGACCATCATTTAATCCCAGGCAACTTCGGGTCTTCTTGCTAGTATGTCTATCTTTCCATGAGGATATATATATATATATATATATATATATATATATATATATATATATATATATATATATAGCAAAAATGGTAATTGGTAAAAA
Organism: Euprymna scolopes; assembly: GCF_053919585.1. Classification (NCBI taxonomy): domain Eukaryota; kingdom Metazoa; phylum Mollusca; class Cephalopoda; order Sepiida; family Sepiolidae; genus Euprymna; species Euprymna scolopes. The sequence goes on from NC_136483.1 coordinate 87,810,464, forward strand.
CCTGAAGAAAGTGCTTAATACTATTGCAGAGCAAATATATATTTTTATTACCGTTTTATCTGCTTGGTTACACATGTTTCAGTTACCGAATCGTATCAACGATTCAGTAACTTCACCGAAATGGATTGGTTACAGAAAAACATTGACTTTAAACCATTTCTGTAAAGTCTGATGAAGTTACTGGATCGTTGATACGCTTCAGTAACCGAAAATTTGTAACTAAGCAGATAATACGATTTGGTAACGGGAACATGTGTAGCTAAGCAGATAAAAAGGTAATATATATATATAAGTATTTAGCTCGCCCTGACATTAATATGAAAACCCTACCTTTTCTATTTAAAAATTATTAAAACGAATTTTTTATATGGATATGCGGGCGACTACATGAAGTTTAAGTAAATTGTATATTCCGTTAAAAATAAGCATTCATTAACTAATTATTTATTTTTTAAATATTTTCTTAGATGCTTGGTTTAATTTAACTTATTTATGCATAGTTGCTACATTCAGTATGATTGCGTAAAATTTAAGATGAAAACGTTCTAGCACACGAAAATCTGCTGGTGTACCATCCATCTATATTTATATATACGTGTATACGTAAGTTGACTTCTGTTTCGCTCTTACATTGATATTAAAAGCCTCTTTTTCAAATCAAATATTATTAAAACGGAATGTTTAATGTAGTCGTGGATATGCGAAAGGCTCTATGAAGCTTAACTAATTTGCATATTCCTTTTAAAAACAAGCGTTAATTAATTACTTATTTGTTTTTATGTTTTTGTATCAGATGAAGCGTTTCATTTCGCTAAATTCTTTTCTACATTCTTCGTAATTGTGTAGCCTTTTAGATGAAATATATATATATATATACATATATATATATATATATATATATATCATACGAAACTGATAATCATATATAATTTTATATCAAACATGTTAAAATTATATATATATATATATATGTGTGTGTGTGTGTGCGTGTGTGCGTGTGTGTGTGTGTGTGTGTGTGTGTGTGTGTGTGTGTGTGTGTGTGTGTGTGTGTGTGTGTGTGTGTGTGTGTGTTCGAAAAGTTTCGACCAAACTCCTCTCTGAACATTTGGTCTACAGAGTTAAAATTTGATAAGATATTTGGATCTGTAGCACACCTTTGATTTAATTTTTAACCGGTAAAATGGCGGCAAAGAGGTCAAAATTTATTTAGAAAAAAAAAAAAAGAAAAAAAAGAAAAAGAAAAACAGAAACATTTACTGGCGTAAATCGACTTTTTCTTCGGCGCATGACCTAATTAAAAGTTTTAGTTCAACTAACGTTATATTTTGCAGTTTTTGTATACTAACTGACTGCATTGCTATATATCCTGGTTTCGATTCTAGTTGATGACACATCAGCCATTTCCTTTTGGAATCACAACTATATATATATGGTACAATATAATAATCGATGGAGAGTTGGCTCTGTAATAATAGGAAAATCGCATGAATTAAAATATATTTAAGCATATTTTGAGACCGACCAACGATGGGGGGGGCCTGCTAGTGTATATATATATATATATATATATATATAAATATATATAAATATATATATATATATATATATATATATATATATATATATATATATATATATATACACGTACCATAAAAAGTCAATCCACTATCGGGGTTCGATTCCTAGAGACACAATACAGCTACGCTGAAGAGGGGTCAGAACATCGAACAAACAGCGAGACTCGCTTTTATATACAGAGAGAGAGAGAGAGAGAGAGAGAGAGAGAGAGAGAGAAAAGGAGAAGAGAAGGAACGGAGACGTGGAGTAAGCGAGAGAAACTGCGTGAGAAACAGACGGCGAAAGGGGTATATAGTTAGCAACAGGTTGAGATTGATTAATTGAAAGCGATATATGAAGTGTGTATGAAGTGTGTATGTGAGAGAGAGCGAGAGAGAGAGAGAGGGAGAGGGGATAGACAGAGAATGATTAATTGAGATGATAATATTTTGTTGCTACCAAAAGATGGATCCTTTTCTAAATTTCGCTCATTCAAACAGACGGAATTAATTGTATCCGTTAAAAGTCAATGTTTTATTGCCGTGACGTCTCCCTCTCCCCTTCTCGAAAGCAAATCACCTGTGATGATGAAAGGACCTTTATATAAGTGAAACACTTCTCTTGTGAAATCAAACGCATAAGCACTCTTAATTAGCCGGCAGACTAAACGCGTTCGCCAATCTTGCCCTGAAAAGCTACACCTTGATGCAGATGCGCGAAGAGGCGATAGAGAAGATTCTCCCAGACTGCAGATGTCCTTTTCGCCCAGTTAAGCACAGAAGACGCTTTTCGGAAATACGGTTTAGGACTGTGACTTCTATAAATATTCATTAGGTGTTCCCATCCGGCGTTGCCCGTGATGCAGTGAAGTCATTTTAGTTCATAATTCCTATTTGTGTAACCATTTTTAAACTTATACAGAAAAAGAAATGAAATGTTCGTTTCAAGGAAGACAACTCTTTTGGTATTCTTCGAAAAAAATTAAGAATTATTCAACTTTTTCATATTGATTTTTATTAATTTATTTATTTATTTTATTTATTTATTTTGATTAGATAAATATTATTAAATTAATTAGGTTTCAAAGACCCCAGAAATAAGCCAATATAAAAAAGATGGATTCAGGTCTACACCGGTTTGTTATAGATGACCTACGCACACTGTAAACAAATGTAGAATAAACCTGTGGTGTTTGGTGTTTCTATAATATTTATTTTTCGATAGAAAAACAAAACAATGTGAGAATTTCAAATATTCATTTTAAGTGGGTTTTTTTTTTATTATTATTTACAAAACATTTTCGTAAATAAACAAAACATTGTGTTCCTATTTGTCAAAAAGAATGTTTTATTTTTCGAGATGTGTATGCTTTTAGTGTCTACAAATTTTCGTTTTCAAATTTCATTAAATTAAATGAAATGATTATTCCATTTATACTTATTTTTTTTATTTTTCTAATAAATAAATACACATTTGATATATTTGTGTCTCATGCAAAAATATGTATTCTTTACAAAAACTTGGAAAAATTATCAAAGTTTAATTGAAAATAAAATAAGTGTTCATGTTTTGCCAATCTGTCATTCACTATTACTTAATTAAATGATAGCCTGAATTATCTCCCCCTAATTTACGAGATTTCCACTGTTATCAATGACGGATCACCAAAATATAATAAAACTGATTTTTTTTTTTTTAATTAAAATTCTATCCAATAATTGTTTCCTAATTGTTTGCGTAGATATTTTTATCTTATACGTAGAGTTCGCGTGTTAATTTATTTAGAACTGCTATTTTCATTAAAAACTGACCCTATGTCGAAGAACCAAACAACTGAAGAAGAAGAAACCGGTGTAGACCCAAATTTCATTTTTGCTTGCTTCTGGGTGCTTTGAAACCTAATGGATCCGATGTTTCATACTATCGATATGATATAAACAAAAAAACAAATTCTTGATAAACCGCCCCTTAAGTAATGACACTTTATCAAATCTCCAATACTAATGAATATTGCAACACTATCCCATTGATTACTGTACACAAAATAACCCTTATCCCCGAGTGTCTTCTGAGCCTTGACAAGTGGTGACCTCAATGTAAAAAAAATCGATATTTTGCACCAGTTTGAGTAGTTTTAGTAATAAATTGTAGCGATGTATGCTATAATTCTGGAATAACTTGATACAACAAGAACAAGAAAAATATGGCTTAGTCTAGAACAATATGCGATTTGTTAGCTGGAATAGTATTTGGATCAGCTTTTTAAATATAAATTCATATATATAAATAAAAACTAAAAAAAGTAAGATAATATATAATAAGAATCAGTCTGTATGGTTTATAAAATATTTGATATTCAAATCTATACGTGTATGTAGCACAGTAGTCGATAGAGCTCCATTTTCGACACGCGTCCGCCATTGTGGATAGATATGTTCTATTGATAACTTACGAAGGTCGGAAATAAACGAAGGAAAAAAAGAAAATGATGAAGAAACTGTAATAAGAAGGAAATAGTTAAATTTGTACTCATGTACACACTTATGTATTTATTTATTATAGAGAATGATTTGTTAAGAAATATATACCGACACATGACGCATAACCATGAGTAAAAATTATTAACGTCAAATATAATTAATTACCTAAGAAGAGTTTACGTTAAAAGTCCTTATGCGCAATCGAAATAAACATGTATTGCCAAGGTAAAACCATTCTAGAGAATGCATGGGCTGTGTAAAATTAATAAGACACTTTCATATTGCCTGAAAAAAATTATGAATGTGAATTCTACGACTAGTAGAATAAGCGACATGTTGAAATAAGACCGTGTACAATAGCCCCGAGCTTTAAATAGAACGTATGACGGTGAACGGGACAGCGTCTTGAAAATCACGTCAATATGTAAAACTATGCCGGACACGTCAGGCCATCATCGGGCCTAATACAAGAATGAGACAGAATATTCGGTTGTAAGAACGTATCTAAATCCGAATTAGATGTATTTCTTGTTTTCAGAATTACGGGTTACTATTGTTAAGGTCCCCTAAATCTCATATTGTCATCTCTCTCTCTCTCTCTCTCTCTCTCTCTCTCTCTCTTTCCTTTTAATTATTATCGTTTTTCGTACGTTTTTTAGCTTTTTGTTTATCTCTTTTTCATCATCTTCTTCTCTCAAATTTTTTCAGCTTTCTACATCTGTCTCGCTCTCTCTCTTTTTTACTTTTTTTTCTGTGCTCTATATTTTGTTCTATCTCTTTATCTATCTTCTCTTACATTGTTTATTTTTTGTCTATCTACTTATCCATACTATTCTCTTTCTATGTATGTATGTATGTATGTATGTATGTACGTACGTACGTACGTACGTTACTTCTACGCATGCGAAAATCTAAATATTAATTTACAAAAAACATCATCAGCGCAAACATCAATTAATGAAAAACGAATTACCTCCCTTTATAGTCGTTCTGGTGCTAATGCACTTACTGACCCGCGCTTTTTTTAAATCGTATTAATTAAAGTTTTATGATATGTTTTTTTTATTTTGTTTTGTAATGTTAAAGTACAGAATAGGTACAAAACACCTTCCTCTCCCCATGTTAAGAATGGCTTATTTAATTATTATTTCAGCACGGATCAATAAGTGCATGAGTATCGTGGCTTTTTATCATTTCATCTCAAAAAGTTTTTTTTAAACTACATGGCTGTCTGTTTATGGTTTCAAATTTGCTATTTTATATTATAATTTTTTTAAAAGACTTTTTTTTTATTACAGTCATATTTTAAATTTAAAAAAAAAATTTGCAAGTGAATTGAAATATATTCTTTCATAATTTATATTAAAAAATTGTCCAGAAAAAAAAAAACAATGTATTGTGTGCTGAATTTTCATTGAAAAAATATTTAATTTTTTTAATTCAATTCTTTAAAAGGTTAAAAGCAGAATTTGCTTAAAATTGTTTTAAATTCCTTGTTATTTGTTTTATTTTATTTTTATTCATTTAATTTGTAATTTGTTTTTGCTTTTTTTTTAAATAACGTTTGTGGAATTTACACGGGTTCCGCTAGTATGCGTTAATAGTTTAAGGTTGCTTAATATTGAACGTTTTCGCATGTATCAGTTGAATACTCCAACAGTATATGTTCTGGTTTCGATTCTAGCTGATGGCAGCTAAGTATTTTTTTCCTTTAAAATCATTACTATATATTATAATTATTATATAATAATCGATATTATATCGATATAGATGTATTATATCGATAGAGAATTGACTTTATAAAATCAATACGAAATCTGCAAATATTAAATATGTCTTAAATATATATTCTTATTTAAGCGTATTTTATGGTCGGGCCACGCCTAGGACCACTACTATATGTTGGGTACAATATAATAATCAATAGAGGATTGGCTCTATAATAATAAACATTAAATCTGCATGAATATTATATTTAAGCGTATTTTACGCCCGAGCAACGTCGGAGGATCTGCTAGTATATACACCCATATGTGTACGTGTATATATATATATATATATATATATATATATATATATATATATATATATATATATATATATATATATACTAGCTGTATGTGACCGGTGTTGTCAAGTTGAAACATATTAACGTGCGAGGGGGGGGGGTAGTCAGATACTATTTAGGATACACCGAAATTCTAACTTCTTGCGATTTTCCTGAAAGTGAACCACATGTTGGATTTATGAAAGCAAAAAGCACACCCATTTTCGTCTATGAATATTAAACGGAAAATAACTCTCATAGCTTAAATAAATTTACTTCCGTTTTTACGGGCAGCTGGTGACGGGAATAATAATTGAACATAAATCAAATTAAATATAAATTTAATTAAGAATGAATTACATAAATCAACTTTGAATAATATTTTTAAATAGTACAATTAAACAATTCTATTATAACAAACGATTGATAACGCGGAAATGATTATTAAAATAGGTTTTCTTTAATGTAATGTGCAAATAAGATTAGTTTTTAAACGTGGATTTCCTTTGTATATGTAGAAACCATCCTGGATTAAGTCAGTAAACGTCTGTTTTCACTATGATAATAAACCTGTGAAACAGTGTACCGTTTTGTACATATTGATCAAATTGTGAACAAACAAACAGACTGAAATACGAATTTATTATAATATATATATACATATATGTGTGCGTGTGTGCGTGTGTGTGTGTGTGTGTGTCCTAAACATATATCACACTGTTAATATGCGCACTCTCCTTGTTTTGTTCGATCTTCTAACTTTATTGCCACCTCCTTGTTTCTGTATCACCCCTCAATTCCTTCTGCCACGTCCTTATTCCGAAACTGTCCCCCTATTTCTATGGCCGTCAGCCTATCATTCCCCATGACCTCCCCCATCTTAATTCCTTTTTTTACCCCCACCCCCTTTGCACTCACCCACTATCTCCTAACCTGCTCCGATTCCAACACCGTCCGTATTTTTTCTTTGTGCCATTCAGGCCCCATTTCAGAAAGCGCCCCATTTCTCTCCCCCCCCCCGCTCTCTCTCTCTCTCTCTCTCTCTCTCTTTCTCTCTTTCTCTCTCTCTCTCTCTCTCTCTCTCTCTCTCTCTCTCTCTCTCGTCGCACATCACCTTTTCCCCTTATTCTTCACTGTCCCGTGACTTGGGGCTTTCCCCTAAGCGCCCCTACCATCACAGCTCGCGACTCGACTATCTTCCTCACCCCACCTTCTTCGTCCCTGTTCGTTGCACTCTCTGCTCCCATATTTCAACCACCTCCCGCCCAAACCTAATCCAAACCCGGCCCCATATTCGCTTGTCTACCTTCCATTCCAATCACCCATTCCGCACGCTATTTGCATATTATTGACGTTACAGTAGGGAAGGGTCCGGCTGGTTTTCAATTTAGATCGATTTTTACCCCCCCCCCCACTTTGCCGTCAAAGATCCTCATTTCCTTATTTTCGTTGCCTTTCTTCGATGAAATATTCGCCATTTTGAAATGGAACAATTTCTTTGTTCTTCATTTTCTTTATTATTATTTTTTAAATTTTTATTCATTTCTTCGTCAATTCATTTATTTCTTATTCATTATCCCCCCCCCCATTTCTTTAATTCTTTAATTCATTTTTCATTTGTTTACATGTTCCATGTTTTTGTCGGTTGAAACTTGTTTTATTGCTTCTTTTTCTCTTTCGTTTATATTTCACCGTTTTGAAATGGAAGATACATGTTTTTTTTTGTTTGTTTTAGGGGTTTTTTTTTTTTGTTGTTATTCTTCAACGTTTTTGTCGCTCATTCCATATTTTTACAGGAGCAGAAACACGAAAAAAAAACGTTAAGAAAATGAAAACAAACAAGAAAAATGGTGCAAATCCAGAGTTCAACCTAATTTCTTTTCTTTTTTAATACAGAAAAAAATATTATGATGTACGTACCTGTCACGGAACGAAAATGGCATATTTCAAAAATCACGTGAATTCATCAAGTAGTTATTTTCATATTAAAAAAATAATCCTTTTTTACGATACTAAGCGTTTTAATTAGTAAATAACAGCCAAGGTTGATTTTGATCTCAGTAGTTAGAATTGAGTTATCTCCCTTAATTTATTAAACATGGCGGGTTAAAAACAAAATATCTCGCTTTCTCATGAATTTAATTTTCTTAATCAATTTACGTGATTTTTGGAATATATCATTTTCGTTCGGGTACGTACATTATAAATAGTTTTCGATGTTTTCTGTATTTTTTATTTTTAATTAGGTTGACCTCTGGATTTGCACCAAAAAATGAACCAAAAATATACCCACTCCCCCAAAAAACTGCATATGCAAACAATTATATATTTTACAATCCTCTTTTCAACCCAGCCATGTTTGGTACAAACAAACTAATGTCGGCTTTAGTCAACATTTTCTGCTCGTTTATACTTCCGGTTTTTTAAGTCTATTTGGCTGGATAATTAGACATGGTCAAGCGAACAAGAAAACCATTATTAACCCTAAAAAACAATAAAAATAGAAACACACACCCACAAACACACACACACAAACACACACGCAGACACACACACACACACACACACACACACACACACACACACACACACACATATATATATATATATATATATATATATATATATAATTTGAGATTGTTTTCCAAATGTTAAGTAACCATTGACATGCAACGAGGTTAATACAACAGTGCTCAATACGGAAGTAGAGTAGAATATACTCTTTATTTGTTTTTACATAAGCAGTAATATGTTGCTGCACAACCATTAGTATGTTTCAGTAAGCTAGCTACTAGTAACTAGGCGATACACCTTATACGAAGACAAATTTTGTTTTCGCGTGAACTGTATCGTCTGAAGTTACTAGTAGCTAGCTGACCAAAACATGCTCATGACTGTGTAGCAAATTATTACTGCTAATGTAAAAACAAATAAAGTGTGTGTATATATATATATATATATATATATATATATATATATATATATATATATATATTAAATACTACAGATTATTCTCGTTTCGCCATCTCTTTTTTTTATTGTTGACATCTCGACACGGTAAGCAAATTTGCGGATCTCCGGTAGTAATTTGTGGCGTGTGGTTTCGAGAGTGCTTTTATCAACCATTTCGACACGGAAACGTGCTTGTTGACGCGAGTAAATAAAAAATACAACTGGAGAAATTTCCGTATTCAGAATTGTATTAATAATAAATTGCAGCTTATATATATATATATATATATATATATATATATATATATATATATATATATATATATATATACTAATATATATATATATATATATATATATATATATATATATATATACAAGCAAAGGTACCCGTCTTTGACTGGGTTCAAAAACAGCCTGCAGAAAATGGACTCTGATTTATGAAAGTATGATAGGTTATGAAAAGGAAGGCTTGTAAAGAGATAGCTTTGAATTTGGGATTATCAAAACCAAAGCAAAATATGATGAAAGTAAAAATAGATAAAACCCATAATTTATTATACCATACCTGTTCACACTGAAACACTTATCACAGTATTCTGTGGATCTATATTAAAAAACCTTGTTAAACTTTGTGACATATTTCCATTCTATGGAGGTCAGGCACGAACGAACACCCCATAATTTTATCATACCATATTTCTTCAAACTGAAACATAATTATCGAAGTATACTTACGCAGATAGATATGAAAAGTCTTTATTATTATCGTTTGTGCTTATTTACCTTCTAATGAAAGCCATGCGTGAACGCAGACCACCACAATTTTAGTATACCATTCCTATTTAAGTTAAAACATACTTATTAAAGTGTTATTATGTACATCTATATCAAAAACACGTGAAAGTGATTTGTGTTTTTACGCAAATATTACGCAAGTATATAAATCATGTAGAATATCTGCATGAATATAATTACACGTAATAGTAAACTAAAGATGATCATCCTATAAGAAAACCGAAAAACCTAATAGGCGACTAATTAAAATGAATGTTTAACAGAATATGCAAATTACCTTTATCTTTTGCATGTTAATGCAATTCCATGAGCCATATATAACAAAGTTGTATTTTATTTTTAAATAGCGAAAACGGATTTTTAATATGAATAAATATACAAAAACATTTATAGTATAGATATTTTTTTTATCATTTATGTATCTACATTAAATTTTATGTATCTATTTTCATTATATAATATGAAAGTGCTCGATACGTAAGTAGAACTTAGTAGCAAGTTTGGACCATGTATATGATAATTGAGTTGAACATAATTTTTGGCAATAGCCTAACGAAATCTCATGAAGGTGAAACGCAGAAAATTTTGTGCAGCTTAATTGTCATATATATTTTCAAAACTTCATATATATATATATATATATATATATATATATATATATTCGTAAATATATATATATATATATATATATATATATATATATATATATATATACTAGCAGATAGCCCCGACGTAACACGGGTTTAGATGGTGATCAATGAATACTTCACACTCCATATTTTTATTGTAATTGAAATCGGTGAAATCGCCCATTTTTCAATCAAATCGATTGATTGCTTGTTCTAGTTAGGGACTCATCGCGGTGCACTGGAAGGGGGGAATAGATTGTAGTTTACATTGCACTGCAGGGAACCTACGGTTGATTTTATAAAATTATTTTCATATGAATTAAAGTTTATAATGTAAAAGTATAAATTTCGTGTTTCAGTTGTGCTTTAAACAGAAACCTTCATTTCGAACGCGCCCCTGTCATACCAAAGAACCTACTGTTGACAGTATATGCCTGCTCTTACTGCTTGTCTAGCGATAATTATTTGAATTAAGTTTAAAATGAAAAGTCAAGTATCATGGTGCAACTGTGCTCTAAACAAAAACATTCATTTCCAACGCACCCCTGTCATATCAAAGAACCTACTGTTGATTTTATATGCCGGGCTTTTCGGTTTGTGTTGTAATGAAACCTCTCAAATTCACATGTGATGTTAGGCTGTGTAAGGTGTTAGATTTATTCAAAATCGCCTGTTCCCTCTTTCATCAAATTATTTCGATTATCGATTACCGATACTTATCGAATACATATCGATACAAAATCTAAGAACACTGGCAGGCATATAAAAGTAGCTTCGTATGAAATTTCATAAAAATCGACCCAGTCGTTTTCGAGTCCAGAGCGAACGAACTCACACGCACACATCTATATCTGTTTGTGTAGGTGTTTTCAATATGTTTATACCCACACACACACTGGTGTTTCAGGCTTAAAAAATCATCGGTGCAGGAAGTTATAACTACCGCTGGTCGCAGGATTCGAACCCAGTCAACAAAGTCAATCTTGGCTTTCCATGCTTGAGCTCTTCTCCTCGACCACCAAGGCTTAACCTTCGAATGAAAGTGAATACATATGAAGTCATATAAGCGGGCCTTTTCATGTATAACAGCGATCAGAGAATTCGAACAAATAAGATGTTTATAAATGATCCATGCAGTTATTCTCAATTCACAGATAAGGTTCTACTGTCATTTTACCCAAAGGGGTTTATAACTACGGTATTTTTTAAATAAATGATTATTATAATTGTAGATACTAGTTTTTCATGCTTACGCAATCTTTAGGGCAAGGAAAGATAATTACTGCTGGTTTACCGGCAGTAATTATCTATATAAAATAGATGAATCTCGCAGGTAAGAAATTCATTTTTATAACATGAATAGGTTAGATAAAGTAATTACGAATAGAAAACTAGATCTAATATTTGTAACATGTTTTTTTTTTTACTAAGATTAAGGGAGGCAGTGTTTGATCAACACTGTTGAGGAGTCATGATGTAATATACTGTTTTATTTTTAAATCCCCGAAACAGTGATTCATGGTAAACAACTGAGGATTCTTTAAAAAATAAAAAAATAAATTGTTATCAGTACTATAGTGAATTCGAGAGAGCAAGTTTATGTAGAGATTGCAGATGATTGAATAACTTACTGATTAAATGGTTTTCTAACGAATGATAATTTTTATTTATTTATTTTTTATTTATTTTATTTTGTTTTTTGTATAGTTTTAAAGGTTAAACACTTCCAAGACTATATATATATATATATATATATATATATATATATAGAGAGAGAGAGAGAGAGAGAGAGAGACAGAGAGAGACAGAGACAGAGACAGAGAGACAGAGAGACAGAGAGAGAGAGAGAGAGAGAGAGAGAGACAGAGACTGAGACAGAGACAGACAGACAGACAGACAGAAGGAGAAAGAAAGAAAGAGAAGGAGAGAGATGCAGGTTAGCATATATATATATATATATATATATATATATATATATATATATATATATATATATATATATATATATATAATAGCAAATGTACCCGTCGTTGACTGGGTTCAAAAACAGCCTACAGAAAATGGACTCTGATTTATGAAAGTATGATAGATTATGAAAAGGAAGGGCTGTAAAGAGATAGCTTCGAATTTGGGGGTATCAAAACCAAAGCAAAATATGATGAAATTAAAAATAAAATAGATAAACCCCCATAATTAATTATACCATACATGTTCACACTGAAACACTTATCACAATATTCTATCAAGGCACTGAATAACCCTTTTAGCAGTATATCTCCGCAGTACTCCATCTAAAGGCATATTGGCTCTTATAGTCAAAATTTATCAATTATAATTATTCAAACGCGATAGTGTTTTAATATATGGTTAAGTGGCAGGTTTAGTCATTTAGAACTGCTTTAAATGCTCACTCATTTTTGGACCAAATTTCAAACAATTATTACACTTTATAGATCACCTTCACAGCTATATTGTGAAAAAAAAACTTTCTTTCAATTTTCGTTCAGTAAAACAAAAGTTATGATGAATTTACTGGTTTTAAAACTCATAAAAAACGACTACTGTTGCTACCAATTCACCGCCCTCGTGAAAAGAGAAGTAACACGTGAAACAGAGAGTATGAAAGAATTAAAGGGGGATAATTGCGGGGATTTATTGAAAGCAGACGAGTGCCGTACATTGCTATTACATATGTGTATGTTATATTTATGGGGGCAAAAAACAAGACTGAAATTAAACAAAGAACAAGTGAATTCACTGGAAGACTGGAAAAATCATGGATTACAATAGAAAAATGCGATCATGAAAAGTAATATGGTAAAGCTTAAACATGGAAAAGTAAAGGACGAATTGTTACAACTGGAAAAGAAAAGGGAAGCTATTCTAGTAAAAATTATAATAAATTTATAATTTAAAATATTGCAACATTAAGAATTGATTATATAATGCTATAAATTGAAATTTAAAAAATTCTTAATGCTGCAATATTTTAAGTTATAGATTTATTATGTTTTTTCCTAGAATATCTTGCCCTTTTCTTTTTAACAATTAGTCCTTTACTTTTCCATGTTTCAGCTTAACTATATTACTTTTCATGCTCTCAATTTTCTATTGTAATTAAGTAATATTTTCTAGTCAAAAAACATTACACACTGAACTTGAAAATCCTATTACCTCTGCATAAACTGTGAATATTTCAGAATGTTCGTAAAAGTCACGGATCTGTACTCGAAAATCAATGCAACTGGGTCAGAATCATTTCAGAGCTTTGTGGTCTTCTTTCTATCAGAATTAAATTCTATGCCGTTCAAAAAGGTTTACAGTCCTACATTACCTTCTCGCGCTTTCGGGAAGGATTATCACAAATCACCCTGAATGGAGATTTCCATGGGGACTGCTCAGGTATCTTGTTTTGTTTTGCTTTTTTTTTATCCAAAGTGCAATTACTCTTGCGCGTTTTCTTTTCTAATGCTTATAATTAAATAAAGAATTTTAAAAATAGAATAAAAAAATATATAATTACCACCCTTACTTATGAATTCTCTAATATTTTAAAATATTCTGACAATAACTTTTCTTAGAATGAAGGCGGTTTTAGTGTTTTTATGAATTATTTTGATGAAAAGTTTTATATATATATATATATATATATATATATATATATATATATATATATATATATATATATACACTTGTGCCCCCACGACGTTGACACTCTCGACAAACCCGACAGGCGGCTAAATCCCACCTCCACACAGTAGAGATCCCTAGATGTAAAAGATCTTTCTACTCCAGTAGTTTCTTCCACAGAACCGCTAGACTCTGGAATTCCATTCCAAGTTCCTGCTTCCCCAACTGTACTGACATGCAGAAGTTCAAGTGCAACGTGAACCGACATCTTGCTGCCCAAATCCCAACATAATGGCCCAGTAGTTGCTGCCCCTGATAGTAGCCCCCTACACCAAAGTGGCAATGCGCCTTGTTTGGAATGAAAATGTAATAAAAAATTTAAAAAAATAAAAAATATATATATATATGGCATTATCTGTCTCTGCTCCATTTTTCCTCAGAAACTATTGAGCTGATTTCGCCGAAATTTTGTGTGGACCTTTGTTTTAACAAAGCGCAGTGAACTAAGTATTACGTTATCTGCTCGTTGTTCGATCCCTAAGATGCATAGTTAGGAATTAATAGGGATTAGGAAAAAATGAGTACAAAGTAAACCACAAATTTAGCATAAACCACTTATTCCAAGTCAAGAGACTGCCATCAACCACTGCAAAAGAATAATGAACAACACAAGTGCGTCGCATGCTCAGTCCGTTAAGTATAAATTAGCTGAACAACAGCTTAGGTCCCACGAGTCTTGCTCTCTATCCCAACCATCATCAATGGACCTGAGTTAGTTACGACTGCATCTGACAAAGCCAACCAAACTCTTTGCTAAAAACTTTGCAACAAATTCTATTTTGCGATCAGAGCCGTCTACCTCTCGTATTTTCTCCCATTACTGAAAACACGCTATGCGATGTACAAATATTTGTGCGTGAAATTGTCAAGTTTATCAAAAACCGTGATTCTAATAAAGCAACTGTCATGGTGCCCAAAAAGCTTCAACCGGAACTAGTTCTCTTTAAACGTTGTTTTAATAAGAAATGCTTCTCAACTCCTTCGAAAACCTAATCAATCTGCCTCGTATTTAAACATTGTGATCAGTTATCTGCCTCTCGATACAGACTAATCAGTCTCCTGTGCGTAATAAGTTCTTCGAATCTGTGTTAACTAGAAAAGTGGTCAATCACCTCAGTAACAATAACCCACTCAGTTTCATGCAATATGGTTTCCGTTCTGCTAGATCTACAATCGATGTGCTAAATAGGATTAGTGAATCTCCCGACGAGGACTTTGTTTCTAGAACAATTGCTCTTGACAGATCTAAAAGTTATTGATAGGATATAACATAAAGATCTACGTCACATGATTTCCAGCAAGTCTCTGCTTTATCGTTATTTTCATGGAAAGTGTTCGACTGAGCTTCAATCTATGGTCCCCCCTCGCCAAACTTTCACAAGAAACACTCAACTAGCTGAAAACACTATCAATAATTCCCCCAACTGTTTATCTGTGCCTAAACCTAAACATAGATTCCATGATCAAAGCTTATTTCTTAGAACTGCACGCCTGTGGAATTGTCTTCCGTTTTCCTGCTTTCCAGCTGACTACAATATGGTTGTCTTCAAGTCCAACGTGAACAAGTTTCTGATGAGCCGTTCCACTTAAGTTAACAACTTTACCGAACTTCCATTACTATCGATTACTATATTGTCCTTTTGACTACTGTACACTCTTTAACCCTTATCCTTGAGTGGCCTATCGGCCTTGATAAGTGGTGACGCCTATGTAAAAAAAAAGAAAATGTCCTCTCAATTATTAAATCGTTTCTCTCTGATAGATTTATAAGACTAGTTGTTGATGGATAGAAATCAAAATCATAGTATTAACGCTGACGTCCCTTACGGTTCCATACTGGATGCAACTACCTCCCTGATTTTCATCACTGGTTTCCTAACTCATTCGTAGACATTTATGCAGACGACACTACTATCTATGGCAACACTTCAAAGGCCGGAAATGACCAAGATCTCTTTGATTCCCCCCTCTCTCTCTCTCTCTTTCTATCTCTCTCTCTCTATATCTATCTCTATCTATCTATCTCTCTTATGATCTTGAACACGTGGTGCATCTAAAACCAAGCCTCTCTCTCTTCATCATCTGTTACCCTCATCTGGCCCCAACTTAAATGAATATGGTCCCCCCCTACCAAACTCTCACAAAACACTTGTCTAACTATACTCACTATCAACAATTTTCCCCAAACTTTATTTGTGGCTAAATATAAACGCGGATCCCACGAATAAAGCTTCTTTCCTGGAATTGCCCGGTGGAACTCTGTTTCCCTTGCATGTCTGCTTTCCAGCTGACTACAATATTGTCGTCTTCAAGTCCAATGTAAATAAGTTATTGATGAGCCGTCGCCTTAAATAATCAAATTATACAAAATTCCCCTTACTAACGCTGTTCCCCTGATGACTATTGTACTCATTAACCCTTTCCTCCAATGGCGTTCAGGCTTTAAAAAGTAGTGACTTCCTTGTAAAAAATGTAAATAAACTTACACTAATTCATTAAATTCATTTACCTTACATTTAATATATATATATATATGTGTGTGTATATGTGTGTATATGTGTGTGTATATGTGGGTGTATATGTGGGTGTCTATGCACTCATAAAGTATGCATGTTAACATGCATAGTTCTTAAGTTTAGAGTATATATATATATATATATATATATATATATATATATATCGCAAAGGTGTTGAGAATAGATGCAACCATGTGTGTGAGATGAAAAGTGCTTTTTTCGCATTGGTTGAGCTACACTATATTTGAAAGGTTGAGGGGGGTGTTAGAGCTGCAGGGTGGGACGGGGATTTTGTTTAGTTCGGCAGATGATTCTGCGTCTGGAATGTTCCTTGTTGGTGACTCACAGACGTTTCTGTCTCGTGAAATGCCGCTAGGGAAGGGGCTAGGTATGGAAAAGGGAGTTGTGGTCTACGTTAGAAGAAGAGACTTGGAGGTCTGGATTGGGTGAAATCGACAGGGATGAGTCGGATTTAGGGTATAGTGTGGGAAGAGGTTTGAAAGAAATAGGAGAAAGGACCGGGCACTGGCGCAAGGGGACGAGAGGCCTAGATGTGGGGTGCTGATTACTGCACGGCAGTAAGCACAAAACCAATATACCACTCACATTATTTTTTATGGGACAAATATATATGTAATCACGCATACACGTATTTACATGCATCTGTTTAGAGGGATAGATGGATAGATATATAGATAGGGAGTGAAGAGGTACGTAACAAGAAATGGATGGATTATATATATATATATATATATATATATGTATATATATATATATATATATATATATATATATATATATATATATATATATATATATAAGAATACGTGTCCTAAAACAGGTAAATTGTTTCCCTGAACAAAACTTTTTGCAAGATTTATATCCCCTTACGAATATTATAATCAATTAGCACGCTGCCCGGCGTTGCCCGGTCGTAAAATAGGCTTGAATGAGACATTTTAATTTACCCAGATTTCGTATTTATTATCATACGGCTAATTATCTATTGATTATTATATTGTACCCAATATATAGTAGTGATTTGAATTTTTTTAAAAGGATATATGACTTGTGTGCATTCAAGTAGAATCGAAACCCAAACATTTAGCTACCAGATAAGTACTGTATTTAAACAGCCTTTGAAGTGTTGCCATAGATGTATTATTTACTACATTGAATTTGACGATTCTTTACGGCAAAAGCGTGCAGGCATCTTATCTAGATTCATATTTGATATAAATAAATCATATATATATATATATATATATGTATATATATATATATATATATATATATACATGTGTGTGTGCAAGAGATTTGGATTTGCACACATACACTTATACACTCACAGACCCACACACACACACACACACACACACATATATATATATATATATATATATATATATATTGTATTCGTTTATCATTATATCATCTAAAATTAACATCATTCATGAAAACTCGGAAGTAATCCAAAACCGCTTGCATCTCTGTCCGTAAATCCAAGCACATATGTATAAAGAAACAGTCATCATCTTGGTTGTTATTGTCACAACGTTTCGGCCGTTTTGCCCTCCGGCCTTCGTCAGGTGTTTTGTATCGAACTGGGGAACCGTTTGTTAGGAGTCTCGAACCCAACCCTTTATTATTATTATTACGGGGGTACCGTGTTCGGACTCCAGCTAGGCTTTGGGACATAGTTGCTGATTCTCTGTTTTGAATGTTACTTTTTCACTGCCTTCGTTCAGGATTGAACTCAGTACCTTTGGGTAACTGTAAACTTTGATACAACGTCTAGGACCACTCGCTGACACACCTTGAACGAATGAGATGAATTATCCTCTGTACTAATAAAAAGATGACTGTGTAAAATATTTAAAATGAAAACAAACTGATAAGTCAGGATGATTGACCAATGAGATCAGATGAGAATAGCTGTTATCGGTTAAATATTATTGGATTGCTAGAAAAGTTAATTATTAAGACTTGAGTGGTAAAACTAGTAATTTGACGAATTAATTCATCTCAATTCTGCACCCACGACAATTTATGAGCGATTTCTATATAACCCAGCTGTATTTGCACCTTGGGAGAAAAATCGCCACTACCGAGTGAAAACCTCCTGAACTAAGTTACCGGACTTGATTCGTTCCACCAAATGCTGACTCTGAGAAAGTGAACTTAACCTATGTGTGCCAAGTTCGAATCTTGTTTGTTTTACAGATCCTTATTCATCAAACCAACACCTGACCTTGTGTCTAATAAATAAATAGTCGTAATTTCGTAATTGCAACTTTTATAAACCAACATGTACATTGTTATGTAAGTTTTTAGTTCAAGTGTATTAGCCTTTGACTAATCAGTATTTATTTTAAAATTTTCATTCTTTTTTTTTTATTTCTTTTAAGGATCTTGTTTACTTCAGGCGGCCGAGTCAGGAAAATCACTGTTCGACGACTTGCAACCTTCCGTAATCAATGAGCATAACGTAAAACGAAAGGTGGAAAATGTGTGAACCGTAAATATGCGTTAACATAGAAATAAGCGCATGCCTGTCACACGGCTTACAATTGAAGATTTTATGCATATGCATAATTGTTTTGTTTGTTACATGACGATTCGCCTAAACTATCTATTAATTTCCATTAGACTATCTATTAATTTCCATTAGACTATCTATTAATTTCTATTAAACTATCTACTAATTTCCATTAAACTATCTACTAATTTCCATTAAACTATCTACTAATTTCCATTAAACTATCTATTAATTTCCATTAAACTATCTACTAATTTCCATTAAACTATCTATTAATTTCCATTAAACTATCTATTAATTTCCATTAAACTATCTACTAATTTCCATTAAACTATCTATTAATTTCCATTAAACTGTCTACTAATTTCCATTAGACTATCTATTAATTTCCATTAAACGATCTACTAATTTCCATTAAACTATCTATTAATTTCCATTAAACTATCTACTAATTTCTATTAAACTATCTACTAATTTCCATTAAACTATCTATTAATTTCCATTAAATTATCTACTAATTTCCATTAAACTATCTATTAATTTCCATTAAACTGTCTACTAATTTCCATTAGACTATCTATTAATTTCCATTAAACGATCTACTAATTTCCATTAAACTATCTATTAATTTCCATTAAATTATCTACTAATTTCCATTAAACTATCAACTAATTTCCTCTAAACTATCTATTAATTTCCACGTGTTATAAATGTCATTTTGTTGTGTGCATAATGTTTATCTTTTTCTAATTATTTGAGTTCTGTCGGGCCAACAGCTTGTTTTGATGCTTGATTAAATATGTGTATATTCCCTTCTTAATCATCGGGTGATATAATCGTTTCTCTGTAGGTGACGCCATCTTTTATCGTTTTTCATAGTTGGAATCTGCGTTAGATAAATGGTTACCGATAATAGACGCCATTTTGGAATATTTATTTATTGACCATAAAAAACCTACAGCATATGAAATATAAATAGTAAATTAAATATTCAATTTTAATAATATTTCGTAGCTATTTTAATGCCCTTGTAGCAGTTACATGAGGGACCTATTTTATTAAACGTAGGCACAGTATCAGGCATTCGATTGAGTTGTGGTTTGGAGTCGCACACATGTACGTCAGCTGGGACTGTTAACTGCATGGTTGTTATGATATATATATATATATATATATATATATATATATATATACATATATATATATAAACAGAATCAAGATAAATATATGTAAATATGATTAATAATCAGTTTCTGTTTTGATCATCTATTGATGGAATGTTATCATTTGGTCACCGTTTCACTGCAAGTGACCTGCTAGAATAGAGCCCCAGGATACAGCATTCGTTTAGCGACAAAAGCCAGCCTACTAAACGATTCTAATTGCGTTCTAGTTAGTGCTTATTTAGTTGTGAAGATGTAGTTTTATTTGTGGAATATGGTGACTTTGTTTTCTTTTCTTTTTTTAATATTCTATTTCAGTTAGATGCGGTCAGATAAAACTAACTCTGCCAAGTTGTATTCTTCATCTGGACTTTCTTCCTAAACAACGAACCTAACAATCTCTCCCTCAAAAACTTAAAACTTCCACATGTGCTTTGCTAACACGATAAATTTGAACTTTTCCATCGTCATTTTACTTCCAGGCGATCATTACAGAACATCAGCGAACCGCATAGTAGTTAGTTATTGTTGTGTTGTTATGACTTACTATCTCAAATCCCATTTCCCTTACCTATCACGTGATATGGTTGGCAAATGACGTTTTACTATTCCGCAGTTCCCTTTACTTTTTAACATTTCGGCATCACATAACAAAAGGGTTGATATGCCGTAAGGACCAACCAAACTGATTTCCCATTTACATCCAAACTAATTGTTTTCCACTTGTCTTTTTAATTTGATACTAAAACATTACATTAATGCATGTGTGAGCGCACGTCATAGGATTGGCGGAACAATACCTCATCCTGACAAAAACAGAGACTAGAGTCATGCCGGTTAAACTATCAAATGCAAGGATGGCGCCAAAGGACCCTCGACTGGCATGACTGCTCAAAACAGAAACAGATATTACACTGTGATCATAGATGAAAGTGTTAAGGCACTTGCGATGCAACTAAGCTATGGGGTGGATTCTAAATGTTAATTCCAAAATAGCTATGAAGAGATATTTCCTGGGGAAGTTTGAGAGACGAAGTTTTCCTAGAGTGAAGTAAATCATATTTTGTCTTATACTGTGTTACTATCGTTTGTCGGGAAGAGCATATTGGCTTGTCCGTATATTGCAGACGTTTCTGGAACGGTTGTTACGTGACGTAAATGACACGGCAACCAACTTCCAGGAAGATAAAATCCTGATAAAACGATAGGAACATCACCTTTACATCAATAATCTTGCCAAATAGTTAACATAACGAAACCACCATTTTCATATAGGTTTCACGTTGACCTAAGGGTCGTCATCCCACTCACTAACCCAAGATTATCTCTTTCTTTCTATTTCTCTCTCTCCCCTCTATCTCTGTCTCACTCTTTAGATGTACTTTCTGTACTATAAAAACTTATTTCCCTTTCTAATCCTCTTTCGTCATTTTTGTTGCAGATGTTTTTTAGATAAAGGTCAATATTTTTGTGGTACTACGATTATTCTCATATTGGTTATTATTTTCACACTGTTTCAGACGATATAAATTTAGACCTTCTTCAGCTGCGTCTTTTTTTAACTTTGATTTTGATTCTTCCTATTGATCGATTCGGAATTTCGAATTGAATTCTTCATTTAAACCTTACAAGTAATAACTAAGAATAAAATATTAACACATCTATCTGCCATGGCTGTCGGAATGGGAACAATCTATGCCATGGATTAAACAAAGTGTTCTTGTGTAGATTTTCGAGTTTGAATGTCAGGTCAAATAAAATTCTACCTGGGAATTTATCCTTATAACTCCTCGGCTTAACATTCACAGTGAACACGAACTGGAACATTGATGATATTGCTAAGGCTGCCGCAAAGAAGGTGTGTCTTTCTATCGTGTTAGAAGATTACTCACTCCTGAAAGTACCCTATACTTCAACAAAACCAACATTTGCGCATGCATTGAATATTTTTGCTAAATCAGGACTGGTGCATCTACCACTAGTGTTTCTGTCTTAGACAGGGTCTCAAATCTATTAGGACCCACACTATTGGCCAAGCTCCAACCTCTGTCGGTCCTAGATATAACCTTAAACTATATCCGATGATGAGGCCCCAACTTGCAGGCTTTGGGGAGTGTGGAGCCCCCCTTTACTTGCCATTGGTCCCAGGTACACTCTGACCCGGAGTGATAGTACCTGTTAGGGTCCCAATTATGGGTTAAATAGAGAATGACTTGAAAATAAATATGTATATTCTATAAAAAAAAATGTCTTCAAAATAATTGGATTCGGCATTAAATAACCTGGAAAGGGTTGATATATCGTTAAACAAAACCAACCAACCAATCAACCTCTCTCCCATCGGCACGATGTTGCATCACTGTACCTGTTTTACAAATGTTTTAATGAACTGTGTTCTCATAGCATTGTGCCCCCCTTTAGCTACATATTCCGAACTAATCCGATGAGCAACAAAATCACACCCCTTCACTGTTGAGATCTGTAGATGCCGAAAATCTTTCTACTCTAGCAGTTTACTTCCTCGGGATGTTCAACTTTGAGAATTCGCTCCATGTTCCCTGTTTCTCTGACTGAACTAACATGCAGAAGTTTATATGTAATTTAAACAGACAAACAATCCTCTATTAGACATGATATCAATTAGCAGCGCTTTACGTTCAAGTGGACACACACCTTGTTCGGGTTAAAAAAAAGAGTAAAAAACAAGATTCTCAAGTTCGTAATGATGAACCTGGCAAAATTTCGGGGGTTTCATTTTGAAACTAAGATGAGAACAGTAGTCCGTGTCGATCAAATTCTCCATATTTGTTTTGTGTATTTTTCTCTTCCCCTTTCTTTCTCTGATTTTCTTTCTATCGTCATACATCTTCTTTTCTTCTCTTTATCGAGCTCTTTAAATGACGCTTTGCGTTTAAGTCATTGCTATTAATTTTAGCCACAAATTTTCACGAAGAGAAAACGAAAAAGAAAAGCACGCGTTTTATCATCAGCGACAAGTTTTCAATGCGAAGAAAAACCACAACGCAATGAAAAGAAAAGGCGTCTTTTGTCTCTCTGCGCATGCCTGCCTTGGTTTTCCCGCGGTATTGTGCATTTCACGACTTTCATTGGCCAGCGTCGTTTTGCTGCTTCTCTGTTAGCGCGCATGCGTGTCTACGTGTTTGTGTGCCTTTGTGTGTGTTTCTGTATTGGTATAGGTGTATTCGAATGGACACGTGTGTATGCAAGATATGTTTTTCTGTTTGACTGTAGTTTGCTTACATGTGTAGGTTTATGCGTTTAGAGTTATGTAACCATGAGTATTTGTTTATGTGTTTGGTAAATATGTACGTGTTTAAATGTTTGCATTTTTGTGTGAGTGTAGAGAGTATTTAAATGTGCTAATGCGCGTGCAAGAATGTAGTCTTATGTATGTGTTTGTTTATGTGTCTACGGGTGCATGAGTATTTGCTAATCTATTTGTGTAAAGAAATTTGTGTGTGTTTACTTGTCTGGGTGTTAGCATGTCAGCATTTCTGTGCGAGTGTACAGTGAATTTGACTGTGCAATAACGTTTCTTCTGTTTGAGTATAGTTTGTTTGTATGCGTGTGTTTATGTGCTTGTGGGTATGTGTGCGTAAGTGTGTTTATGTGATTGTGTGAGTGTGTGTATTACCTATTTGAATCTTTGTGTGCGCGCTAGTATTGTATCAGTGTGTTTATTTCTGTGTGAGTGTATAATTTATATTAATATGAAAATGTGTACATCGAAAAATACAAATGTTTCAGTGTAGTTTGCATGTATGAGTGCGTTTGCACGTCTCTCTCTCTCTCTCTCTCTCTCTCTCTCTATATATATATATATATATATATATATATATATATATATATATATATATATATATATACATATATAATGCTCCCTATTGGTATGTGTTTTATCATATTGGGAAGTGATATACAAATTACCATTAGCGTATGAAGCGATGTTCTTTGTGTAAACAAATTGAGCTTAGGTATTTGGACAATGTCAAAACATTGTTAATTCACTGCTCGCATAGCAGCAGCAGTACAGCGCAACGGTTAGAAGCTCCAACTGTCGTTTGGGCGATCGGGTTTCGATCCTGGCTTGAGGTACTTGCTTGTATAGCCGTACTGATGAGCTGTAAAACAGTACTGTATCCGGATGACTATATATATATATATATATATATATATATATATATATATATATATATATATATATATATATAAGTGAGCATATGTGTGTAAGGATATTTCTCAACTGATATGCTCAACGAGTTTTTGACTTACATAATTGAAATTTTGTATATAGAGTATTCAGATATCTGGTGAAGTTTTTAATTTGCTTTCATAAAAAAAAAAAAAAAAAAACGACCAAGGAGTCAAAATTGAAAAATTGGTACGTCCGGGGGGGGTCAGGTTTTTATCTGTTTGTCAACTGTTTCACAAATACGCATACGCGGCAGTGAAACATGACAGCTTTTTTATGTTAAGAATATGTAGGTTTGAAAACATTTTATGAAGCGCGTGTCAAAATTATCTAATGGTTATCGTACTTAACTAACTGTATTTCAGTTTTGGTTTCGATCTCACCCCGAGTATCCTTTTTTTACTTACAAGAAATGAACCATTTAGAAGAATTATGCTACTCTCATGCACGTGTCTCAGTATTTTCCCGTTTTTTTTTTTCTTCTTTACTTCATTTTTTAATAAATTTGCTGTTACGTTTAATCCTGGGTAACGCCGGGTAACTTTGCTAGTATATATATATATATATATATATATATATATATATATATATATATATGTGTGTGTGTGTGTGTGTGTGTGTGTGTGTGTGTGTGTGTGTGTGTGTCTCTCTCTCTCTCTCTCTGTTCGTGGGTGTGTGTGTGAATAAGAGATTACGTGTGCGTTAGTATAAGAGTGCGCGTTTAAGTGTGCGCATCGTTTTCACAAGTGATACTTCTCCCAATGGCAGTAAAGCTGAATTGGTTCATTGAAATTAGCGAACGTTGAAGAATCAGAAGAAATGAATTCAACATTCAACTAACAATTGCGCATGACCAAACGGTCATATATATAGTAATTTATAAAATATATATGGCGATTAAGCTACATTGAATATTCTGCGTTTTATCCACTATAGGATTCGTCAGGCTTATGCGCGAATTCTGTGGTTGCTTCTTGTTTTTATATATGTTGAGGATTTCTAGTTAGCCAATCAGCTTTCTAGTATCTACCGCGCCCCTTCCTATCAGCCAATGGGCATGAATTTTATCGAACAAAGGATCTGTTTTAGAACTAGGTTAGTGGTTTAAGGTAGACGTTTTCCTTCCTTGTTTTTAATATATAAATATACCTATGTGTACACACACACATGCACATATATATGCATATATATATGTGTGTCAGTGATCGTTTATGTATATTCATGTTTATTTAATTTATTTATTTGTTTGTTTTCTATTGTTATTGTTAGTTTTAAAGCTATTTTGTATCGCTATCCTAGAGTAAGTTTTATTTTGTGAACACAGTTGTTTGCTATTTCTCGTCTACAGTTTAATAGATTTTGAGGTTCTTTAAAGTACAGGATAGCAAATTTTTCATGGAGGCAGAATTTACATGGGTCGTCTAAATGTCTGCACGTGGTAGCTTGTCTCATTATTTTCCATTCGACTACCGGCGAATGTCCGCTTTCTTGGAGTTCCCAGTATTTATTCGCTAGTGTTGTTTTTATACGGTGTTTTTTATTTTTGAATGTACTTTTGTGGTCATAGTATCGGGTTTTGAAATCTAAGGAAGTCATGCCTATGTAATATTTCTTGTTATTCGGGTTTTCTTTCGCAAATATTGTTGCTTGATAAACTACGCTTTTTGTTAGGCATTTATTTTGGACTGGGCAAAGTGTGCGGTGTCTACAATTGCATTTATCTTGTTCGTTATTAGTATTTTTATTTATGGTATGGTTGGTCTTGTCCGGGGTTCGTCTGTTATTATTATTATTATTATTATTATTATTATTATTATTATTATTATTATTATTATTATTATTATTATTATTATTATTAATATTTCTTCTGCTAGTGTTGGTTTTATTTCTGTCATGGTGTTTACTTTTTTTATTGTTTATTTTGTTGTTGTTTACATTGTTTTCATTTAGTATTTTGTTATTATGTGCTTTAATTATCATCTCTAAATTTTCGCAACAACTGTAAGATAACTTCAAGGTATTTTTATTGAAGATTTTGTGTAAGTGGTTGGTTGCGGGAAAGTGTTTTTCAATAAGATCTAGAAATTTCTTGCCAAGTTTTGTTTTTAACATTTGATTGTATGGGGTCGTATACCAAATTATAGTTCTTTTTCTTCTATTTTTAATTTTATTATAGTTGTTGGTGTTTTGTTGCCTATATTTGATATCGATATTTTTGTATCCACTATTTTTTAGGGCTGTTTCGTAGATATTGGTTGACCTGTTAAATGCATTTTCATCGCTTGAGTTATTACTGAGTCTACTTACGATCGAGTTAGGAATGTGTTTTATAATTGATGGTGGGTGGTTGGACTTAGGGTTTACGTAAATTGGAGTAGCGTTATTTTTTAAGTATGGCTCATATGTATTTTTATCTAAGTTTAACGTGACGTCCAGGAAGTTTGTTATTTTTATGTTAGCTGATACGTCCGCTTTTAGGCCTAATTTTTTCATTTCTTTGTGTATGATTTTCTTAAAGTTTTCTCCCTTGACTTTGTTGGAGTTTTTTTTATTATAGCTAGTCCGTCATCTCTATATAGGCCGATATCCGTAGTATCGAATATGCTTGTGAGGGTATATAGAATGAATAATCCCACAAGATCTGATGCCTCTGCAGAGTCTCTGGCACCCATCGCCAAATCGAACGAATTTTTCATTTTAGTTTTTATCCATTGGTTATTGTTATTTATTAGAACTGATTTCCTACATTTTTTAATGATGTTGATTTCTTCTGACGATATATCAGTGTATACCTCGGCAAATTCTAGGGCAATGTTAAAAAGTTCTTCGGATGATATCGAGGGATAAAGGTCTATGATGTCAAACTGTATGAACGTACATTTATCTTTGTTTTCTATATTTTTAAACCAGGTGATTGCTTCGGTAGTATTTGCCCACTGGTTTAGTTCTAGATCCTGTTTGATTTGTTTGTTTACTCTAGAAAGTATAGTTTTGCTAATTCTACCTATTTCTGGTTTAGTTGGGTTTATCAGGCGGGTGCTGGGATTATTATTAAAGTCCCATTTGTGGTCTTTAAGCAGAATGTATAACTCTCTAGGTTTCAATTTATCAACTTTATCGATAATTTTTAGTTTATCGATAATTTGTTTACTTTCAGTATTTATTATATCTATGTAGTCGCATTCGTTTGTGTCTAGTTTTTTGTAGTTTTTTGTAATGTTTTCTGTGATTAGTTTGTTATATTCTTGCTTATCTATTTTATAAAAGTTTCTGGTTTTATCTGCTTTTACAAAGATTTTATTAGAGTTGTTTATGTTTCTAACCATTTTGTGTAGTTTCCGTTGGAAATTGTTAGGTTGATTGTGGAATTCTAGGTTTTTAATTACGTTTAAAAGGTCATTTTCAAAGTTTATCAAAAGGTCTACTGTTTTCGCATTTTTAAGGGTTTTAAAACCATAGGATTCTTTTTTGTTTATGTTTTCATTTTTAAGGAAGAAATTTGCTCGCCAGCGCATTCGGCGTATTAGTTCATCTGTTTTTTGAATTAATTTAATAATATAGCTATGCTTGCTGGGTGTGGGGATGTTTTTTAGCAATGTTTCGAAATTAACTCTTTCCATATCTATTTTTAATGTGGTAAAATAAATTCTTTTGAGAGTGCTCGACTGTTTTAGGAGCTAAGTATAACTACTTCATTTACTCACATAAACCTAATATACGAAAGTATAGATTTATGCGTAAACTTTAAGTATTTACTTCAAAAGTGCTCAATACGTAGGTAGAGCTAGGTAGTAATTTATAAAATATATATGGCGATTAAGCTACACTGAATATTCTGCGTTTCATCCACTATAGATTTTAAATAGAAAAGGTAAATATAAATGTCAGAGCGAGAAAACAATCAACTTTATAAGTATATAGATTATCCTTTAATCTTTCATATAAGAACAATAAAAATGCACACAAGAAATCATTTGAGCGTAAAGTATTTATCTGTTTATTTAACATGTTTATATCTATAATTTATTGTCTCTATTCGCTCTCTCTCTCTCTCTCTCTCTCTATATATATATATATATATATATATATATATATATATATATATATATATATATATATATATTACAATAGAAAAATGCGAGCATGAAAAGTAAAGGACAAGATATTCTAGTAAAAAATATAATAAATTTATAACTTAAAATATTGCAGCATTAAGAATTGATTATATAGTGTTATAAATTGATTTTCTTTTAAAAATTCTAAATGCTGCAATATTTTAAGTTATAAATTTATATTTTTGTACTAGAATTTCTTGACCTTTTCTTTTCCAGTTTACCAACTAGTCCTAGTTACTTTTCTATGTTTAAGCTTAACCATATTACTTTTCATGCTCGAATTTTTCTATTGTAATCCATGATTTTTCTAGGCTTCTAGTAAATTCACTTGTTCTTGAATTTCAGTCTTATTTCCCCCCCCATAAACATAACATACACATCTGCTTTCAATAAAATCCGCTCAATTATCTCCCTTGCATACTTTCATTCTCTGTTTCACTTGTTACTTCTCTTTTCGCAGGAGCGGTTAATTGGTTGCAACAGTAGTCAATGAAGCAATGTCGTTGCTATGGAAACCAGTCATAAACGTCGTTTTTTTTTACGATTTTGAACACAAGTAAATTCATCATAACTTTTGTTTTACTGAACTAAAATTGAAAAAAAAAATTTCACAATATAGCTGAGAAAGTGATCTATAAACTGTAATAAT
Source organism: Euprymna scolopes (assembly GCF_053919585.1). Lineage (NCBI taxonomy): Eukaryota > Metazoa > Mollusca > Cephalopoda > Sepiida > Sepiolidae > Euprymna > Euprymna scolopes. Next base: position 87,839,812 of record NC_136483.1, read on the forward strand.
TATTTGGAATTTGGTCGAAAAACGAGTGAGCGGTAAAACTTTAAAGCAGTTCTAACTGAGTAAAACTGCCACAACCATATATTCATACACAGTAGTGTTTGAATGATAACAGGAAATATGTGTGAAAGTTCGTTCTCTATGAACACTGAAATGCTTAGGGTATTTTTTAATTTCATACAAATGTACTTATGTGTATGGGAGTGTAATTAGATAGGCTTTGTATTGCAATGCTTTCGAAAGTATCGAAAATCAGAAAAAATCCAATTAGAGAAGAAACAGTCCGATTTTAACCAAAGTTAATATCCTTATACAGCCTTACATCACGAGTGCATTTTAAGTTTTTTCATCGCACAAGCAAAGGACCAGGCGTATAAGATCTACAATAGGTTCTTTGATAACACAGGGGCGCGTTCGAAATTAATGTTTCTCTTTAGAGTACAAGTGAACCATGATACATTTTAAACTTTGATTCAAGTCATTATATAAAATAATTCCACATATAATATAAACAGTAGGTTCTCTACAGTGCAATGTAGACTATAATGTATTGTGGACTAAGTTACTACGGCATGTGAGGCGTCCACCTATTTCAGCGCGGAGAGTCTCCCGAATAAAGCAAACAATCAATCGACAATTGAAAAATGGGCAATTTCAAGTGTGTATATATATATATATATATATATATATATATATATATATATATATATATATATATATATATATATATATATATATATAAGGGTGCCTCTTGATAGGCGACGAATTTTAAATTAAAACCAAGCTCAGAAAAATATTTTTTTATCATACAATTATGCAGACATTAATATATAGTATTTATAATTTAAATGACATTTTGTATATATGGCCGCGCGGCTCGCTCGACAACGGTGTAATCTAGAGGTCAAGTTTTCACAAACTCTACGCATTAAATTAAGCTCTATTTCAGCAATAACGCAGCGAATGTCGTCTTTGAAGTGGGGCATCCTGTCTGGTTTGTCAGCGTAAACATAGGATTGTACATTTCCTTAAAAAAAAATAATAATCTAATGGGGTTTAATCGCACGAACGAAGTGAACAGCTCATTTCGTGAAATAATTCGTTCATCGAATGTTTCTCTGGATAAATTGACTGTATAATTTGTAATTTGCAACAGCTGCTCGGGGTGTTGTTTCGTTATGACGAATTGCCAAACTAAACTTAACTCAAAATAACTGAGAGTTGTCGAATCTGCAATTAACAGAAAATAGAGCTGTCAAATTGAACTTGACTGCCTCTAAATAAAATCTGTCTGTCTGTGTGTCTGTTTGTCTCTCTCTCTCTCTCTCTCTCTCTCTCTCTCTCTCTCTCTCTCTCTCTCTCTCTCTCTGTATATATATATACTAGCATTTCAGCCAGGCCAGGCGTTGCCCGGGTGTTTTGATGTGTGTGTTGAGCAAAAAAAAAAGTGGTAGTAGGAAAGCAGGCTCGAACCCGTACCGCGAAGGAGGAAAAGAACGGGGAAAACCCGGACGTCTTTGCTGTTACAACCGCCGCCAAACAGGAAATGAGGTAGCTTTAAATTAAGGCTAGACAATCGAAAGAAAAGGATGACTTTCAAAAATATCGGCGAAAAAAGTGACCCCCCCTGTAGAAAAGTGAAGCTGAAGGTGGAGATATTAATGTTTTTAGCCAATTTTTCGATATTTGTAATCTGAACGATCGAACTTCAAAACGATACTGATCTGTAAAAATCCGTCGCCTCTGTCGAAAGTTTTAGGCAGCCATGCAAACATATATACATACATACATACATGCATTTATATATTGGTAACTAAAATTTTTGACCCAAACCGATTTCAAAGTTTGCTCTGTCTCTGAATACCCTTTACGTAAAATTTCAAATGTTTAGACCAGAAATTGTCTGAGTAATTTGGTAGAGACCGAAGAGGTGAAAAAAATTTTTTAACTTTGACCCCTATTATGACCCCTTAACATTTATTGTTTGGGGCCCAAATCAAGTTAAGTTAGATCCATGTCCAAAGAACCTATATCTAAAATTTCAAGTGTTTAGACCCAATATTGTCAGAGAAGTTTGGTAGATTTCTCAAAGGTCAAATCGTTGAATTTTGACCCCTTAACAGACAAATTTCTGTCCGAAAACGAATTACAAAGATTTTCTCAAATCTCACTACCCTGTATATCAAATATGGAGTCTGTAGACTGAAAATTAACAGAGTTATTACATAGAGGAATGTACACACACAGACACACAGATACACAGACACGTTCACTTTTATAGATATACTAGCATGGGTGCCCGGCGTTGCCTGGGTGTTGTAAGGTGTATGTTGGGCAAAAAAAAATTTCAATTTTTTAAACTTTGACACCTATTATGACCCCTTAACATTTATTGTTTTGGGCTAAAACCAAGTTATAAACTTAGATCCATGTCCAAGAAACCTATATCTAAAATTTCAAGTTTTTAGATCCCAAATTGTCGGAGGAATTCGGTAGAGTTATCAAAGGTCAAATCGTTGAACCTTTACCCCTAAACAGCCAAATTCCTGGCCGAAAACCGATCAAAGATTTCCCTAAATCTCAGTACCTTGTATATCAAATTTCGAGTCTGTAGACTAAAAATTGACAGAGTTATTGCGTAGGGAAATGTACACAGAAAGACACACAGACAGACACACAGACACGTAGACACACAAACACGTTCACTTTTATAGATGTATAGATAGATTACACAAAAATATATACGTATACATAAATATATATGGAAACAATTTTGTGTTTACTGTAAACTTTTTATGCAAATATTATGCAAGGATAAATCATGCAGAATATCTGCATGAATATAATTACACGTAATTGTTAACTAAAGATGATCATCCCATGAAAAAACCGAAAAAAACTAATAGGGAATTAATTAAAATGAATGTTTAAAAGAATATGCAAATTAGCTAGATTTTTTAGCTAGGGAATGCAATTCCAGAATCCATATAAGAAAATTGTATTTTCTTAAAAACGAATTCATAGGAGTGTATATATATATATATATATATATATATATATATATATATATATATATATATATATATAATGATTTCAACGTCTTGTCAGACGAGTGCCACTCTCTCAGACACTTAAATCCATGAGCCCAAAAATTACTTCCATCGCCACAGCGCCATTTTAATAGACAAATGCCTTAGGGAGTATCTATACACAGATGATATTATAGAGTCTAAGCTTTGTACGACAGCTAACTCTCTCTTTCGGTTCAAGATGTTGAGATCCAGCAACAAGCAAGAGAAAGATAGCCAACAACAAGTTAAACTGCAGACCAGCTTAATGCGGGTACTGGTCTCCTGCTTTATGGTTTTTTAATCAGAGATTTGCTTCTCCTAGAAAGGTTGCCTTCACCACGGATTACGGTAGCCCTCTTCACCTTAACACACACATACATACACACAAATACACGCGGTACTAGTTAGCCGTTGACCCCGAAAAAGGGTTCATTCGCCCTTTGGAAGGTCTTGTTTTTAATCCTTCAAGGAGACTAATCACCCTCCTCACCAAACAAGTCTGGTGGGGGAAGCATTTTAGTCGCCAGTGACCCGACCATGAGGCAGGTATTACTGGGTTACATGGTACCAGTAGCGTATGACATGACCTTACACACCTATATATATATCTTTGTTTGGGAGAAGTTAATGCTTGCACTGGTAATATCACTAAACAAATAATTCATTTTGATGGCGGAACTGAAAATATTCAAATACCATAAAGTACCTACTCTAAATGAACGGTCTCTAACTTTTGCCCATCTTTAGTGGGCTAAATGTCTAGTATAATACATACACACACACACATAGAGATTTCTATATATTTATAAATTATAAATAATTATTTTTATACCTACAGACACTATTGTTCCGTGCTTTCGTAATCAACACTGCAGGAAGTGACGATTGCTGCTGGTCGAACGATTCTAACCCTATTACGAAGCCACCTTTTACTCTATCAGCAAGAAATGTTACGCCTCTGCTACCGGCAACTACCACGAAAATCCAGGAAAATGTATCATTTATTAAACCAAATACAGGAATAACGTTAAGACGATCTAAAGTGATCGAGCGACCGGAGATCGCGATCTAGCACACAATGCCAGCCGACATCCTCTCATTTCCTAGACGGTGCTTAACTATTAAGAACTTACTTTTTAAGGGGGATAAATAATTACAAATTATCAATAATTTTTCTCATATACAGTGGAAACATATGCATATAGTCATATACAGGCATCTATTACGACACTTCACCTCTCTTCGTGGCAAGTATTTTTTCGATGAAATTCGAAACGCGATCACTTGCAACTGTGATCAGTAATTAGGAACTTCTTAACGTATCTAACTCCGTCCAAACATCAATACATAAACACACAGGCAGACACACACGCGCGAGCGCGCGTACACACACATACATACATACATAAATACACACACACACACATACACACACATACATAGTACTATTGGGGGCGGCTTTGGCCGGGCTTAAAATAAGTATAAAGATTATATTTAGTTTGTCCAGATTTCGTATATATTATTATTAGGGCTATGACAGCAGAATATTCTTTTCGTTGTTTTGACTCTCGAGTATATATCCGACACGGTTAGACACAGTTAATCAACCGAGAATCAACACAATGGCAAGAATATGCTGTTGTTCTAGCCTTAATTATTATAGAGTTGTGCTTTCAAAAGTAAAGGTCCTGGATATGACTTTAAACTATATCCAGTGGTGAAGCCCCAGCTTGGGGGATTGGGGGAGTGTGGAGCCACGCTTTAATTGCTATTGCTCCCAGGTTCACTCTGACCGGAGTGGTAGTATCTCTTAGGGTCCCAACTATGGGTTAAATAGAAACCGACTTGAAAATAGCAAATATATTCTATTAAAAAAAAAAATCTTCAAAATCTTTGGATTCGTCATTAAATAACCTGAAAAGGGTTGATATGGCGTAAAACAAAACCAACCAAACCAACCAATCAAAATTAAAAAAAAAAAGTATTTGGGTGCCATCAGCTAGAATCGAAACCGAAAGCAAAACTGTAGCATACAAAGCTGGTGACGTTAATACTGTACAAATGTGATAGCGTTTGAAAATAGGGAGACAGACAGACATATAGACTTTTATATATTAAATAAACATACACTTATAGCAAATAAGCTACATTACATAGACAAGCTTATGTTTTATTGCGTCGGTTTACATTCAACGATTACTCTTATATTTAACCAATCCTTACAAACAAATTAGAAAGGTTGTTTACGTATTTATGTTAATCCTGCAATAGGCAATTACTCCCTTTGTTTGAGATTTGTTATTGGCGTTTCTCACTTTTAAAGAAATTAAATAAACAAAACCTGGCCTTTCTGACACGTCGGAACTATTAATCTGGAATATATTTTCTGTTATCTATCGCTGCATTAGATTTATTTTTGAATTGTAATGTTTTATTTATTTATTCAATTTATAAAATTTTTATTGTATTTTTTTAATAAAATTTATTATGTGCATACAAATCGTTAATATTTCGTTTCTGTTATTTAGTAAATTTTGGGGGCATTTTTTAATTTTTAATTTCTAGTTTCTACTTCCTTGTTTAAATGTAGTTTTATACTGATCTTTTAAATATTTGCTTATTTTAATCTTTTCCATTCGATTAGAGTCGATCGCTAACTTTTTTAAGATCCCAGTAACAGTTCGTTAAGACTAGTCAACAACATATTTGTCGTTTGGATTTTTTTTTTTTTATCTAGGACAAATCTGATGTGCTAAATACAAAAAAATCACATTGGTTTTACACAATCAGGGCAAGTTTTGAGTTATGGCCACATATCGACTTTTGTTACATGTTTGTTCACGTGTATGCATCTGTGAAGCTGTTTAGAAACTAGTAGGGGTAAAATGGCATGTTGAATAATTTTTTTGATTAGAAATTATTATTTTGATGAGAAGAAGTATTTAAGTTCGATAGTCATGGCTAGTTATGTCGAAAAGGAATCAGTTTGAATCATAAACCCTCAGATTTTTCTAACAGTTGGTGCTCAGTAGACATGAAGAATTACTGGCTTCTGCTGGGGGAATTAGTGCCTAGCAAAGAAAGAAACATCATCAACGACCCTCTCGTAGACAGAGACAGAATACACTTTCCACCGCTGCGCATCACGCTCTGCTTAATTAAGCAGTTCACCAATCCTCTAGACAAGTATAGTGGCTGCTTCAGGTTTAGCCGAGGCTTTTCAAGGATTGGCATTGACGAAGTTGAAAGCAGGCATCTTTGACGGTCCGCAGATCCGGCAGTTCATCAGAATGTTTGAAAACGCAATGAACGAAGTGGAATTCGAATATATCTGTTATGCTAGCAAAGAACGTTTTTTGGCAACAATATGGCCAGAAACTACACAGAACTTGCCAACAACATGCTGACTGCCATCAGAAACCTGGGCTGCAACATAATCGTTAAGATGCACTACCTATTTTTACATATGGACCGGTTTAATGAGTGAAAACAGAAGAAATTCCATCAGGATCTGAAAGTGCAGTCATGATGGTTGACTTTTGATGGAATCTGAAGAAAGACTTCTCTGTCGCTGGGCCCTAACGTTTAACTAATGGTGAAGCAACATGCAATTTACGTGTACATACCTTTCAATTTACAGTAATCGATACTTCTATCAGGTGATTAATAAATTTTGTTGACAAAACATTTTTTCTTAAGTAAATATTTAGTCTGATATGTGTGGCAGAAATCAGCTGATAATGCCACAAAAATGTAATCGATTTTGTCTGATTTTTTTTTCAAATCGACTGAGCACAAAAATTATTTGTGTGTTATCCTCATATTGTGTGTTTTCGAGGGTCAATTTGAAGCCCCGTTTGGTTTATATGATGTTCTTGCTACACTGCGTGCCAGAATTATATGCAGATCGATTTTTTTGTTCTAACTCCAATAGTTATTTAACAAAAAAAAGTGTCACATTATACAGCAACAAGAACACATGCGAGGATCTAAAATTCAATACTCAATAGTAAACAAACGGAAGCCGTTTTTGTGATTGGCAGTCTGCTTCACCACACCCACTTTATATGCCAGATGGGACGTAAAGGTGCTCTGAATCAAGCTGAGAAGTATAAAATCGTCTAGATGATTCATAATAAAATATCTACGTCAGAAAGAATTGGGCCGTAATCTTCGTACAATGCAAAACTGAACTTTGCAACGTACGTTCTAACCTGTGTTGTATCGAACCATGAGAAGAACCAAGGAAGAAGTCCGCTGAAATTGGGGTACTGTTCCCACATTTAGGCAGGAGCTCTTAGAAGCAGCTTATCCTGCCTTGACAGAGTTCAGAATAGACTTCGTAGCCTAGTGGGAAATACCCTTTTCTCATCCCTGCGACCTCTTTCTCACAGAAGAGATGCTGCACACCTGTCTGATTCATCGTTATTTTCATGTACAGTGCTCGTTTGAGCTCTCATCTATGGTCCCCTCTGGACTGACTTTAACGAAAAACACTCTTCGAGCTTAAACCACTATCAATAATTTCCCACACTCTTTATCTGCGCCTAAACTTAAACGTAGACTCCATGAACAAAGCTTCTTTCTTAGAACTGCACACCTGTGGAACTCTGTTCCGTTTCCCTGCTTTCCAAGTGACTACAATATAATTGTCTTCAAGTCAAACGTGAACAAATTCTTTATGAGCCGCTCTTTTAAGTACCGAATTCCCACTACAGACGATTACTACGACATTTTCCCATTAACTACGAATGAACCTTTATCCTCACTGACATTTTCCAGTGACACTCATTAACCCTTATCCTCGAGTGACCTTCGGGCCTTGATAAGTGGTGACCTTTGTAGAAGAAAGGAAAACCTTCTTGAAACTAGCAAACAAGTTTTTAAAAGCGCTGGCGTTCCTTATATGCCTAAATCAACTCGATGGCGTATCTTGAGGATGGTTGCAAAATGTAGAAAGCCAGATGTTTGTCCTTCAGTAAAGGATACAGATAAGAAAAAGAGGATGGACTGAAAAAGAAATTAAGGCAAAATTTCAAGCTGTTTTGTCCACCGCTGAGTTTCGAGCGACCTTTGATTGACCCGATGGGTGGAGTAGAGGATGGTACGTTAATAAGAGTCCACGTCACTAACAGATCAGGCGCCAACAAGGAAGTGGTGATGTGATGTTTTGGGTAGCAATCATTGGTAATGAACTGATAGGACCGTTTAGAGTCGCAGATGGAGTGAAAATGGCCACCAAACTCTACATTGATTTCATTAAGGAACACGTCGGACCCTGGCAGTGGAGTAAGAATTTGTCATTCCAGAAAAAGATAGTATTCACGTATGATATTGCATCATTTCATGCTGCAAAAATAACCACTGAATATTTAGAGAGTTTTTTGCCAGACATGGGAAAATAATGCAATGTTCGTCTTATTTTCCAGATTTAAATCCAATAGAAAATCTGTGAAGCATCCTCAGAAAGATTTACTCTGGGGGAACGCTGTTCTGACTGTTGCCCAAGTAATTTAATCAGATGAACTTTTTTTTCTGACACCTTCAATGGACCAAAGGCTTTTTTCTCTTGTTAATAAAAATGGCAATTATATACAATACTGATCGTAATATAAAGCGATATTAAAGATGTTTGTTCTGTATCATTGTTGTTCTCTAATTATGTATTCCTAAAATAACCACTACACCATATTTGACACTTTAGCAATGTTTTGCACAGAGGGTAGAACGATAAAATTGTGACCCTGAAGAAAACAACACTACAACTTAATTATAAAACTTTTGTTGAAAATCAATTGAGCTAACATGATTATGTAGTAGAGCTGACATCTATTCAATGTGCCTTCAGACTCAATTACCTCCTCGATACATGTCCGGAACAGGAAGCATGCCTTTTCCACAAGCGTCGGTGAGAGCTCAGTAAATACTCGGCGGATGGCGGCGTTCGGGTTGGCTTTGGTGTTATGGAAAGTCATGCTGGTCATGTTCTCGACGTATAGTAGTTTAGTCTGTTCAGGTCGGGAGAGAAGAAGAGCCAGTGACAGAAGATTACTAAGTCGTAGCATTCCTTCTGAAGCCAGGCCTGGGTCTCTTTGAACTTGTGGGCCGCCGCCGAGTCCTACTGCCACACCCAGGATATGCCAGAAGCCACCTGATCGCACCAGGGCATCACCACACTCTTCAGCACATCCAGGTACACTTTGGTTTTGACTTTCAAGCTGACTTCCAAGATGTAAGGTGGCATGATGTGGCTCTTACTTAAAACCACACTGTGATCCTCCTGCCCAGGTCAGCAGATGACTTTTGACCCTGCTGAACTAGTCTGGCCGTTGGTCGTCTATCTTCCCAGAGGACTTCACATAAATTCTCAGCGTCTCAGGCTTCGTGTTGATTTCTGCTGAAAATCAATTAACTTCGTCAGCACGCCAGAAAAGGGAAACAGACTCGGGTAGTTCTAACTACGAAAAAGTTAATTTCACGGAAATTACAAGTTTTTACATATGTTCATCGTTCAGTTCGATTACACCAGAAACATCAAGATTCTCCAAAATCTTATTCCTCGTTCTCCACGATGGCCGTCAGGAGGGATGGAGGGGTTTGTGGCGTTCTTGGAGCGTGTGTTTTTCTCGAGATTTGGCTTCAATCTGATAAAATCGGCCTGGGCACTTGCTTAAATACTAAGGCAAAAGGGTCGGTCGGAGCAATTTGCCAGACCAACCAGAAATCAACACGTCAAACGGGGAATTCTCAACTCTTTTGCGAGTGTGCACCCCTGCCAGACCTGCGATAGCCTGTGTATCTGGGATCAAAATGCAGTTTCTATTCAGAAAAGGTCAACATTGTCAGAGCAGGTGTTCCTCAGGCCAAACGAATATATGATTTCATTTCACCTTATTCTGACATTTCCTGCCATTATTTTAAACAATAAAATATCTATCTGTTTTTACAAAGCACAATAAATTCATCCCTTTTATAGGTCACCTGCCGCTGTCCGGGATTCAATCAACGTTTAACAGATAATCTCAGCATAATTACTCGGCCTTACTCAGGGTTGTAGGGATCTTAATCTCCCCAATGTGGAGCAATATCACTCCTCTAGACGGTCACGTCATACGCTAAACTTGCCGGAAACTTTGTTTTCATTTAGCTGTGCACGCCTTTAAGCGTTGAACCGTCCGAATTTGCATTTTGAGGGTGCTGACAATGGTCCTGTTGTCATAACTTGGGTCGGTAGAGAGCATAAGTTGTACAGCGGCACATCTCCGATCTCGCTCCTTGAACATTGTGCCACTTTTAGACATGATTGAAGGCTACTGATGCTCTTGGGATTTGTACAAAACTAGCTAACTATTGAATGGTTTGCAACAAAAACAGAAACCCGATTTTTATCAAACAGAAATGGAATCATGTTGTCTTTTCTACGGAGATAATTTTATCGTTACACCTGTACAGAGTTGACATGATGAAACAGACTTTAATAACCAAAATGTCTGCCGTTTGTTTAATATTGCACAGATTAGGTTATCCGTTGTATAATCTCGTGCTTCTTTTTGATTTTAACCCCGTGTGCTTTTTTTTTTCAGGATTATAGTATCATAAAGAATATCTTCATGTTCTTTATCCGTTTCAGTTCTCTGGCACGTTCCGTGTGTTTGCTTCGTTTTGCTGTCTCCTTGACATTTATTCTGTTGTCTGCTGGGACGGAGAAATCTACGATTTGGTATTTTTCCTTCTTGTCAATTATTATGACATCTGGTCTCTTATTATTATTATTAGTAGTAGTAGTAGTAGTAGTTGTAGTAGCAGCAGTAGTAGTAGTAGTAGTAGTAGTAGTAGTAGTAGTAGTAATAGTAGCAGTAGTAGTAGTGTATGTCAAAAGAAAAAAACAAAATATTTTATCGATGCGCCGTCTTGTGAAATATATACGCCTATAATTTTGGGTTAGTGAAATAAAAGTTGTTTTTTTTGTGTATTGATATTTTTATTAAAAACCTTTTTTTATATTCTAGTTTAACAGAAAATACAACTTTGTTATATATGGGTCGTGGGATTGCATTTATCTGCAAAAGATCTAGCTAATTTGCATATTCTTTGAAACATCCATTTTAGTTGATTCTCGACTAGTTTTTTCGGTTTTCTTATAAAATTATCCTCTTTGATTAACTATTAAATGCAATTATATTCATGCTGATATTCTACGTGATTTATACTTGCGTAATATTTGCGTAAAGAGGTTATAGTAAACACAAACTTCTTTCTATCTATATTGATGCATGCGTACATATATTTGTTTAAAAGGTTTTGCCTACCAAACTCCTCTGTTAGTTTTTGGTCTACAGACATGGAACTTAATATATAGGATATTCGAAACTTTACATTTTTTAACCGCTAAATATCGATGCAAAAGTGTGAAAATTAAAGAAATGAAATTTGCCATGTGAAGGTCGAATACGAATATGTATGTGCAAGGTAATAACTAGGGCTATGACCACAGGATATTCTTTACATTGTCTTGATTCTCGATTATATACCGACACAGTTAGACACAATTAATCAACTGAGAATCACATCACTCTATATAAAAGCATATGAGATATCAACACTCGAGAGTCAAAACAATTAAAAGAATATGCTGTTGTTCTAGCCCTAGTAATAGCTATTGGTTCATGCTTTAATTTTTAGCCTTGCAGCAAACATGTCTTTAATATTATTATTATTATTATTATTATTATTATTATTATTATTATTTACTTACTCAAAAAGTTCTCTTTGAGAACAACTTGTGCTGTTCTCTGAAGTTTGAGTGACAACAAGTCTCCCAAGATTAATAGTACTCTCCATTTTTTTGGATAATCTTTGCAGATGAATCTGTGTTATCGCAATAACCGCTTACTATTGATTCTTCATTGGCAGTAACCGTTTTTTTTTCATTGTAATTTTGATGGCACTAAGCCTCCCCTAAATTCAAGTCCTTTTTGGAGTTATCCAGCGAACGTCTGGTTAGTGCTCTCTCTTTTCGGTTTTTCCATCCTCCTTGACCCTCGCTTATTTGATGTGGCGCGCGACACACGGGGGGGGTAAGAAGGCCGAGGATTTAACTTACAATTATGCAGTTTAAGTTTCCATAATTCCATGTAGTATTCCTTTTTGTTTTACGTCTGTAGCAGTTTCTTATGTTCAGTGTGTGCCTTTACTTCACGTGTGTTAGTCTCTATATTCAATAGTTGTCTTTAATATTTATGCAGTTTTCATTTCTTGAAACCCGTTGTATCTTCTCAACCATCCATTTGATTCCAATCTCTCCAATTCTTTTTTTCAAAGTTTTTCGCTATTGTTCCTAGCGCTCCTACTATTAATGGTGTTATCTTGACCTTTTTTATTTTTCAGATCCCTTTGACCTCTCTAACAACTCCGTTTCTCTGTTTCCATGATGTTCACTCTTGGGCTGCTGGGGCGGTAAAATCTACAATCTGGCAGGACTTTTCCTCCTTGTTAACTATATGACATCCGGTCTTCTTGCTTGGGTGCTTTTTTCCGTGTGTATATCCATGTTTCATAGAAGTTTGTGACTTTCATTTTCAAGTACCGCTGCCGATTTGTGCTTGTACCATTTGACTGGCTGTTCAAGATGCAATTTTCTGTACAATTTCCAGTGTACTGCCTTTCCCACTTGATCGTGTCTATTTTTATATTCTTTTTGTGCTAGTTTACTTCATTATGTAGTTCATTGTTTCGTTTCTTTGTTTACAGGGTCTGCATTTGCTCTTTTCTTGTGTCTTGTCGATCCTTGCTTTGATGTGGTTCGTTCTAATTGCATTATCTTGTGTGGCTGTTATTAGGGATTTAGTTTCTTTGTTTATATTTCCTTTTTGTAGCCATGCCAAGGTTTTTTCGCTAGTCTCATCTTTTTTCACTCTTATGAATCGCCCTTGTAGTTGTTTTTCTTCCCATTTTCTATATTATATTTTTCGTTTCTTCTTTTTTGTCTTGTTTATTTCTACAGTCTCTCTTACTGTGGTAATTGTTCTTTTGGTATTCTGCATTATGTATTTTTCTAGTCATGAGTTTCATTGTCTTCTGGTCGAGATGCCTTAGTTCTCCTTTGGTCCAATCTATAAACGGTCCAAAGTCTTATATTATGCCGAAGCAACATCGGATGTCCTTGCTTATTTAGAAAATCGATCATTATTATTAAAAAGTAAAATGTTAGATAATGCACATTATTATTGTTTTGTGACTGTTATATAGAAAAAGGTATGCAGAGACAATATTTGAAACAAAGCAATGTTTAGTCAAATAGTTTGGTTAACTTAAAACAACCAAAGAAATAATATGCTGGGTTTTCAAAGATAGTAATAAAAACAATAAATTTGGCCAGTAAACGTGACAGAATGTCACGTGCTGGGTCTTCATGTGGTCGAGTGACGTAAGCACAAAGGAATAGTTACATATATACAAGAAAATTAGGAGTAAAAAGAGGAGAGAAGAGACAGAGCTACAGAGAGAGAGAGAGAGAGAGAAAGACAGACAGACAGAGCTAGAGAGAGAGAGATAGCTAGACGGACTAGCAGAGTGGTGAAGACAAGGCCGTAATTTCCCTTGTATGAGAGTAAAGCTGTGTCTAAGACGCGTGCGATCTTCGAACAAGGAAACAGTGAAGTAAAAGCTGTCTGAAATATAACCGAAGAATCCTGGTCGTTTCTTTGGAAGAAATGCTCATTTCAGCTTTTGGCAGATTCATAAACCAAGATACCAGATGAATAAAGGTAATATTTCCCTGTTTGGCAAGATATAATTTCCCAGAAGATGTCTTTGTTGTTAGGGCATGTTTGTTGAGAAAAGGGTATATGTCCCGTTGAACTGTATATATTTGAAATGTATATATGCAAACATTTATGAACACTAGACAACACAAAGCAACTTTATTATATACTCCACACACACACACACACACACACACACACAGATATATATGTATGTATGTATGTATAAAAAAACAAATAAAAAATTCAAATAAAATAAATTTTAAAAAATAAATAAAAAAATAAAAATAAAAGAATAAAAAATAACAATATTTTAAAAGCACATGAAAATGAATGAATAATCAACATTAAAGCAAGGGAAAGATGGTCTTCTTCTCTCAAGAAGTGACAATCACCATGTATATACGCATATATATATATAAGCACGTTATATACACTGTTTTACAAAATAATATATATATAAGCCCGCAGTGTAACAAGCAATAGTACATTTACTACAGGAATTATATCAATAAATAATTATATATATATATATATATATATATATATATATATATATATATATATATACAACTCATCATATAACTAACGCACTTTATACACACGTATATATTATACCCCGCCACAATGTAACATGTTCGTTCTGGCGCAGTAATATCATACACAACACCTTCGACAATACAAGATTATCTTACTAATAATACTGCCCATGGGTTTATATATTTTAATAGGTTTCTACTATATAGAAGAGTTTTTATGTTCTTCTGAAGTATTGCTATTCAATTTTCTCTTAACTTTGTGTTGCTTTGGTAGTGTCTGCTTCCAGAACTCCCAATTATTTGTAGTTATGATGCTCAACTAGTGTCCCCCATCTCCGTTTAATTGGGTACCTTCTGTTTTTTTTTCAGTTTTTCCCTTTTCATGGCTGAAAATTCTTGTTATGTTTATTAGTTCCTTTTTGGTTTTTACAAACAGTTTCATGTCATCCATGTACATTACATGGTTCATTCTTTCATCTGTATTAGTGAATTTATATCCTGCTTATTATTATTATTATTATTATTATTATTATTATTTATTTATTTATTTATTTATTTATATGATTTCGAAATCATTCTAGCGTCTAATACTAAAAGTTAATTCGCATGATTATCTGCGACTTTGTTATATTTAACTCATAACTTTATTATAAATAAAAGGCTAAAAATCAGATTTTCAACGACGATTTATGAATGCATATTCGAGGTCGTCTGAATTTGATCGAAAAATAAAAATTAATGAAATCGTTAGATATTTTAATTTGAAACGAATAACTTAAAAATTGGACAAAATACGATATATATATATATATAGAGAGAGAGAGTAAATGACAAAAAGTTATATTCCAAAATTCATGATGCTGACCATCTTATAATTTATTCCTTTAATCCAGTTGACATTTACATATATATACATATATATATTTCACTTCTTCCCATTTTTTCTTCTTTTCTTTTTCTTCCAATCTATTTTTCAAATCATGTTGTATTTAACTCCATTGGTTATTTATTACATCTAATTGAACCACTTATAAATTAATATTATTAGAATTTTATAATATTTATATAATATCCTAACATGATATTTTTAAATCATACAACCTAAACATTCATATCTTTCCCTTTTTATTTACTGTTAAAATTATCCTTAAAATCATTGTCATATTTAATTTAGATATAATTGTTTACCTAACCTTTGTTATTATTTTAAATTTATTATTTTCATCTTTATTCTCAACTTTATTTATTTACATTTTAGTCTCAATACATCAAAATTAACTTCACTTGCTAAGCACGTTAATTCAATTTCAATTTAATAATTTTACTAATCAGGTGTTAATCGCGATAATTCATATTTTGATTTATGTAAACAGTTTTGAAGTACTTCCTGACGTTTGTTAAGAAGGTTTTCTTTAGATATTATTACATGATACGATTCGATATTGCAAAGGTTACATCGACCAGACTTGTTTGGTGAGTATTTACTGGCACTACCCAATATCGACCATTTCAATTTGTATTCAATTTTGTTTATCCTTAATTCCCTAATCAAACTTGCTAATGATGTTGTTTTCTTCTTATTGTTGACCTGTCGTATTTTGAAGGATGCTATATGATTATTGAATCTTTCTTTAAAGCTACAATCTGTGGCCCCAATATATGCTCTAATTATGTTATTATCTGTTACATCACATTTATATACTACATTAGAAATGAGACATTTACCTTCTAATCGACATTCGTCAATATTCCTGCAATTGCAAATTGAATTCACTTCAATGTTTTGATTATTTAATAATCCTTCTACATTTGTCTCTTTGTTTATTTTTGCATTGTTAGAACTTTTAATGATTTTAACTAAATTACTCGACGTCGAAAAATATAAGTTAACATTATTCCTGTTTATAATTTTACTTAGTCTATTGCCAGTAGGGAAATTTCTATCGATAATTTAAAAAGATTCTTTTGGTAAATTATTTTTTATGTGTACACTGTAGTGAGGATTGAACCAAACACAATTTCTACGTCTTTTTTCTTTTTAATGGTATTACTGTTGCTAAATTGGGACTTACTGATATTGTCTATAACATTATTTTTATTACATTAATATTTTTCCTAATATTTGTGTAACTGGATTTGCCCATTGCCATATTGTATGAAATAACATGTGTCGGTTAAGGTTTTGATATTTTCCCTTCCTCTGGTGTTTTATTTACATTGTTAATATATTTTATTTCGCTTTTATATCCAAATCTGGCTAGTGCTTCGTTGTAATATTCTTTATTGTTATTAAAAATATCCTCATTTTGGGATAATTTGGAAATTCTTTTTGATATACTAGGTATAATTGCTTTTTTCATTGATATTGGGTGATTTGGTTTATAATCAATTTAGTATAAAGTTTGATTATGTTTATGATAAGGTTCATACGTGTCGTTAATTAGATTCAGGGTGACATCTAGGAAATTAACTACTTTATGATCTTTATCTATAGTTATCGTTAAGTCAATATCTTTAAAGAAATTATATATCCTTTGACTAATCCTTTCTAAATTTCTACTTCCAGAGTTAATGAAAAATAGTGCATCATCGCTATAAAAAACTCCCTTTATATTTGGTTCCTTTTCCCCCAGTAGAGGATTCATAAATTAATTAACATTGTTAGTACGAATAGTCGGGTTTAATGACTTTGTTTGATAAAAATTCAATATGGCGTAATGGAAAAATATAAAGGTAACTGCAGATTCTCTTCCAATTTTCGGATTTTTACCATGTCAAATCACATTTCAATTCTTTTTGACGGATTGACTGTTTCTATTTCTTCTGATGAGTAAAGGACATAATAGATTCACTGATTAATATAATAATTAAGTGATTGATTTTGCGCTACGAAACAGATACCGTCAAGAATTGTATAAGTCAACTGAATTAAAGGAATAAATTATAAGATGGTCAACATCATGAATTTTGGAATATAACATTTTGTCATTTATTCTCTTATTTCTCTGTAATTACATTGAGCTTCTTAAATAAGGATTGATATATTATAAGAAAATATATTTCTATAGAAATATATATATATATATATATATATATATATATATATATACATTTCTATGGAAATATACTTTATTTCCTTTTAATACATATCAATACTTATTTAAGAAGCTCGGTGTAATTACAGAGCAATACAGTGAATGAATAACAAAAGTCTATATTGTGATGAGTTAAGGACAAAATAGATTCTCTAATTAATATCATAACTAACTGATTGATTTTGTGCTACGAAACAGATACTGTCAAAAATTTTAAATGCCAACTGGATTAAAGGAATAAATTATAAGATGGTCAACATCATTAACTTTGGAATATAGACTTTTGTCATTCATTTACTATATATATATGCTTCCTTTGTTCTGGCTCGTTTAACTCGTTGGTCTAGTCATCTTCATAAATTCGTTGTTTTATACCTCATTGTAACACAGCTTCCTATTCCAGTAGCTTTTTTGCAAGAAGCGCAGGCTTGTTGTTGATCCTTTTCCGCCTACCTATTACCTTGTTTTTTTTTTATTTTCTTTTGGATCCACTCTCTTTTCGATAATCATCGTTTGTTCTTGTTATATCAAGTGGCTTGATTCATAGTATAATTTCACTAACCCAAAATTATAATAAATTGGAGGTTATCCAGAATAGTAATGGCGTTTATTTTGATTAGTGACACTTGTCAACTTACATTTGTACAAATTAATTTAAAATGTTTAAATTATACAAACTTATTTTAAATGCTTAAATTTCACAAATTAATTTAAAATGTTTAAATCATACAAACTTAGTTTAAATTCTTAAATTGCATAAATAAATTTAAAATATTTAAATTATACAAACTTATTTTAAATGCTTCAATTGCACAAATCAATTTTAAATGTTTAAATTATACAAGCTTATTTAAATGCTTAAATTGAACAAATTAATTTTACTTGTTTCAATCATACAAACTTATTTAAAATGCTAAAATTGCACAAATTAATTTCAAATGTCTAAATTATACAAACTGATTTTAAATGCTTAAATTACACAAATTAATTTTAAATGTTTAAATTGTAAAAAACTTATTTTAAATTCTTAAATTGCACCAATTAATTTTAAATGTTTAAATTATACAAACTTATTTTCAATGTTTAAATTGCCAAATGAATTTTAAATGTTTAAACTATACAAATTAATTTAAAATGTTTTAATTATACCAACTTATTTTAAATGCTTAAATTGCACAAATCAATTTTAAATGTTTAAATTTTACAAGCTTATTTTAAATGCTTAAAATGTACAAATTAATTTTACATGTTTTAATTATAAAAACTTACTTTAATGCTTAAATTCCACAAATTAATTTTCAATGTGTAAATTATATAAACTTATTTTCAATGCTGTAATTGCACAAATTAATTTTAAATGTTTCAATTATAAAAACTTATTGTAAATGCTTTAATTGCACAAATTAATTGTAAATGTTTAAATTATACAAACTTATTGTAAATGCTTAAATTACACAAATCAATTTTAAATGTTTAAATTATACAAATTCATTTTAAATGCTTTAATTGCACAAAGTAATTTTAAATGTTTAAATCATAAAAATTTATTGTAAATGCTTAAATTGCACAAATTAATTTTAAATGTTTCAATTATACAAACATATTTTAAATGCTTTAATTATACAAATTAATTTTAAATGTTTAAATTATACAAATTAATGTTAAATTGTACAAATTAATTTTAACTCCCATGATGTGTTTTCAATTTTTAAGGTTTATTTCGCACTTTTTCCTCACCTCACTGACTCAAAATAAAAAAAAGTAAAGAAAAAGATTGCCGATCCCTGTGACAAACCTTTGTAACAGGGATCAGAAACCTTTTCTCTTTTGTAAAATATTAATTTCGTTGGTTTTTGTCACACGAATTTTTTTTAATGACCATGTACGTTTGTATTCATGCCTGCAAAGGTATTATTGCTGCACTGGAATGCTTAATTTGAAATAGTTTTTTTCTCTGCTAGACTGGAATTTAAACTATCATTTTCGTAGGTCTGTCACACTTAAGTTTGAAATAATATATCTCTTGTTCTATCACTCTTACTTTGAAATAGCATTTTCTTTAGTCTGTGAAGGTTAAGTTTTCTATGTTATGTAAGGCTGACATTGTAAATAAAATTTTAATTGATCTGTCACGCTTAAATTCAAGTTGGATTTTCGTTGGTCCGTCACACTAAACTTTTAAGTAACAATTTACTAATATTATTCCGATTAAGTTTTAAATAGAATTTTCATTGGTCTGCCATGCTTAATTTTAATAGTATATTTACAGATCACTTATGTTTAAATTTACGTTGGTCGATAACACTGGATTTAAAATAGTATTTTCGTTGATCTGTCACACTTTAGTTTGAAATAGCATGTTTTCTTTAGTTTATCATATTTAAAGTTCAAATAGTATTTTTCGTTTATCTGTATCGCTTAACTTTAAAATTAAATTTCAAGTACATTTTTATTAGTTCCTTGCGCTTACATTTTCAATAGCATTTTCGTTTGCGTGTCAAGTTTAAGCGTTGATATTTGCATAGGCCTGTCACGCTAATTTTTTTATGGAATTTTCATGAGTCTTTTACTGTAAAGTTTAAAATACCATTTTCATTAGTCTGTCACGCTTGCGTAAAATATTAATTTTGTTGATTCGCTAAATTTAAATTGCAAATATATTCACATTTGTCTTTCAGTGTTAAAGTTTTCAATAGCTCGTTAATAGTTTTATGTATTGTTAAGTAGCATTTTCGTTTGTCACGCTCAAGTAGTCAATAGAATTTTTAGCCTGCCAAGTAATTTTTGAAATATCATTTTCATGAGTCTGTAACGCTCAAAGTTTATAAAGAATTTTCGGTAGTCTGCATTTTAATTGGTCTGTCGCACTCAAGTTTTAAATAGTATTTTCGTTAGTCAGTCGCACTCAAATTTTAAATAGTATTTTCGTTAGTTTGTCGCACTCAAGTTTTAAGTAGAATTTTCCTTAGTCTGTCGCACTCAAGTTTTAAATAGAATTTTCGTTAGTCTGTCGTACCTAAGTTTTAAATAGAATTTTCGTTAGTTTGTCGCACTCAAGTTTTACATAGAATTTTTTTAGTCTTTCGCACTCAAGTTTTAAATAGAATTTTCGTTAGTCTTTCGTACCTAAGTTTTAGATAGAATTTTTCTTTGTCTGTCGCACTCAAGTTTTACATAGAATTTTTGTTAGTCTTTCGCACTCAAGTTTTAAATGGAATTTTCGTTAGTCTGTCGCACTCAGGTTTTAAATAGAATTTTCGTTAGTCTGTCGCACTCAGGTTTTAAATAGAATTTTCGTTAGTCTGTCGCACTAAAGTTTTTAAATAGAATTTTCGTTAGTCTGTGAATACTCAAGTTTTAAATGGTATTTTCGTTAGTCTGGCGCACTCAAGTTTTAAATAGTATTTTCGTTAGTCTGCTGCACTCCAGTTTTAAATAGAATTTTCGTTAGTCTGTCGCACTCAAGTTTTAAACAGAATGTTCGTCAGTCTGTCGCACTCAAATTTTAATAAGCATTTTTATTGCTCTGCCGCATTCAAGTTTTAAATAGGAATTTCGTTAATCTGCCGCATTCAAATTTTGAATAACATTTTCATTGGTGTGTCGCACTAAAGTTTCAAATAGAATTTTTATTAGTCTGTCGGCGTTAAATTTTAATTAGCATTTTCATTGGTCTGTTGCATTCAAGTTTTAAATAGAATTTTCGTGAGTCCGACGGCGTTAAATTTTAATTTGCATTTTCATTGGTCTGTCGCACTCAAGTTTTAAATTGAATTTTCGTTAGTCTGTCGCATTCAAATTTTGATTAACATTTTCAGTGATCTATGGTTCTCAATTTTTAATAGCATCTTTAGCATTAAACACGCAAATTGCATTGCCTCGTTTTAAGAATATTCGTTTAATTTATTTCTTCTTTCTAACTTTTAAGCATCGTAATGATTTTGCTGACTGCGTCATTCGTGCGTCCTTTTGTTTAATTTCCAGCAGCAGCAGCAAACGCGAGTCAGGAAAGAGAAGAGAAAAACAGAAAGCAAACTAAGAATAACAACAGCAAAAAAAAAATCGAAAAATAATCATTTTCGTCCTTTTTTATTCAAGGAACTTTTTTTTATTCGGATAAGGAATTAAACACATGTGCGACACGAAAAATATGACCATAAATAAAGCTAAAACATAGACATTAAAAAATAAAATGAATTTTATAAAGTGCTTTATCAATATCTAGATCGTGATGTTCAGACGAAAGTCATGAAAACGACGCTGACGAAACGGCAACTTTTAAGTGTGTGCAAAAGTTGAACTGAACTCGATCAAAGGGAGGTAACGCTGGCTGACTTATTTTCTATTCGTCCGGCATGAAGACAAAATATAAAGGAAACTATAAAAAAAATAGGTTACCCAGAATGGTAATGGTGTTTAATTTGATTAGTTACACTTGTCAACTTATATTTGGGATTGGGATCAAAATCTGGTATATCGGTTGACGGAAAATCATGCTTCTTGACTGAGACAATGTTTACTTTTGCCCTATCTAGAGTGACCCTATAAGGGGAGCTGGATATCTCCATGTAAAAAAAGACTTTGTATCTAACTTTAGCTTCGTGGAAAGGCAAATAAATAGGAGTAATCGTTAATAAGTGAAGCAATTTATATTCATATGCTGTAAATGAAGTTTACTATTTGCATTTTTAAATAATAATAATAATAATAATAATAATAATAATAATAATAATAATAATAATATGGAAGTACATTCAGCATAGAAAACCGGACGTCATAATAATTATCAAGAAAGAATCTGTCAAATTATAGATTTTTGCCGTCCCAGCAACCCATAAAGTGACGATCAAAGAAACAGAAAAACGAGGCAAATGTGCGGAAATTTTCCAGCGAACTGAAAGGAATATGGAACCTGAAGAAAATCAATATAATACCAGTAATTGTAGGAGCACTAGGAACAGTCCCAAACAGCGTGGGACAAACGACTAAGAGAAATTGGAATCAAGGGGAAGACTCAGACTATGCAACGGACAGCAATGCTGAAAACGGCTGAAATTTGAACGAAATCCCTCAAATGCGCATTTAATCTTCATGAGTAACAAGCGTTACAGTGCCACAGAAAGAAAAAAATGCAGCCAAGAAAACTGAAACTGCAAAATTGTAAAATTGAAGGTTGACTAGCCCCCCCCCGCCTCCACACACACACACACACTAGAAAATAGAAACACTGCCAGTATCGGCTGGTACATCTTAAAATAGTCGAAGGGTCAAGAAAGATAGAAAGACAGAGGAGTGAAAGCACTAGCCAAACCTCTACAGGATGGGTGCGAAGAAGACTGTAATCTTGGGAAAGCTTACTGCCACCCAAATTCCGATGAAGACTAACGGTTATTGACAGCGAAAAGACAATGGCAAGCGGCTGTTGCGATAACGCAAATTCATTTGCAAAGGTTGTCGAAAGAAGCGAAGAGTACTGGTAATCTGAGGAGACTTGTTGTCATCCAAACTCCAGTGAATACCATCGATTGTTGTCAGGGAACAATCTCTTATTCCCAGTGTAAGAACTCCTAGTGAGTACAAATAGTGATAATACACCACCACTACAACCAACAATAAGAACATGGGCAATAGCAAGAACACTACTACCAATACTTCTACTACTTCTACTACTTCTACTACTACTACTACTACTACTACTACTAATAATAATAATAATAATAATAATAATAATAAGAAGAAGAAGAAGAAGAAGAAGAAGAAGAAGAAGAAGAAGAATTAGCAGGACCCATGGAAATTCTAAAGAATGAGAACTTCATTTAATCAATAAATATGTTTTAATAAAGCTGTTTTCTCGATAGTGGACCAAATTAGATTTTTGTGAGCAGGAAAAAAAAATAACACGTTGCTAATATGAGTTTATTCAAATTTCTATGAAAATAATGTTCATTTTGTTTTTAATATAACACTGGCTCAAATGAGATGATTTAATAAGTACTAATGAATACTTAGAAAGTAATATTGTGCTACATAGTTCAATACAAATAATAAAATTACATTGTAAGAGATAATCTTTACTTTAATCTTTTGTAGTGCAGCACCGCTTGGCTTTTTTTGCTCTGTTTCTTTCGAATTTTTCCCATTGTCTTTTCACGTAACGTTTAACTGACTTTGAAATACGGCTGGACGTCGAGATTACTACGTTTCTTTCTCACACGATTACAACAATTATCATAAATCATTATAATCATATTCGTAAACGAGGCTACATTAAATGGAGATCAGTCTTATATTGTTGTCTAGAGTTGGTAGATTGGCTTTTTAAAGGCAAAAATGTTCGAATTTGGAGGTTTTTGTTTGTTTGTTTTTTTTTATTTTATTTTATTTTTTATTTTTATTTTTTTTTTTTTTTTTGATAGGCCAAGGAGAGGAAGCATTAACCAGACCTCGTCTGGCTGAGCGAGAAGTGGAATGGGACATTGGGGAAGCTCATTGCCACCTAAATGCAAGTAAGAAGTAATAGTCATTGCCAACTAGAAGTCAATACCGAACGATTGTTGTGAGGATGGAAATTCATTTGCAAAGGTTTCTATTTACTTTGCCTCACCAGGGGCAGAGTTAGAGACTAGGGTCGGTTTTTAACATGGTGAAAAGAACAAACATTTTGGTCCTGGATATGACCTTAAACTATATCCAGTGGTGAGGCCCCAGCTTGCGGGCTTTGGAGATTGTGGAGCCACCCTTTAATTACCATTGCTCCCAGGTCCACTCTGACCCGGAGTGGTAGTACCTGTTAGGGTTCCAACGATGGGTTAAATAGAAACCGATTTGAAAACAACAAATATATTCTATTAAAAAAGTTTTCTTCAAAATCTTTGGATTCGGCATTAAATAACCCGAAAAGGGTTGATATGCCGTAAAACAAAAACAACCAACCAACCAACCTACAAACATTTTAAATTGTTTCAGCCGTGAAAGATTTCTCATCCATTGATAGAAAACAAGAAATTTAAGTGTAGCATCTGAAGACAGATACTACATTTTGATCTTTGTCTAGAACCCAAGAAAGGTTATCGAAAGAGATAGAGAGTACTGGAAATCTGGGAAGACTTGTTGTCACCCAGACTCAATGAAATACTACCGGCTGTTGCCATGAGTAATCTCTGATGATTACCTGTGTGAGAACTCACTAATGAATAACAATAATAATAACTATAATTATCATTTATTTGTGTATACTTTTATTTATTTATTTATCGCTTTTTAAAGTGCAATTGGGGTTTAAGTGTTGTATTGTATATGTTCTGGTACTGTGCTTTTTTCTGTCCACGGTTAGTGAGCCAGGAGTTCTGAAATACGAAAATTTAGATTTTTGTCACAGGTTTGAGTGCCTCTTTCAGCGATGCTGAATTTAAGTCGCATTAAACTTTGCCTCCGTATGGATAAAAGTAAATTGGAACATGTCAAGTTTATGATGCGGAGAGTTTCCAACCCTCCTAAACCTGACCTGGGACAGAAATATGTGAGGTGTGGCGTCGGAGAAGATGTTGCATTTTAACGGTGGTTCTATTTTCCAAAGTAGAAAGAATAAACAAATGAACCGAAAAAATATATTGTAAAATCGGCAAATAGTTAAGGCAGAGTTAGATATAGGGTCTGGTTTGGGTGTGGAGAGAATCCATCTCTAAAGGAGCGGAGGGCTATCTGGATTAGAACAGGAATGAGTGTTGCTACAGTATGGAGCGATTTATCCTTCACTGGCCGGTGACAAAGGGATTGAGTATGAGGGTGGAGCGTATGCCATACGTTGGATTGGTTCCATTTTGAAAATATAAAGAAATGCTAAAAATATACCGAGGGGGAGAAAGTATTATGAGCTCGACAACTGGTCAGAGCAGAAGTCGCGATCGGCACCGGTTTTCATTTTTTGGGTATTCAGAGTGGGTGATTTTTCATCGATTTTTTTTTTTTTTTTTTTTTTTTTTACTAGGGGGGTTATCGCTTGTCAAGGACACAGGAGTATTCGAAGATAAGAGTTTATCAGTATTGGGTTAATGAGACAACATTTTCATGGTCGGCAATGATGAAACGTCGCTATAGGTTGATTATTTAAAAAGACGGCTCAAGAAGAAATTATTTACATTAGATTTGAAAAAGACCATATTATAGTCAGCTGAGAAACAGCTCGGCGGTATAGTATTCCATTAAGGAAGAAACTTTGCTCATGGAAGTTTTGTTTTGTTTTAGGCACTGATAAAGAGTAAGAAAAATTACTGAGAGTTATTGTAGCTAGACGAGTATTTGTTACGATTGGTTTGTAGACAGGACACTAGATTGAAGCTCAATTGGGCATTTGCCATGAAAATAACGATAGAGCAGAGATTGACTAGCAACATTTTTTCTCTAAGAAAAAGGAAATAGAGATGCGAAAAAGCCCATGCCCACTAGATTCCGAAAACGGTTTTGCATCTCTCAAGACAGGAAGAGGTGCTATAGGAAGCTTCTCTCCAGATATTTAGCTCTTGAGGTGTGTTCTGGGGCGGTACAATAATCCAATCATTGTTCGATCGGTTTTGGCAACCGATTTTTTTTTTTAGATAGTTGCTATTGATTGACTGTTTTGAGTCGCATGAGACGGAACCTTGATTGTATTTACATGAGAGTCCTGCCAGTATAATAACATTTTTAAGTTAAAATATTTTTGGTGTAAAAAAAATGAAAAAGCTGTTGCTGCCAGCGATTAAACTATTGAACTACAATCCGCTTTGCAAACAATTAACTTAGCCTTTTTATTTTAGTACAAGAAATTAACTTTAACACCATTAGATAAACAATTACTTATTTAAAAATGTATATGTGAAGAAAAAACTGTGGGGAGTGTTTTGCTTTCATTTAAAACGAGGAGGGAGTAATAAGTGATTTTATTTGCTTGAAAACAACATAAAAATTCTAAAATATTTATTTAAAAATTTTTGGAAGCGTGGGTAATTTAGTTACTATTAAAAACTAGAGGATATGGAGCGAAGGCCCCACCCTAAGAAAATAGAAAACAATTTAATTGTTTGAAAATAATAAGTAGTTATTATTTTTAAATATTTTAAACTAATGAGAGAGAGGGACTTGAAACTAATGAGATAGAAGGACATTTAAACACAGAACGAATTAAAACTAACCCAGCTCCCCTCGAAAGGTTTTAATTTTCGATAAATTAATTGTTCTTGCTTTGTGCTATTTTTTTCTGTTCATTCGCTTTGTCTCGCATTTGTCGGTGCCATTTTTCAGAGCGAATTTTACCAAGCACTGAGTCATTCATTTTGACAGATGGTTCACTCGAAGGGTCTGGAATCATTTCAAAAGTTTAATTCAAATATTAAACTCTATTTGCATATGATTTGATTAAAGAATTTTGTTACCATTTTAATTCTTATTTTAATGTTCAGATAATACAATTACTTTTACTAAGAAAATCGTAAATGTAAAGAAAATAAAAACAACGACTCATTCGTATGGTTTGCAGTGACTGAATCGTCAAGTAATTCCAATGAATGCTAAAAAGCAAATGGTTTTAATAGCTACATCTTCTCTTTCTCTGCTTAATTTTCCCTCGCTTTTTAGAGCTAGTAAGTTTTAACATGAAAGTGTTAACTCAAAGTATTTTTAACCAATGCAAACCTTTTCACCACCACTCAAAAAATGTAACACTTACATGCGAAAGTAGTAAGCCAGTGCAAATTCCTTGAAGAGAAATCAACAAAATCAGGGGGGGTCAAGATTAACCATCCGCACCTGAAAGACAGTAGTCTCTTTATCCCCTCTCCGAGAGTTGAGGCCATGTCACAAAAAGATCCCATGACTCACATACCAGCTTCATCACCTTTCCCATATCTACATAGGTGCTGCAAGAACAAGAAACACGAACACATGCACAAAGCCACGCTGCCAAACACTAGCATATCTATATAAATCACATACGCACATTCTCACGCTTATGAACATTTTAATTTGTGACTAACTCAATTTTCTTTACCAAAAACATCGATATCTCCCTCCAACAACTGCGTCGTTATTTCCCCTAACAGAGATATACATGCGACTAGTGACGGCCTGTGAATTTTCAGAGGACGCCAGTTAAACCCTTTAGCGTTAATGCCGCAGTTTCATTAATATCTACAGTGAAACACGCTTTGAGATTTTTTTAAAATCCTAAACAACTTATGAAATAATTATAATAATATTTAATAAAATATGTTAAATTAGAACGGCTGACTACATATGGAGAGGAAAAACCAAACAATCTACTCTTATGGGACAAAGTAAAAATTATATACCGAGAATAACGATTAAGAGTAAAACAATTAAAAATTATTGTTTACTAATATAATAGTGACTTTTATTTTCTTATCTCTTGTATAAAAATGTTTGTTATAAAATTTTGATTCTCAATTTTACATTTTCAAAACTCTGTTTATGTTTTAGTTAGCACTTACTAACTGGTGACCCTCCTATTCTCTTAGTCCTGGATATGATCTTAAACTATATCCGATGGTGAGGCCCCCAGCTTGCAGGCTTTGGAGAGTGTGGAACTACCCTTTAAATGCCATTGCTCCCAGGTCCACTCTGACCCGGAGTGGTAGTACCTGTTAGGGTCCCAACTATGGGTTGAATACAAAACTGACTTGAACAACAACAAAAAAAAAAAAGAAATGGAATCTATTAAAAATCGCTGGTTTCGGCATTAAATAACCTGAAAAGGGTTGATATGCCGTAAAACCAAAACAACCAACCATCCTATTCGCTTAATGATTCATTTATTTACATTTTATTATACATGCACCTTTCGTATATATTAAGGGTCGGGGAGGATGGAAAGACTAGGTACCATTCGTTTCTGCGATATATTTCCAATTAGAATTATTTCTAGAAAAAATGTGTACTTACGGAACGGACTATATGAAGATTGTCAACATCCCTAATGTGTGGAACGAAATGTATTCGAACTTGGCACACCCAGTTTTTCAGTCCGCGTCGTTAACCACTAAGCCACTGTCACCTGTTGACGTTTTCTTCCTTCGTTAAAACATAACTCTTATATATTATTCATATTACATGTCAGTGTGGTTCTTTGAACTATTCAAAGCCGTTATTACTGTTAAAACGGCTAATACCAAAGCCAAGGATCACGCCACAGGTTATTTATTTGAACGCTATCATCGTCAAATCAAGAAACATTAAAGAGATGACAGAAAGAAAATATATCAAACGAACAAAAACAACTGATAGAAAAAAAGGCTACTATACTGTCGTTATTATCATGACAAATAGTCAGCTGAGCTTTTATCTATCGCCCTCTTCCCTGTAGAACATTCGCAACAGACACTTGTCTAGCTCAAACAACTACTAACATTTCCGCTTATATGTATCTGAAACTAAAAATTGTGTAAATTTTCCTTCCTAGAACACAATGCAGCGAAGCTTCTTTCCAGATACTTATAACATAGACGTGTTCAAGTCTAATATGAGCAAATTCCTGTAAGGCTATCTTTTTAAATAAGCAAACATAATCCCAGTCATTGTTTTTTTACCGATCAACTGAAATTCATTGACCTTTATCATCGAGTGGCATTACGGCCTTAATAAGCGGTGCATCTCTCTAGTATTTTTTTTTTTTTGTAATTTGATTTAAACAAAAAATTAAACAGCATAAAACTAATAAAAGAAATAAACGCGTGAAAATAACTCTTGGTTTTCACGTGTTGAACAATAGAAGAATTAATGTGTATGGAATAAACAACGTTGCGATTGTTGTTGTTGTGTTTGTTGCTGTTGCGATTGTTATTGTTGTGTTTGTTGTTGTTGGGATTGTTGTTGATTTTGTTGTGTTTGTTGTTGTTGCGATTGTTGGTGTGTCAGTTGTTGTTGTAGAACATCATTCATTCATTTCGAATGAATCAGATGATTATCGCTGGCATTCGTTGCTCTATCTTTCTAATTAAAATTCTTTCTAAAAAAAAATGTGTACTCACGGAACGGATCATATGAAGATTGTCAACATCCCTAAGTGAATTATTTCGTTGGAACGAACTGTATTTTAACTTGCCCCCTAGTTTTTCAGTCCATTACCAACTGTCAACTGTTGACAGTATTTATAAATAAAATGAGAGAAAGAGGAAGATGCCCCGTAAGTATTAAATATTGCCCAAACGACGTAATTAAAATATAGAAAAATATATAACAAGCAATACACAGGTTCTTTGCCTATTAGCCAGGCACAGAGTGTTAAACAGTAGTCATGTAGAAGCATCAATTGTCTGTTATCTATCTGTCTATCTATCTAGTGATTGGTGGACAACAAAGATTTGAATGGTGACATGTTTTAACATGTATCAAACTTTGTGACGGGGTCACTTTCCACTGGAAAATATCCGAACGGGGATGGACGTGACGTGTCAAGTGTCACGGGTTCCGGTTTGCGCAAGCATGATTAGACACACCGAGACGTCAAACAAGCAAGATGGGTTAAGAGGGTCTCCACATGAGGGGGTGAATAGGGAAACCACAATCCAATATTTACTCTAGTTCTGCTGTGACGAGATGTCTGAGGAGTGAAGTAAATATATATATAAAAAACACTCATTCGTCTTGAGTTTCTGTCTTAAAACGCCTTTGTTACAACATGTTCGGCTCCGCCCAAGATGATTGACGGATTTCCCAGAAGAGACCATCGGCAGAAACAGGTATGTCGTCATGTGTATATGTATATATGTTGATAAGAAACAGGTATGTCGTCATGTGTATATGTATATATGTTGATAAGACCACTAGAGGAGTCACGGGCCGTTAAGATGGACATTTAGGCACGAGGATAAGATTCCGCTATACCAAAAACACAACGTCGATAATATAGACTATCAATTAATCAAGAGAAAATATAAATATTATTTAGATAACAACACACCTATACAACAAGAGTTGCGATCACAAGGTCTCAGCAGAAACACTCAGTGATTGGCTTTGTTTCCTGACTAGGACAATCAACGCCGTCCCCCAGCTTCCATCTCATTCCCTTTCCGTAAAACTTAGCATTTTGGGGTTCTTAATTGCCACATATGTTCACGCGATTAGACTGAGTCACTCTTGTCTGACAGTTTTGAGATACCGGTTTGAGTGTTTGTTAAGTTGCTGTATTCCGACTGAGAATACATGAGCCATAACTCTTTAGTAACGCTTAGAATGGCTGCTCTATCCTCAGGATGGTTGTAACGCCATATCATGCATGGAAAGGAACCATACGCTCATCTCTGGTGGGCTAACCAGAGGTCATAATTCTATGGAAGAATAGTCGGCTGATGGTCTACTTGTGTGATTTGTTTGGTCTTATGCAATTAACTGTGTCCAACATCTTTCACCCTAAAACTGAAACTATTAAATAAAGTGACAAGTGAATGAATACGATCAAACCAGCCGCACGCAAAAAAAATCCAATTTTCTCATTCTCTTGAGGCTCGCATTCAAAAATACTAACCTAGACTATGTAGAAACATTTCTCCTATAAAACTCCCCGTATATCTTAGCGAAACGAACCTCTATCCCCTCTAACAACTTTAACATATCTGGTTATCTCCTGCTTTACCGTAAGGAATCAGAAAGACACATGCACGGATTTGCCTATATTTGTAACATCCTTCCCTTGATGAATAGAATCAGAATTAGAATTTGAAGACCCAGTTTTCATGTTCTTTAGACTCAATATTTATATACTTATATTTTCTCTATCGTATTCCCTCGATTCAGGGCTTTATCCTAATCAACCACGTCTCTGATAGCATAGATGCAGCAGCACTCTCCTTAGAAACCAGCGTTAAGTACATGTATCTGCTGACTTTAATGTCCACCGCAGTAATTGACTTGATTTACAGAAACGCAGTTAGTATTATCCAATATAGTTTTTCTTATATCCCATTTCTTGACACAGACAATCATGTTCGCCACTCGCCTCCCCCCCCCAGGTCGACAGGATAAGCATATCTAACGTCTAGATCTATTTCTGCTCACAGTTTCCGAGGATTATGTAACAAATGCCTATAGCATAATCTGTTTACTGAGAAGCCATCAGCAATATATTTTCTTTTTCTGTGTAAGCGTGCAATTGCGGCTACTGAATGGTTAAAAACACCAATTGAATCACATGTTCCAACATGGAAGTTCTGCTGCAAGCCCCACACTCCTCAGTTGTTTACACCTACTTGTGCAACTGTCATTGCTCAAAGGCAGCATGCATTCTACAAACTTATACGGCATGTTCACTGCAAAAAGCCAAAAGTATATAGAAACTAGAAATAATTGTACGAGTGAAATAACCACAGCCAAGAGAAGACATACCGAAATCACCAGTAAACGTACCCAGTCGCAGAAACAAAAAAAAAACTCGCAGTTTCTGGACAATTAATAACAGTGTATGTTATTACTGGACGAATACTTTACATAATCAAATCGAGTGTGATATGAACACACATCTTGTTGCTCAACTCCCTACATAATATCCCTGCAAATATTAGTCCTTTACGTTAAAGTGGCAGTGTTGTTTGGGGAAAAATAACAGCAAAAGAATAGTTGGTTACTGTGACAAAGAGAACAATGCTAACAGTAGTGAAACAAGTAACAAAAAAAACGGAAAAACTACAGAAACAACACTTTAAAAGCGAAACGGAATTACTATCGAAAACTGCGCAAAAATGCAACCAGAAATTACAACGTAAAAGTCACGATATGCAAGACGAAGCAAAACAGTAACTGTAAACTATGTGAGCAAAATGACGACACGATAAACTACATTGTAATTAATATAGCAAGCCGACGAAAATTGGAATATGAATATAGAAGTGTAATAGCTACCTAGATGGCAAAAGTCTGCTGAATATTCAGGAGGAGTAAGTAACAGGATCCGTCGTTCTCTGTACGTGTGTGTGCCATAGATATATTCACAAAGCAACGGTTTGCTTTTGTAGACTTCGTTGTGTGAAACAAACTTTCCCGGACTTTGCATGATGCGACTAAACTTACTTTTTTAAAGATCGCCATGTTTTACTAAATGTATTACGTATTTTTTCTTACAATTGTTAACTTATATATTTCGTACTTATATATTTCCTACTGATATATTCCCTTAATATATATTTCCTACTTATATATTTCCTACTTATATATTTCCTTCATATATATTTCCTACTTATATATTTCGTACTTATATATTTGTAATTATATATTTCCTACTTATATATTTCGTACTTATATATTTTGTACTTATATATTTCCTACTTATATTATTCGTACTTATATATTTCCTACTTATATATTTCCTACTTATATATTTCCTACTTATATATTTCCTATTTATATATTTTCTACTTATATATTTCGTACTTATATATTTCGTACTTATATATTTAGTACTTATATATTTCCTACTTATATATTTCCTATTTATATATTTCCTATTTATATTTCCTACTTATATATTTCGTACTTATTTATTTCGTACTAATATATTTCCTATTTATATATTTCCTACTTATATATTTCCTACTTATATATTTCCTACTTATATATTTCTTACTTATATATTTCCTACTTATATATTTCCTATTTATATATATCGTACTTATATATATCCTACTCATATATTTCCTACTTATATATTTCCTACTTATATATTTCCTACTTATATATTTCCTACTTTTGTATTTCCTATTTATATTTTTCTTACTTATATATTTCCTACTTATATATTTCCTACTTATATATTTTCTACTTATATATTTCTTACTTATATATTTCCTTCTTATATATTTCCTATTTATATATTTCGTACTTATATATTTCCTACTTATATATTTCCTATTTATATATTTCCTACTTATATATTTCCTACTTATATATTTCCTATTTATATATTTCCTACTTATATATTTCCTACTTATATATTTCCTATTTATATATTTCTTACTTATATATTTCCTTCTTATATATTTCCTATTTATATATATCGTACTTATATATTTCCTATTCATATATTTCCTACTTTTATATTTCCTACTTATATATTTCCTACTTATATATTTCCTACTTATATATTTCCTATTTATATATTTCCTACTTTTATGTTTCGTACTTATATATTTCCTACTTATATGTTTCGTACTAATATATATCTTACTTATATATTTCGTATTTATATTTCCTACTTATATATTTCTTACTTATATATTTCTTACTTATATATTTCGTACTTATATATTTCGTACTTATATATTTCCTACTTATATATTTCGTACTTATATATTTTCTATTTATATATTTCCTACTTATATATTTCCTACTTATATATTTCCTACTTATATATTTCCTACTTATATATTTCCTACTTATATATTTCATACTTATATATTTCATACTTATATATTTCATACTTATATATTTCGTACTTATATAATTCGTATTTTCTATTTATATATTTCCTACTTATATATTTCCTACTTTTATATTTCCTATTTATATATTTCCTACTTATATATTTCGTACTTATATATTTCCTACTTATATATTTCGTACTTATATATTTCGTACTTATATATTTCCTACTTATATATTTCCTATTTATATATTTCCTACTTATATATTTCATACTTATATATTTCGTACTTATATATTTCCTACTTATATATTTCTTACTTATATATTTCCTATATATATATTTCCTACTAATATATTTCCTACTTATATATTTCCTACTTATATATTTCGTACTTATATATTTCCTACTTATATATTTCCTACTTATATATTTCGTACTTATATATTTCCTACTTATATATTTCGTACTAATATATTTCCTACTTATATATTTCCTACTTATATATTTCGTACTTATATATGTCTTACTTATATATTTCGTACTAATATATTTCGTACTTATATATTTCCTACTTATATATTTCCTACTTATATATTTCCTACTTATATATTTCGTACTTATATATTTCCTACTTATATATTTCGTACTAATATATTTCCTACTTATATATTTCCTACTTATATATTTCGTACTTATATATTTCCTTCTTATATATTTCCTACTTATATATTTCCTACTTATATATTTCCTCCTTATATATTTCGTACTTTTATATTTCGTACTTATATATTTCGTGCTTATATATTTCCTACTTATATATTTCCTTCTTATATATTTCGTACTTATATATTTCATACTTTTATATTTACTACTTATATATTTTGTACTTATATATTTCCTACTTTTATATTTCCTACTTATATATTTCCTACTTATATATGTCCTACTTATATATTTCGTACTAATATATTTCGTACTTATATATTTCCTACTTATATATTTCCTACTTATATATTTCCTACTTATATATTTCCTACTTATATATTTCCTACTTATATATTTCCTACTTTTGTATTTCCTATTTATATTTTTCTTACTTATATATTTCCTACTTATATATTTCCTACTTATATATTTTCTACTTATATATTTCTTACTTATATATTTCCTTCTTATATATTTCCTATTTATATATTTCGTACTTATATATTTCCTACTTATATATTTCCTATTTATATATTTCCTACTTATATATTTCTTACTTATATATTTCCTATTTATATATTTCGTACTTATATATTTCCTACTTATATATTTCCTATTTATATATTTCTTACTTATATATTTCCTTCTTATATATTTCCTATTTATATATATCGTACTTATATATTTCCTATTTATATATTTCCTACTTTTATATTTCCTACTTATATATTTCCTACTATTGTATTTCCTATTTATATATTTCCTACTTTTATGTTTCGTACTTATATATTTCCTACTTATATGTTTCGTACTAATATATTTCTTACTTATATATTTCGTATTTATATTTCCTACTTATATATTTCTTACTTATATATTTCTTACTTATATATTTCGTACTTATATATTTCCTATTTATATATTTCCTACATATATATTTCGTACTTATATATTTTCTATTTATATATTTCCTACTTATATATTTCCTACTTATATATTTCCTACTTATATATTTCCTACTTATATATTTCATACTTATATATTTCATACTTATATATTTCATACTTATATATTTCGTACTTATATAATTCGTATTTTCTATTTATATATTTCCTACTTATATATTTCCTACTTATATATTTCCTATTTATATATTTCCTACTTATATATTTCGTACTGATATATTTCCTACTTATATATTTCGTACTTATATATTTCGTACTTATATATTTCCTACTTATATATTTCCTATTTATATATTTCCTACTTATATATTTCATACTTATATATTTCGTACTTATATATTTCCTACTTATATATTTCTTACTTATATATTTCCTATATATATATTTCCTACTTATATATTTCCTACTTATATATTTCCTACTTATATATTTCGTACTTATATATTTCCTACTTATATATTTCCTACTTATATATTTCGTACTTATATATTTCCTACTTATATATTTCGTACTAATATATTTCCTACTTATATATTTCCTACTTATATCTTTCGTACTTATATATGTCTTACTTATATATTTCGTACTAATATAGTTCGTACTTATATATTTCCTACTTATATATTTCCTACTTATATATTTCCTACTTATATATTTCGTACTTATATATTTCCTACTTATATATTTCGTACTAATATATTTCCTACTTATATATTTCCTACTTATATATTTCGTACTTATATATTTCCTTCTTATATATTTCCTACTTATATATTTCCTACTTATATATTTCCTCCTTATATATTTCGTACTTTTATATTTCGTACTTATATATTTCGTGCTTATATATTTCCTACTTATATATTTCCTTCTTATATATTTCGTACTTATATATTTCATACTTTTATATTTACTACTTATATATTTTGTACTTATATATTTCCTACTTATATATTTCCTACTTATATATTTCCTACTTATATATGTCGTACTTATATATTTCGTACTAATATATTTCGTACTTATATATTTCCTACTTATATATTTCCTACTTATATATTTCCTACTTATATATTTCCTACTTATATATTTCCTACTTATATATTTCGTACTTATTTATTTCGTACTTATATATTTCCTAGTTATATAATTCGTACTAATATATTT
Source organism: Euprymna scolopes (assembly GCF_053919585.1). Taxonomy (NCBI): domain Eukaryota; kingdom Metazoa; phylum Mollusca; class Cephalopoda; order Sepiida; family Sepiolidae; genus Euprymna; species Euprymna scolopes. The sequence goes on from NC_136483.1 coordinate 87,876,522, forward strand.
CGTACTTATATATTTCCTACTTATATATTTCGTACTAATATATTTCCTACTTATATATTTCCTTTTTTATTTACTATCTTATGTGCGTACGCTTACTTCTTCATATAGATATTTTTATTGTTATATTTTCATGTCCATTAATATTTCTTGTTACACACATTCCTCATTTCTAATCTAAATGGTCTTTAGCCCACTTTTATTTATAGTTTATACTTCCTATAATGCTGACACGGTTTCCTGGTCTTATGAAAACTATTTAGTTTCGAAATGCCATGGCTTAAAAAGTGTTTCCATCAATTTTACACCTTTCTGTCCTTATTGATCCGATGATATAACAAAGTTATATTCAACTTTATTCCTCATATTGTCTTTCATATTTCGTTGCATCACAACTCATCAGTGCCGCTAGACTAGCACTTCTCTCAAGCCAAGGATTGAACCTAGGACCGTCGTGTTGACAGTTAGCAGTTCTCTCACTCGACCACGGAAGTGATGCTCGCAAATAACCTGTCCGAATGTCTATTTAAACAAACATCCGTCCACCACTTTTATATATATATATATATATATATATATATATATATATATATATATTTGTTTGTGTGTGTAGTGAGATAGAAAGAAACAGGGGTACATAATTTGATAAATAGATAAAGAAGTAAATAGATAACAAGTGTATCATGCATGGTACCCCGTGAGTGCACAGTGAACGAGGCATAAAAAATGACTAAGTTCAGTATTTGCCACCACCATCATCCCCCCATTTTACCCCAAAAGTCCCCAGGGGACGTCAAATCCTGGTGAAAATGAACAAACGGTACAGTTTTAGGTCTTAACATATGTAAATTCGAGTCCCCAAGGCTTTAATATATTAAAATGTGTATTCAGCACCATGTAAAACTGCTAAATAGACATACACAGAAAATTTTAGAAAAATATGGTAAAATAGTCCCAAAAATCGAATGTTTTTATTAGCCTTAAAAGAGCTCCTGGGTCACACCCAAGAGTTATCGTAAAGTATAGACAAACAAAATTATATAGAAATCAGTTGGTTATAACTTTTCAGAAAGTTTTATAAAAATCTAAGGCATCAATTTTTTTTTAATAAGCACAAAATTATAATATTTAGCCATTTTAACCTGAAAGGCACCCCTAGGGGGCCAACCGGAGGTTTCTGTTACATTTTTACTGATATCATGTTTAATGTTTGTGCAAAATTTCAACAAATTCAAGATGTAGTTATTGAGAAAAGTGCGGACAGACGAACGGACGAACGGACAAGGGCGAATTTACAGGTTCACCCTCCTTTTGGCGAGTTGTCGAGGCACCAAAAACAACTCAACGGGTTATATATATATATATATATATATATATATATATATATATATATATATATATATATATATATATATATATATATATAAGAGAGAGAAAGGGAGAGAGAAAGAGAAAGGAAATCAAAACTGTAAATTGAACTTTACAATCAAAATTTATTGTTTGACTGAATACTCCAAAACACAATTTACAAAGTCCTAACAAGAAAATAGCTAATTTCTTAGATATCTCACTTAACCTTTACTCTAAAATATACAGCCCTTACCATAAGCCAAATCTTACACTCTTATATGTGCATAAGTTTGCAAATCACCCTAATTCAATAATTAAATCCATAATGCCTTCAATCTCTACCAAAATCTCCAAGTTATCAGCTGACAAAAAGACCTTTGATCAAAACTCCATGTTTTATTATAACGTCCCTAGAAATTCGGGTTATACGGAAAAGATTAGATATAAAAATAAAAACCAAAAGACTCACTGATCACCCTCATTAATTACGCATAACATGTCCAGAACTAAAAGAAACCATAAATTTTCAAGTAATAACAATAGTAATGTTAACCATACCAGCCACAAGCGCACTAACACAGACAGATCTTCCACTAGAAAAAGAACCAGGAAAAAGAATAATATTTGGTTTAACCCTCCTTTCAGCTCCAATGTAAAAACTAATATCCCCAATGAGTTCTTTGATATTGTTGAAAATTCTTCTAAGTACCCGCATAGGTATAGCACTTTGTTGAACAAAAAATCTATCAAGATATCATACGCTACAATGTCTAATTTAGCACAGACAATCATAGCCTCTAATAATAAAAAATTAAAGATGCTCAAGCAATTCCTTTTTCTTTGGCCAAGAAACCCAAATGTAATTGCAAAAAAAGAAGAGTGTCCTCTCGATAATAACTGTATCTTTAAAAATTTGATGTATCCATGTACTGTATATGAGATACCATCTAAATCCCTCCAAACAAACACCACTAACTTTTCCCAACATCCAATCTTTGGTCAATCAAATGGCAATGAACTTGAACGTCCCCTTCCTCTAATAAACTTGATAAATAGCAGCACTAACAATATAAATACTGATAGTCCTTTAGAGAACAACTTCCATGATAATAATTTTGGAAACCAGTTCAGTAATAATATCCCCAATAATTCACACACATCCTACCCTAACCTTAATAACAATCTAATACTAAATACCAACAACAGTATCCGCAATACACCCAAATCATACACTTACATCGGATCCACTTCTACTTTAATAAAGCAGAGAATCTCTAACCACACATCATCTTTTATCAATTAAAACACAAATAGCAACCAGGGAACTTCTTTTGGCTACTCTAATTAAAAAACTTACATCAAAGAATATTCGCGTCTTAATTAGTTGGGATATTATAAGTAAATCGAAATCTTACACCACTGGGTCTAAATATTGTAACCTGTGCCTTTCTGAGGCAGTTAGGATAATAGCGTCTCCTCAATTCAAGAATGTAATCAATACAAAGAGTGAGCTGATTTTCCAATGCAAACATAGGGCAAAATACAAGTGTTGCAATTTTGAAATTACATAGTAACCCTGTTAAAATAAAAATACGTTACAATTGTTTTTTAATCATCATTGATATTACTATACATTCCTATTATAATTCTTCAACCCACTTTGCGGGACTTTATTCTCTTGTCTTGTCTAGATTATTGCTTTTATCTTGAGGATTAAAGAAATAATCAATATAACTATCGGCTGTTATTATTTTAATTTGTTTACATATGAAGATAGTACTCCTAAATTATACATATTTGTCTGTATGTGTATATATATATATAAATATATATGTGCGTGTGTGTGTATTTTTTTAAATAATTTAATTTTCAATATTTAATTTTCTTTAAGCGCTTTACTAAAGGGTTAACTAAATCTTTAACTTGGTATTCTTTAGTAGTAGTAGTAGTAGTAGTAGTAGTAGTAGTAGTAGTAGTAGCGGTAGTGGCGGTAGTGGTGGTTACTAAGATAGTTATGATTATTTATGGTTTTACTGTTATTATTATTACTATTATTATTACACATGATCATTAACTATACAATTATTAGCATTACTTTCCATTTATTATTATTATTATTATTATTATTATTATCATTATTATTATGTCATCATTATCATCATCATTAACATCATGACCTTTAGTCTGAAATCACTTTTTCTAATTAAGACGGCGATGAAAGATAACATGCTGTTTTTCTCTTCTTTTTATTTTTTGATCCTATTTTACTGGACATCAACTTCCCTTTGGGCTACTGCCCTGCCTCAAAAAACAATTTCCATTATTCCAGTTGCTTTGAAAACTTTCCAACTGGATTATATGCATCAATACACTGGACTTACTTTTGGACTTCATTATCTCTAATGAACTATTTTCGCCTTGTGGATTACCTTGAGAGAATTTTGTTTTTATATATTTTTTTACATATCCAACATTTTTCACTTGTTTTTATTGGCAATTCATGACTACAATAAATTGCGGTATCACTTAATGCCATAACTAGCAAATTTTAGCATTGCTACAAGTATAATTTGCTGATTTCTTTCTGTCCTCTGATGAGAAGAATAGCAAGAATAGCATTCTTTGAAACTCCGCGGAATAAGGATTTTGTAAATTATTTTTTGGAGTATTCAGTCGAAAAAAAAATTTTGCTTGTGAAGTTAAACTTACGGTTTTAATTTTCTGACTCTTATAATATGCTCTACTCTATTGCGTATTGAGCTTTTTTATTCGGTTGGGATTAAATTATATATATATAAATACTGTTATTTATATTAGTTTGAAGTTTACCATTGCATATATCAGGTAAACACTACATCCTTTTGATTTCATTACTATATATATATATATAAAAGTGAACGTGTATGTCTGTCTGCTGTTGTGTCTGTGTGTCTGTCTGTCTGTGTACATTTCCCTACGCAATAACTCTGTCAATTTTTAGTCTATAGACTCGAAATTTGAAATACCGGGTACTGAGATTTGGAAAAATCGATGTGACGGGTGTCAGCCAGAAATTTGGCTGTTACGGGGTCAAATTTCAACGATTTGACCCTTAAGAACTCTACCAAACTCCTCCGACAATTTTGGGTCTAGACACTTGAAATTTTAGATATAGGTTCCTTGAACCTGGATCTAACTTAATAAAGTGATTTGAGCCCGAAACTATAAATTTTAAGGGGTCATAATAGAGGGTCAAAGTTTTAAAAAATTAACCATTTTTTGTTTTTTTGCTTTTTTTGCACAGCATACACCTCCAAACACCCGAGCAATGCCGGGCACCCCTGCTAGTATATATATATATATATATATATATATATATATATATATATATATATATATATATATATATATATATATATCAATTAAAGAATGAGAGTTCATATAGAAACGTTGTTTTAATTTGAATAAAATAAAATACGCATCAAGTGCGCTTGAAAGCAAATCACAACATAATATTAGGAAAATGAACAAATATTTTACTTGTTTGAAATTTATCACAAATGCCATGTTCTTCTCCAAATTTACAACATGGCAAGGAAGAAGAAAAGAAAAAAAGAAGCAGCCCACTTAAGATGGAGGATACCTCTGAAATATATTTGTGATAAATTTCAAACAAGTAAAATATTTGTTTATTTTCCTAATATTACGTTGTGATTTGGCTCTCAAGCGCACTTGATGCGTATTTTATTATATATATATATATATATATATATATATATATATTCGCCTTTTATCATTATCAGTATGTTATTAACATCATCTTTGTTACCATTATTATTACTACTAATATTATTATTTCTATTACTATTTTTATTATTATTAGTAGTAGTAGTATTTTATAACTATTATCATCATCACAATTTTTATTATTGTTATTATTACTAAATTTGTTGCTACCATTACTAGTATAATTAGGATATTATTGTTTTTACTGTATATATATATATATATATATATATATATATATATATATATATATACATTACAGATGATTATTGACATTATTATTATTATTATTATTATTATTATTATTATTAATATTATTATTATTATTATTATTATTATTATTATTATCGGTATTATTAGTAATAACATTATCATCAATATAATATTAACATTATTATTACTATTATTAGTATTAGATTACTTTCACTATTTTATCATTATTTTTATTATTGCCATCCTCGTCGTCGTCATCATCATCATCATCATCATCATTATTATTACTATTCGACATCCTTATAATTACCAATAAACTAAGATGTTGCCACGTTAAAAATATTCTTGTCTTTTCCCTCGCCCTTTTTTATATTGGCATTCAACTTGTAACACTTTGTAGAAAGAATTGTTTTCAGTTTTTCCAGACCATTTCCTGCCGTAATGATTAAAACATGCACGTGCTGAAATCTTTTGGCTGACCTTAATTTTTTAAAATTACGTCTGAGATCGTCATTTCAAATTAAGCCAACCATGGGAGATGACATATTGTTTTTTTTTTCTATCCATCTAATTTCTCGGATTCACTTAACTGGGGATCAACCTATCTTGAACTACTTCACTATCCGCAAAAACAATTTCCATAATTTCAGCTGCGTGAAAAATTTTCCAACCGGACTATTTCTAATGCATTGGATTTAATGTTGGACTTGATTCTTTCTAAAGATTTATTTTCGCCTTTGAAAAGTCTTCATGCAATTTTATGCCCGGTTCGTTTTTATTATTTTTTACATCGCCTACATTTTTTCACTCGTTGTTTTTTTTTTTTTAGGACATGTACTGTTTTGCAATTTATGACTGTAATAAATTTCAGTTTCATATAATGCTGTAAGCAGCAAATTCTAGCATTGCTACAAATATAATTTGCTGATTTCATTCTGTCATATGACGTAAAGAATAGCCAAAATAGCAATCTTTGAAACTCTGTGGAATAAGGACTTTATAAATTGTTTTGTGGAGTATTCAGTCGAACAATAAATTTGATTGTAAATTTCAACTTACAGTTTTAATGTCTTTTCTCTCGAAATAAGCTCTACTCTCTATTGTGTGTATTGTTTTTTTTTTATTTGGTTGGAATTAAAATATCTATAGACAAAATACTTGGTATTTATGTTATATTGAAGTTTACCATTGGTTATATCAGGTAAACATTGCACCACTTTTGATTTCACTATATCTGTATATCTATCTATCTATATATATATATATATATATATATATATATATATATATATATATAGGTAAAGAAATTCCAACGAGAGAAATTATTTAAATATATATATATATATATATATATATATATATATATATATATATATATATATATATATACAAAGAGAGAGAGAGAGAAAGAAAGAGTGAAAGATATATACAGGGAAATATTTCTGTGTGCTAGAACATTTTTATCTTAAATTTTACGAAATTATGCAGAATGTAGAAACTATGCATAAATGAAATTCAGCGTAATAGTGAAATGAAGCCAATCATCTAATAAGAAACCTTAAAACATGAATAGTAAATAACGCTCGTTATTCACAGGAATATGCAAAATAAATTTCATGTAGTTGCTCTCATATCTGTGACTAAGTATATTAAAAAGTTTTGATTAATAATTTTTAAATAGAAAATAAATTAAATATCAGTGTCAGAGCGAGAAAAATCTCAATTTTATATATATATATATATATATATATATATATATATAGAGAGAGAGAGAGAGAGAGAGAGAGAAGGAGAGGGAGAGAGAGGGGTAGAGGGAGAAAGTAAGAGGTTCAATAGATCGATAGATTTTATTAGAATCGGATATAAACAGAATGAGACTATCAGATACATATATACATACGCATCGTCGAATTCAGTTTTTGTATTCCGCTTAGAGCAACTATTCGTGCTGTGACACAAAAGTACGAAATCTGTTGGTTGATGATTTCTTCTCTTCCTTTCAGTACCTGTATGACAGAAGAGATGTTGCTAGTCTTTATCTATGCTACCGTACTCTTCATTGTAGATGTTCGCCTCGGCGCTAATCGCTTACTCCTACTTTTAAGATAACAATAACTCGTTTGGCTACACACAACAGAAAAACAAATTCTAGCGTGAGATGGGATTTCTAGAACATGCTTTCATATGCAAAGGTTTTCGATCTGTGGAACACGTTAATGTGTTACCGCCTCCCTATAGATTGCAAGATGATCGTCTTCAAATATAAACATCCTTATAAGTAATCAACCATATATAATTCCATTACTATTAACCATTTTCAATACTCCTGTAATATTCCTCATGTTTTGACTGACAATCATTCCGTCTCATTAGCCCTATGGCTTGCTGGCATTTGCGATTGAAAAAAAAAAACGAGTTTATATGACACATCGGTTCATTGCCAAAATTAAAACCCATTTGTAATTTTCCTGGCCACTCACAGACGCGCACATAGACGAATTCAGTTTCACAAATAAACGAATGTAAAAGAGGATAGGTTAGATAAATTATGTGACTTTTTCGTTCATTTTCTTCTCCTTGTGATCGCGCGTAGGTTGACTGCGGGTATTGGTTGATGTCTACAGCGTTAACAATCGCAAATGTCAAAGTGAATCCAGAAATCACTAGAATACTGCGTGGAATTTAGGCATATTGTTTCCTGGTGGGTGGCACTGCGCAGGTATGTATGGTTGTCGGCTAAGACAGTAAGGAATGTGCGCGTCAAATTTATGGAGATACGATTAAATATATATATATATATATATATATATAGTCATCGACATACAGCCCTGTTTCGTTGTATCACAACTCATCAATGCAATTAGACTAGCATCTCTCCCAAGCCAAGGATTGAACCTAGAACCGTCGTGTTGACAGTCAGCAGTTCTCCCACTCGACCACGGAAGCGACGCCCGCAAATAACCCGTAGGAATGTCTATTTAAATAGACATCCGCCACCACTTTTACAGTGCTCAAACCGCCTGTTTGTAAACAAACAAACAACGAGCTTCGAATTTTTGCAGCCAAGCGGGCGAGATTATTTACGACAGTTCTCTACCCAAAGTGGGGGGCTTAAAATATATTTGTAGTCATCGACATACAGTCCTATATATATATATATATATATATATATATATATATATATATATATATATATATATATGTATATATATATATACAAGTCCTATATATATATATATATATATATATATATATATATATATATATATATATATAATGTGTGTGTATTTACATCTTATGTATTATATAAATTTACATCTTACATCTTATGTATTATATAAATTTAAGAAAGTTAAAAATACTCGAATAAGAATTTAACAACATAGGATTAACAATATTGTCTTTCAAACCACTGACCCTATTCTAAAATGCTTCTCGTGATCTTATTATTGACCGTGACACAAATTATGATCAGAGAGAATTGCAAATTTCATTGTCATGGTGACTAAACTTATACCTTCATGATCTGAAAATTGTATCTCTTTATTACAAATATTGACGGTGTTAGACTCTAGGAAAGCAACTCCTGTCATTGACGTGGGTCAAATGCAGTAATGTGCTCTAGAATTCTGCCATACAAAAAAAAAATTAACCGGCGCCTCTTAAACGTTTATGTCACAGGACAGTTAAGATGTGTTCGTGGATGTCTGAGAGGCAACAAAGATGTTAGTGACAAAGCGCCATTCGGTCTTTAACGACCTATGCATCATACATTGCTGGCAAAAGTATGTTGAGAATGGTGTTGCCTATGTAGAAAAATACATTCTGGGGCACAAAAGGTCGCCCATTTAAATGGAACTACTCCCGTCTTTGTAGCGATTTAATGCTTTAATTTTTATTTTAAAAAATAGGATGTATTATTTTGGGGGATCCTTATATATATATATATATATATATATATATATATATATATATATATATATACAGTCCTGGTCAAAATCATAAGACCACTTAAGAAAGTAAGCGTTTACGCATATTATCGAATTTTTAATCAAACAAATGGTTGAAACCATTGCCAAAAGGGAACATATGATGGAAAAAAAATAATCTGCTTCATTCGAAACCTTAACCCTGATCTAATAATTATTTTTTAAAAAAACAAACGTTTTCACCTGGTCAAAATGATAAGACCACTGATAATTTATCTTACAAAAGGCAATTATAAATTACTAAAAAGGGTCTCAGTATTTAGTATAGCCTCCATTATTACGAATTACTTCAAAAATTCTCTTCGGCATGCTTGCGACTAAGTTTTTTATCAGTTGCGAAAGAATTTTATCCCATGTACTGAAAATTGAATCAGACAGTTCCTTTATCGAATCATATTGGGTTCCATCCTTGAACACTTCTTTTGCCATCCATCCCCAAAGATTTTCAATGGGATTGAGGTCCGGAGAACATGCGGGATGATCTAACAATTCTATATTATTTGAAAAAAAGTATTCTCGTGCTTGTCGAGAAGTGTGTATCGCAACGTTGTCTTGCTGGAAAATTCAATTTCTTCCATACAGACGTGGACCTTCAGTCCTGATAGAAGCATTTTCAAGCATTGAAATGTACTTCAATGATGTTTGCCGGCCTTTCACTACTTGCAACTTTAGGGTCCCAGCTTACGAGAAAGCACCCCAGATCATTAAAGACCCTCCTCCACTATGCCGAGTTGAAAAAGTCTCTTTGGGCAAATTTTTATCATGCCAATAGTGTTGAAATCCATCTGGACCATCTAGATTAAACTTTTTCTCATCGGAGAAAATTACATTTTCCCCACTTCTCTTCATCCCAAGTTTGGTATTTGGCGGCATATTTAAGTCGGTTAGTTTTGTGCTGTTCAAGAAGACATGGTTTCTGCAGTCGCTTTATATGATTGAAACCCTTCATTTTCAGATGCCTTCCGATGGTTTTAGGACTACATTCTGCTGCTGTTTGGCTTTTCAATCGACTTGAGCTCATACTGGAGTTTTTTTAAACTTCTTCTGATACGGCGATCCAATGATGGGGTTATTTTTATTTTTTTGGTCGACCTGGCCTCTTTTTGTGCCCATATTCATCTGGATTTCTTTAAAAAAATGGGTGATGACCGTTTTGCTACGATTCACTTCGTTTGCAATGGATCTATGGGAGAGTCCACCTCTATTAAGCTCAAAGATCCTTTCTCTCTCAAACTCTGATAATGGTTTCCCTTTTTCCATTTATAATTTAGTAAGATATTTTTTATCCACTAACAAGTTGCTTTTAGTAACATAGAAAGCTTTTCGTATTCATTTTTTCCAAACTAGCCGATTTTATTAAAGTGGTCTTATCATTTTGACCAGGTGAAAATGTTTATTTTTTTAAAATAATTATTATATAAGGGTTAAGGTTTCGAATGAAGCAGATTTCATTTTTTCCCCATCATATTTTCCCTTTTGGCAATGGTTTCAACCATTTGTTTGATTAAAAATTCGATGTTATGCGTAAACGCTTACTTTCTTAAGTGGTCTTATGATTTTGACCAGGACTGTATATATATATATATATATATATATATATATATATATATATATATATGTGTGTGTGTGTGTGTGTGTGTGTGTGTGTGTGTGTGTTATGAAATATTGTAATTAAGCTGTATGGAGTATTTTGCGTTCTTATCTCCATAGGTTATCGTCAGGTTAAAATACATAGAATTCATTCTTATATAAAAAAGTTTTTTTTTGTTTTTTGTGTTTTTGTTTTTTTCATGTTTATTTCTCAGATTCTTTTATATCTAATTGTTCGTGTTTTTTTATAAGCAAACCTTGAAAAATTAAGCGAATTAAACTTCTGATTTCTACCTTTTTTATTTTTTTAATTGTTTTAACAATGTGTGTGTGTGTGTGTGTGTGTGTGTGTGTGTGTGTGTGTGTGTGTGTGTGTGTGTTAAAATAAACCGATAATTAAATCAATTGGGACTGCGTCAATTTGAGTGCGAATGTTTCCCTTGTAACGTCAAGGGAAACATTTATATGCAAATTAACAGAGTCTCTATGGATTCGGTTCTCGACGCGATTTTTAGCGAATTTTATGTATCAAGCCTCGAAAAAATTAAAAATATCATGAAACCTTCCATTTACGTATGCGATAGTTGTGATATTCTTATTCTAGCTAATGATAATAATCAAAACCTCATCCCTCCCCAACAAATGTAAATATGAAAACCCCATTCCTTGATGTTCTTATTGAAATTTTTAATAAAGATTAAAGAATCCCAGAGATGAGAATAAAAAATAACAACAGCTTTCGATCGACACCGGTAAACCTCAACCTTCACACACAAATATGTCATCTGTAAACAAACATAAAAAAACAAGTTCTTCGGGTTTTCACCAACACGATTTATTTTATAATATAGGATGTTTTGCTTGTTGTTTGTTTGTTTTTTGTTACGAAAATAAAACAAATAAAATTACATAATCTCAATTCTAATATATAAAATATACTACCCTTCCATAAAATATTTTTTCTGCCACACATTAAAATAATAAATATTTATTTTCCCTATCCCTTTTCGTAAAATATAGAACTTTCCTTGCATGGACAATCGAGTTTCCGACGCAAAAACAATTCCGGTTTTGTTTTTTTTTCTAATTTAAAAATTTTCAAAGTTTCAAACTGGCTTCATTTGCATTTTTATATTGAATACACTACAATTACCAGGCAAGTGTATTCGATCTAAAAGTGCAGATAAAGCTTTATGTATGTGTTGTTGATTTAAAAAAAAAAGTGAATACAAACTGTATTAACTGGAGGGGTCTTATTCTTGAGTTGAAAACTTTGGAAATACTGTTTTTTTTTCAAACGCCTTGATGAAGCCCAAGTTATAATTTAATGAACAGTTATATTCTTATATGCTAGTACTGGGCGCTGAAACAATTGTACAGTGTTGTGACCAATAAAAGAAAAACTTTCAGAAAATGAGTAAATTCTTTTACTATTAATGTGGTCCGTTGAAATAAAAAATATATATATTGTTATATACTGTGGGACAATTTTTTGAAACATGCATGGAATTTCTTTTGCACTAAAATTTACATTAAATATATCATAGTATTATATCGTCTGTTATGTATGGGCAGTTGGATGAGTTTACTCTGGCTGATAAGGAGAATTCCATCAACAATCGGCTATTCACAGTAGCTTTCGCAGTTAATGGTGTGTCTATCGACTTTCTTGCGTGCACTATGCTAGGGCATTTCGGAGTATTGTTTACTCGCATATTAGTTACTTGAGTTTCAACATACGGATGTGTCTTACTGAAAGTTCCCAAATGAGAGCGAAACTCGAGTCTAGGGCTTTGGATCTATGCAATAGCTGCATAGTTCTTCTGATTGCATAGTTAAATATGCTAGAAAAACACTAGTCCCAGAATAGGTAATATTAATTGTCCGAACAGAACACGTTTGCGTTATAGTAAGTCCTATTTCGAAAATTAAAATCAAGATATAATAATAATATTAACCTTACTTTGAATTGAAATGCTTTGCATCGTTTTGATTGTCTCAAATGAAATTGTTAAGGTTAAATGATCTTAAAAAGAAAGCGAGATTCATTAATTTGTGTACAGTGATTATGAATCAGTTCAATACAAATCTGATATATTTGAATTGGTAAATAGGAGATTGTGCTCATTATTTACTCCTCAAAAAGTGGAATTTCGCCATTAACGTTTTAGTTGAAATAGCAGACGCAGTGAAAATGACTAAAGCAAAATATTGCAATATAATTCAATGCAATTGCAATAATAGATGTGATTCTAATCATGTTTACACACCGGTGATTGTTAATCCACCAAAGTTAAGCAATGTTGAATCTCGTCAGTACAGAACGGCTGACATTTTGAGAATAATAGTTGTTGTATGTGGAAGGACGTTCATGAGGTCTTCAACTCTTGAAATCTAATGTCGTCAAAGTTTGATGAACGATATATAAATGTTATCCTCTACATAATGACTACCTTTTCACAAAACCGATAAAGCTTTAGGAAGACTTAATACAAGTTTTTACAAATACTACAAACGCATAATCCTTTCCTATCTGTTCTGGAATCATTATTCTCCCAATTATTATCATCACCTTTTTTTTGTTTTTGTGTGTGAGTGTAGTTTACTATCTATCTCTTGTTATGAGAACATCCCCCCAGGCATTATCTCCTACTTTGGTGGTTGTATTTATAATGTACTTTCTGTTCTGTGGTTATAGTATTATTATCACAGGGATTACCGTCATCATTATTATTTTTTTTTTTTTTTGGTGGGGGGATAGTGTATGTTTTGTTCTGTTGTCGAAAGATCATCTTCCCGGGCACTATGTTCTTTCGTTGGTGGATTAAAATGCTGGGGAGAAGGACGCAAAATATAAGAGAGGAAAAGAGAAACAGATAAAGATTTTAATTGTTAAATTCGGTGGTAAAAGCAGAATTACCCTGGATCAAGCATGTCAATATGTATTTTTGTTCTTTCAGCGTTATTCAGGAGCAATAAATATAAGAATTCAGGATTACATTTAAAAAGGATAACTTTATTAAATTACTATACGCGGTTAAACAATATTAATGGTCTTTTAAACCAAAGCAGATTTGCGGGTAGACAACGACTTTTACAGCGTGGCACGGACACATCTAAAAAAAAAAAAAACTTTTACAAATCATTATTGCGAGGTCGATGAAAAATTAATTAAGTATGACTAAGCAACAGAAATGCTATTTCAAGTGTAAACCCAACATATTAACCAACATACAAAGCTCTTTGCCCGATGCTTTGGCGCATTTAAAATAAGTCATCCATAACAAGCTATAAATACTCATCGGGAGATGATCGTTGTGCGGTGGTTAACGACACGGTCTGGCGATCTTAGTGCTCCAAGTTCGAATCCAGTTTGATCCACGAAAACCACTTTCACTTCGGATGTTGGCAACCTTCACGTGACACCTCTTGTAAGTACCTAATGTCTTACTAGAAATGGTCCTGACTAGAAAAATGTTGGGAAACTAATGCCAATAATAGAATTTTTGGATTCATGCGCTATGATGACTATACATAACTGTTGATCAAACGGGATTTAAACTTTACTTAGCCAATTCTATAATATCTGTATCGGGACGCATGACAGTATTTACATCTGTTTTTTGATTCAGTTAGTTATAAGAATTCAAGAGACATCTTCTTGCAGCTAACACTTAAACACAATATGGAATGCAAGGATGCAAGGATATCCGAGTGGTTATCAAGATCCTTCTATACCTCTGTCTCATCACCGCGATGTTGCATCATTGTATTTTTTTTTTACTTTCATAGAGATATCGGAAACCCTTCTACTCTATCTGAGCAAAAGAGGTTTTGTCGAATACAGTGTTACTTCCTTTTGTTTTAAAGGAAATTAATCATAGACAACGTTGATCAGAAGAAACTAATGTTGAATAATACATATATACACATATATATATGCCTCTTTTTATCTGTCTATCTTTATCTGTCTCTTTCTCTCTCTCTCTCTCTCTCTCTCTATATATATATATATATATATATATATATATATATATATATATATATATATATATATATATGCGGAGAGAGAGAGAGAGAGAGAGAGAGAGATAGTTAGTTCTGGAAAGAAATCAAATAAATACTCAATTATTGTATACAAGCGTAATATTTATTACAGAAGTTTAGACCATCTCATGACATCAAGGTTTCGCGACTAAAATGGAGTCTGGTATCGCGCGTATGCATGTACCCGCTATATTTCACGCTATTGAGCATTCCCGACTTAATACCGCAAACATAACTGCATATAACACGAGTACACTGACGTATTGGTCATATGAATCGGTTATATATATATATATATATATATATATATATATATATATATATATATATATATATATATATATATAAACTGCCGAACACATTGTTGTGCCTCATCCTTTCTAATTATGCAGCCGGTTTGCCCCTGGGACACTACTCATCATTTGCGTCTCTGTTCACCACGCCCCTCCCCAACCTGCTACCTCGGTCAGTGTCCGCCCGTCTATCGCGCTGTCCAGGCAGATGGACATAAGCTCTGTTGATTGGTCAGCGACTGGCTGCAATCGTACTGACCGGTCCATCGATCGATTTTGGCGCGCTTTTGGGAACGCCTTTCGTTTCATTGTGCGATAAGTCGCCATTTTCCCTTTTCTTTATATGGACACAGAATGATGTCTGGTCTTTAGGTTGGGTGGGGAAGGTCGAGGTAAGGTGGGCGGTGGTGCTGAGAGCCAGAAGATGAAAAAAAAACACGAAAGACTTGAATCTAGGTAATAGCAGAGGTAAATAATGGAATTTTTAAAAAGGCGTAGTTGTCTATCTAACGTCATGTCAACCCTTCCATTTTGTAAAGGGATGAAAACGATTTATTTATCTCTCTCTCCCACGACAGAAAGCAACACTAGAATCGGAGAGTGTAATTAGAAAACCAGCGCCCCCAAGAAAGATAACTCTGGCTTGCAAAAATTGCCTGAGCAGCAGCCTCAGCTTTAGAGGTAGAGTTGCCTCAAGGGGTTAGTAATAAACTAACCCTTCTCAAAGCGAGAAGGTAAATCTTTTGATGTTGGACTTCCTAGAACTGCACAGGACCTAATCAACAAGGAAAAGAATATTTCATAAATGATTAAGACTCTGCTGGCTTTGGAAAAGCCCGCAAGACGAGACTGTATATATTTCTGGATTTGTGTCTGGAGTCGCATAAGTGGTGATGGTGGCGATTGTAAATAACAACAAACACTAGAAAATAAGTAATATTTGATATAAATAATAAAATAAATACCTTCAGTCAACCTATTACTAATCACAAATCTTTAAAAAAAAAAAGACGGAAATGGAACGTGTGCTGTTTGCATAACGGAACCAATATAAGTTAATTCATAATCCGAGGGACCCTTAATAATCACCATCACTAAAATATTCAGGTTTGTATCGTTGACACTCGATCACAGGTAAGAGTCCATCAGGCAACAGGCCATAAATCCACTCTCCATTCGAACGGCAGTAGTGATGTTAGAAAGAATAACCCTCTGTCACCTTGGCAGCTATGATGAATTCTAAATAATACAAAAAAAGCAGTGTTTGTTTATATCTCAACACTAACCCTAAGTCCAGATAATATCACACAAAAACTAAAAGACAGAAATGATACAGTTGGTGTAACGGAATCGTTAAAAGTTATTTAATAGCCTAAAGGACTGATACAAATCAATTTTGCCTGAAGCGACGCAAACTATATGTGCAATAAACTCGTAGTTCTCAGAAGTGAGATGGTAATTTTATTAAAGAACAATTAGAATAATTTGTTAAGCTGCTATTTGTTTATTCCATCATTTAAAAATTCAATTACAGCGCCCCCCCCCGCAAAAATATAGGTGAAGGGAGAATTCCGTACTTACATAAAAAATATGAAATAGCTAACAGATAATAACAAGATCAAAATGACGGTGCTATGACGAAATAGTTGTCTCGGATAAAGACTTCCCGGTTAACGTAGGTGACATTGGCAATAGATATGAGTGCGAAAGTGCGCATTCCTTCAACTTCTTGTATGGATGATGGTGTTAGGAAAACATACGATTTTATTTCTAAAAATGTATCGGGCATTGGCTTACACCGCTGCCCATACAAATTTGCATATGCAGCTTTTGGGCAAAAAACTACGCATGGGAAAAATCATTTTATATAATTATATAGATTTAAACTTTGAATTTCAGAAATACAAATTTGCATATGCAGCTTTTGGGCAAAAAACTACGCATGGGAAAAATCATTTTATATAATTATATAGATTTAAACTTTGAATTTCAGAAATCACGTATATACATATTAAAGAGGAGAGAGCGTTAACAGCATCTTTGTACAGTGGTTTGGGTTTTTTTTAGGATAAACTGGCAAGTAAACACTGACCAAATATTCTAAATAGCATAGTATTCAGTAAAGTTCCGTGGAAATAGCTATGGACTGGCTCATACAAGTAACAGCACACATGGGTATTCCAAAAGACGAAACGAAATTTTGTCTTGATATTTGAGAGGAGAAAATAAAAGTTATTTGTACTCTTTTTCACTCCAGATGTGTTGACACTTGGGCGTAAGGGACTACTATTGGTCTCATGTTTACAAGGGACTATGTAGGGATTTGAGCTACGAGACATTTATTTGGAAATTTATTACAGTCGAGTTTTCTTTGCTGAGAACATGTACCAACGTTGCACTTAAAAACTGACAACCCAATGTAAAATATTGATTTTTAAGTTCGATAATTATCGATGAGAAAAATCGGTAAACAAGTTTATTCTTATTTTATTATTTGTAATTTTAAGTAGGTTTTATATTTTAAAATGACTTTTTGAAAATATTTCTTTGTGTTTAATTATAAATTTAAAGCTTCAAATAAAGAACTATATACGCATTTATAGGGTATCCCAAAAGAAGCTGATGGTTAAAATAAGTTCATAACTTTCTTATTTTTTTATATTTTTCTTTTATATTTTTCAGATCATCTACAGTAACCCTTCCAAGGTCATCATGAGTCGTTACACTACCGAGGAGCGTATATTTATCGTAGAGTCGTATTTTCGGTTGAATGAGTCAATATCAGAAACTTAAAGAGAATTTCGACGAAAATTCAACACGAGAAATTCCCCTACTCCCAATGCAATAAAAACTATGGTGGCTCGATTTCATGAGCCAGGATCTGTATATGACCTCCCTAAATCTGGTAGACCTCATACGGCAAGAAGTGATGAGAATCGTCAGAGATTAGCAAAGAGTGTGGCCTAGGATCCATCTACATCAGTAAGAAGGAGATCGAGTCAAATTGGGATCTCTCGATCATCTCTGCTTCATGATGAGGGCAAATTTCCATATAAAATTCAATTGGTGCAAGAGCTTCAGCAAAACGATCCGGAGAAAAGGCTGGAATTCGCCATGCAATTCCAAGATTTGGCTAATGGAGATCCAAACTTTCTAAAAAAAAAAAAACTCATTATGTCCGATGAGGCCCATTTTTATTTGAATGGGTTCATAAATAAGCAAAATTGCAGGACCTGAGGATCAGAAAACCCAACGCAACAGCACAACGGCAACTATACCCTCAAAAATGTACAGTATTGTGACCCTCAAAAATGTACAGTATTGTGTGGAGTAACGGCGGATGAAGTAATCATAACAAAAATTAGATCCTGTGTAAATAAAATTTAAATAAGTAGATTATGATATATTACTATATCTATGAAAATCACGGAGTAGCTCATCTACCTACATATGAAAATTGGTAAGCATAACTTAAATATTGAGGAAGTTAATCAAATTTAAAATCCATCAGCTTCTTTTGGGACACCCTATATATATATATATATATATATATATATATATATATATATATATATATATATATATATATATATATATATGCGTGTGTTATTTCTTTGTTTTGTTTTTTTTGTTGTTGTTATTTTTTCTGCGATGCGTTTTTAATGAATTCAATTATTTATACGAAAGTGCATTTTTACCTAAATGCGAGTTGGGAATAATTTTCCCTTTTACCAATTTGGTACCCTCAGATGAGGAGCAGCATATACATTTAAAATATTTAAAAAATGTTATATATATATATATATATATATATATATATATATATATATATATATATATATAATCATTTTTTTCTGTAACATTTTCAACAATAAAAATCTATGTTATATGAGGGGTGCTCCAGAAGTAATGCTTCCTATTCATACCCCCTGAATAAATCAGCCAGTATTGCAAATTGCATTGTTATGATGACTGAATTTATGCATTCATGAACTGAAAGTTTTATCTCTCTATTGCAGCTGTAAGATTCTAACAACGTTATTGACGTTCGTCACAAGCACAGATGCGTCATTAAACTTATGGCAAAAGTGTATTTTACTTGTTTGAAATTAACCACAAATATATTTCAGAGGTATTCTCCATCTTCAGTGTGTTGTTTTGTTTCTTATATTAAAACAACGTTTCTATATGAACTCTCATCTCATCCTGGATGTTATTCTCGCGATGCCTACGCACAGTTCAAACATTTCAAAATACAACCGCTAGAAACAACGCGCGGCTCTTTACAAACAGACTTCTTTCTCCAACTTTACAACATGGCAAAGAAGAAGAAAAGAAAAAATAAAGAAACAAAACAACACACTGAAGATGGAGCATACCTCTGAAATATAGTTGTGATAAATTTCAAACAATTAAAATATTTGTTTATTTTCCTAATATTACGTTGTATTTGGCTTTCAAGCGCACTTGATGCGTATTTCATTATATATATTTCATTATATATATATTTTTCATTATATATATATACACACACTGCTGATCAAAAATTTAAAAACCACTTAAAAATCTTTAAAAAAAACTTTTTTTAAGGATAGATTTAAAACTCTTCCAACTTAAGGTTACCAATACTACAATCTAAAAGGTTATGGAAACAAAAATCTACATTCCAAAGATTTATTTTTTATATTTACGTTTTTATTAAATTAGGCTTTTTACACATGATGAAAATTATAAGACCAGAGACAAAAATTCTATTAAACTGTACAAAAAGTGTATGAAAAGTATATGAAAACATTCAGCAATCAAACTTAATAATGAGTCCTATCTCCACTGCCTTTGGTGACTTCGAAAATTCTTTGGGGCATGCTAGAAATAAGAGTTTCCATTAAGGTGCAGGGGATCCTGCTCCAGTTTCTGAAGATGGCTTTACGAAGCTTATTTTTTTGTTTAATATTGTTTGCGATTTCGATAAACCTCTCTTATCATCCATCCCCAATCATTTTCAATTGGGTTCAAGTCCGGTTTGCATGCAGCATGTCCCAAGAGATGGACTCCCTTTTCTTGTAGAAAGCTCAAAGTCCGTCTTGCAGTGTGGATTGGAGCATTATCCTGTTGGAATAACCATTCATCCCCACACAAACGATGACCCTCCATCATCAAAGATGCTTTTTGCAGCATGCTAACATAACCAGAGAGCGCTCAACTTGGAAGATGAGAGTTGGCATAATGTGGCCCTCACTTGAAACCACACTAAAGACGACCCTGCACCACCTGGAGCTCCATCGTCCCTCTGTAAGAAAAGGCACCCCCATGCCATTACCACTACTATGATGTGTGGAAAAAATTTCAAGAGGCATGTTTTGTCATGCCAATATCGCTTGAACCTATCAGGACCATCTAAATTGAATTTTTCTCATCAGAAAACAGGACTGTCTTCAACTTTTCAACGTTTCAGGTTTGGTATTCACGACCAAATCTTAAGCGGTCCACTTTGTGACGTGAAAGCAATCTGGGAATTTGTTTACGCTTTTTATTTACCATGCCTTTTTGTTGTAAGTGATGCCTGATGGTTATTGGACTGCAATCATCATCTGTAACCGCTTTAATTTGACTAGAAGAAAGTCCTCTGTCATTTATAACAACTCGTCTGATTCTCTTACTCAATGCAGGAGGAATTATTGCGGGTCTACCAAAGGATTTTGCTTTCAATAATTCTCAGTATTCTTTAGAAAGTTGCAAATAAAAAAAAATTACTACGATTTACCTTACCTACTATCGCTCGCTGTGGCAAACCTTGCGTATGGAATACTAGAATTCGAGAGCGTTCAACTTCGGTTAGTTTTCTTGCGTTAGGCATGGTAACACCTTTACACAGTGATTGTTTATCTCTAACTGAACTAAAAACATTAGAATTATCATAAATCTAACAATTTATACCTTTCGTCTTATAATCTGGATCATGTGTAAAAAGCCAAATTTAATAAAAATGCAAATCTTTAAATAAAATTTGTGTGTATATATATATATACTCATTATTTTGAACCCACTCTCGAAATAATAAAGTCGTTCACCGTCCACACAACATCCTTATCGTTATCCCTATTGCATTCTAACTTTATTATGACCATCAGTTTAACTCTTTAATTAACTAATACTGTTATATATATACAATACAATTACAAGGAAACAAATAAAAACATATTGCACAATACAACAGAATAACAAAATAAACACTTTTCTAAGTTCACACGGCAACACAGTTCAATTGTACTTTTTCTTCTTTTTTTTTTCTTTTTCAAAAAACTAAAAAGTTCAATTTACAAGACATTCCCATTTCTCAAAACAAAATTTCCAACAATATATTAATATCATGAAAATTACTTGTCGGCGACAGTTTTAAGTGTGATATTCCTTCAAAACAGATCCGATTACCCAGAAAAAATCAACCTTTTTTTTTTAAGTATTTAGTTGGTACTCCATTGCACATTGACCATTAATTATTACTTGGATTGAATAATAAGAAAAATTATTTATATATGAAAGGTGTGTGTATTCTCGTGGAGTGGTTCCAATATGGGGGATTTGATTCATTGTATTAAAAACTGCGCGCACACGTAAATATACCAAAGAGTTTTCCTGTTAATTTTCCTGTTAATTTAAAAATTATAAATGCCGAGTAATGAAACATTTATAAAATCGGAATAAAAGAACAATAGAAAAAAATCGTCCTGCAAAACATTTGTAGATGTCGGGTGACGAAACTTGAAGATAATCATAGATATTTCTGTAAAATAATCGAAAAAAATGCAAATTTCAAGTTAAATTTAATTTTTAAAAAGGGGGTAGGCAAACTGCTTTATAAACAAGCTACATTCGCGAAATCTGGCTTAAGACCGTTGAGAGGTTCTAAAAGGGGTGCTTGGTTTATTATAACGTTGAATTAGAAACTGAGCACCCTTACATATATTTAAATATAGATATTATTTGCATTTTTTATAATCTTGTAGATGAGTGTCCATTCGATAATAATATGTGGAAGAAATTGAAGAAGAGCGCAAAAAATGTAGGGTGGGACGATAAAATTATCGCCTTAAAGAAAACAACACCACAGCTTTATTTTAAAACTTTTATTGAAAACATCAATTCAGTGAACTTGATTATGTAGTAGACCTGACTATTCAATGTAGCCACCTTCAGCATGAATCACCGCTTACGGGAGCTCCGCATATACTTTGCGAATGGAGGCGATCAGGCTGGCTTTAGTTTTGTGGGAGGTCATGTTGGTGATGTTCTCAGCGTATGACTAAACGAAGTAGTCAAGTGAATTCAGGTCGGCGGAGGTGGAGGGCAGTGAGAGAAGGGTACAAACTCTTAGCATTCCTTCTGAAGCCAAACTTGGGTCTGTTTTGACTTGAGATCCGGCGCTGAGTCCTGCTGCAACACCCAGGGTCTGCCAGCGGCTACCTGATTGCACCATGGGAACACCACACTCTTCAGCACATCTAAGTACACTTTGGCGTTTACTTTCAAGCCGACTTCGAAGATATAAGGTGGCATGATGTGGTCCTCACTAGAGATCACACCAAATACGATAACCGTGGTCAGAAACTGTTTTCATAATACTGTGCACGTTCCTGTGGATCGTGGCAATCCAGCGATTCATCTTGAGTGTGCTGGCAAGTATCCTGTTGTTATAACTTGGATGGGTAGAGAGCATGAGTTGTACAGCGACGCATCTCCGATCTCGCTCGTTGAACATTGTGTCTCTTTAAGACATGATAGAAGGCTTCTATCGCTCTTGGGATTTGTACACAACTGGCTAACTAGTTGATGGTCTGCAAAAAAAAAGAAAAGAAAGAAAATCGGTTTTCATCAAATGAATATAGAACTGAGAACTTTAATGGTATATCGAATATCAACATATCTCATATAGAGAAAACGTGTTAGCTCTAGGATGGGGACCTCTTGATTTCTGAGAACTTCGACTGAAGTAAAATGAAACACACACACACACACATATATATATATATATACATATGACTACTGCATTTAATTACATAAAATTAATATACGAAAGCATTATTTTATGCGTGAAATTTAAGTATTGACTTGAACAGTTCTCAATACATAGGTAGAGCTAGGCAGTAAGTTATAAAAATACATATGGTAATTAAGCTACACAGAATATTCCGCGTTTCATCCACGCTAGGATTCGTCAGGCATAAGTTTATATATATATATATATATATATATATATATATATATATATATATATATATATATATATATATAAATTGCTAGGAGATTCCTTTATTTATATAAAAGCTCCACATATGTATTGATTACGTTTACAGAAATATTGATTTTAATCCAACAATATACCTGGTCTTAATTAATATCTCTATCTCTAGAACTCTGTCTCTGTGTGTTTCTGTGTGTGTGATTTCGTTTCCTTTGGATTCAAAAACGGCTGTGGCATTTTTATGAATTTTCACAAAATGGTACATTATGTGTCTGATAGTGTTCTTAGATAGGTTTCGTATCGGAATGTCCTCGATAAGTATAGATAATTGATAACCGAAATAATCCGATGAAAAAAGGAACAGGCGATTTTAACAAAAGTTAAGATTTTACACAGGCTAACGTCACAAGTGGATTTGAGAAGTTTTATTACCACACAAGCCCAAGGTTCAACATATAAAATCAACAGTAAGTTCTTTGATATGACAGGGGTGCGTACAGAATGAATGTTCATGGCTAAAACACAATTGAACTATGATTTTTGTTTCATTTTAAACTTAAATTCAGGTCATTATCACCGCACCATCAGTAAGGCCAGGCATATAAAATCAACAATAGGTTCTTTGATGTGGCAGACGCGCGTTCGAAATGAATGTTTTTGTTTAGAGCATAATTGAAGAATGATAGTTGACTTTTGAATTTATAACTTTAATTCAAGTCATCTCTTCTCTTCTCTATTCTTTCTTTTATCTTCTATTCTTCTTTCTTCTTCTTTCTATCTATTCTATCTTTTTCTTCTTCTATTCTTCTTCTATATATATATATATATATATATATATATATAATATTATTATTATTATTATTATTATTATTATTTATTTATTATTATATTATATTATATATATATATTATTATATATAAATAAAATGAACTCATTTTTTCCCGTCGGATTTTGACCGTAATAGGATTAAAAATCAAGATATTTCATGCAAATATAATATGCACAAACGGCAGAACAATATCTGAGGTGTGTTATAGACTTATTATTTCTCAAATTCCTCGATAATCTTAGATTTCTATACTTTTTCTGCTGAGAAGTCACGGCCAAAATCGGTTAAGATCAATGGAAGTGGTAAAATATTTTCTCTCTAATAAATTCCTCCTCCCCCTGCCACCACTTAACACCGTTTGGGGATCGTTCACAAGGAACAGTTGAGAAGAGAACACCGGGTTGGCTTCGTAGTTCTTTCATGTGAAGTTATTTAAAATCACTAAACTAAGCTGCAGTGCTCTGAGGCGTAGTGGTTAGCGTGCTGGACAATTCACATTATATTTTCACGTTCGCGCCGACCTACCGTAGTCGTTTTTTTTTTCCTAAACAACTGGAATGGACTTTTCTTGGTGGCCGAACTCTTAACGTTGCAGATGTTTTTTTTTTTTCACACTTTATTTTTCTACTTTTACTCATGACTCCGGGTTTGATCCTTCCTACTTACCTACCATAACATTTTTAAAAACTCTCCCCCCCGTCCCGGAAACAAACACTCGGGCAACGCCGGGTACCCCCGCTAGTTATATATAAAAAATAATTTTATGAAACTAACATTAAAGTCTCAACTCTGTTTAACAAATTCATTTTCATACTGAAAACGGTCGTTTACACACTTTCATTTCAGCATGATATCTATGTATAAAGGAGATCTACAATCAAGAATAACCTTTGCATATTACATTTTAATAATTAGCTCTATATCATTAATTGTTTGTTGTAATAAAATAGATTTAATTGTTATATTTAGAAATACTATTGAAAGTTTATTTATTTTAATTATTTTTATTTACTTTATATTTTATTTAATTTATTTTCAAATATTATTAACCGACACCAGCTGCCTTTCAAAACGGAAGTAAGTTTTTTATTTACTTACGCTCGTTAGAGTTATTTCCCTTTTACTCCATGAGAGTCATTTCCTGTTTA
Organism: Euprymna scolopes; assembly: GCF_053919585.1. NCBI lineage: Eukaryota > Metazoa > Mollusca > Cephalopoda > Sepiida > Sepiolidae > Euprymna > Euprymna scolopes. The sequence goes on from NC_136483.1 coordinate 87,901,985, forward strand.
ATTTCTACAGACGAAAGTGATTGTTGTAATGCTCTCATGAATCATATATGTGGTCCACTTTCAGGAGGTCCTGGATATGACCTAAAATTATATCCGATGGTGAGGCCCCAGCTTGCGGGCCTTGGGGAGTGTGGAGCCACCCTTTAATTGCCATTGCTCCCAGGTCCACTCTGACCCGGAGTGGTAGTATTTGTTAGGGTCCCAACTATGGGTTAAATAGAATACGACTTAAAACACAAATATACCCCATTAAAAATCGTTTCTCTAAATAACTAGATTCGACATTAAATAACCTGAAAAAGTTGATATGCCGTAAAACAAAAACAACTAACCAAACCACTTTCAGGAAAATCGTAAGAGGTTGGGATATTCGGTGTATCGTAAATAGTATGTGATTAAACCCGGCGCCTGTTAGTATTTTTATATTTGGCAACGTTGTATTTTTTATTAATTTTAATCATTTCGCTTTGTTTTTGACAAAAAAAAGCAGAGAACTGTTCGAAATATCCAAATAAAATATAATTTTTATGCATTTTCCACAACTTATAACTCTGAAAACAATGTTGGAGGAAACGCAAAATAACGAACAAATTTTCACACACACACACACACACACACAAATATATATATATATATATATATATATATATATAGAGAGAGAGAGAGAGAGAGAGAGAGAGAGAGAGAGAGAGAGAAATATTATTGAATAGCACGTGTTTTCATAAAATGAAAAAAATGTATATATACGTAATTTAAAAAACAATTTCTACATTTATTTCTATAAAAATGAAAAAAATGTATATATACGTAATTTAAAAAACAATTTCTACATTTATTTCTACAATATGTCTGAGGATGATAGAAGTATTTCTATCGAAAGCGCTTGCGATTATGGATCCAACATATACAATTTCGAGATGAACACAAACAGGACTATTCGGAGATTGGAAAGATAAAAGGGAAAATTGTAAAACAGAATAACTCCGTGCTATTCAATAATATTTGTCTAAATGAGAAAATGATGCCTAAATATACACAATATATATATATATATATATATATATATATACATATATATATCGAGAGAAAGAAATAGAGAAAGAAAAGGTGGGAGAAGGAGAGAGGGGTGAAACAGAGAATAAAAGATAGGGAACGAGAGAGGCAGAAAACTTAATATGATTGTGTTATGTAGATAATCAGGCAGTCATCGTACAGGCAGACACAATACCTAATCGAACAAACAGTTTATAATAAAGCTTCTTGTTTGTCAATGTATATGAAAGAGTTGACTGAAAAGAAACACGGACGAATGTTAAAAAATCGATTGGTTCGATCAGTAAATCGGGTCTGGTGTTGATTGAAAACGAAACAGGGAAAAACGTGACTATTGATTTGCAGCCCTTTGCACGTCAAAAACAATTTCACACGTTAAGAAGAGAGAGAGAGAGAGTAAAACCTATTCCCGGCTGGTGTGCCCGGATCGAAGTGCGATTCGAGACATAGTGTGGATCGGGCAGTTTAACTAGTCTAGACACAATGCAAACATTTGCACAGGTAACTGACTTTTACATGTATAGATTGTTCGATCTATATACACAACATTCTGTGAACGTTGTTTTTTGTCTGTTGTCTAGCTTGTCACCGTACACATTGAATTGGTGAATGCATTCAGAAAGTTACCATTCATCATTTATTAAAGAGGCAGTTCTATTTAATATTATTGTTTTGACCTCGAAGTTGTAGGCACCTCTATACATAATGTCTGAAAGAGATTGTGTTTCTGAAATTTTTAGATGACGATTGATAATTCGTATTATTTAGATTCTTCGGAATACTATTCTCATCTTGTTTTCGCAAGTTTTCGGTCGATGTAACCTCTAACTTTCTTCAGGATTATTTTGTCGAACTCGGAAATCTGCATGAAATTTCGAACGAAACCCTTCATTTAATCCATTGAGTAGCATGCTTGGCTAAAAATCCTAAGGAATTCGCAATAGGTGGTTAAACATTCTATCTCCAGAAGAATGTAACTTACAACTGAATTTTATCAAGTAGTTTATCCACTTAGCCACGGGTCCTTGCGGAACAATTCTATTATGAATTGTTGGAGCCTTAAATTTATGCTTGTTTCGTATAATCTTACTATTTATTTCTACAGATTACTCTTTCTCCCTCCATTCATCTTAAGAATACTTAAGAATGCCTGCAGAATTATAACTAAGGCAATAAACTAGCGTCTGAGCAATGTTCATGGCTTCCGCTCGTGCGAACACTCTAGATTAACTAATGTACTTACAGAAATTGTTACCCTATACTAATGATTTCGTAAGCATGCCTGTAGGTAAAAATGAATAAATATTATGCAATTGTAATTATAAAAAAGTAGGGGCAGAGCAAGTTGCTATTTTGTATTTTAATTGATACCCAAAAAAGTAAGTTGCTCTACCCCTCTCTCTCTCTCTCTCTCTCCCTCTCCCTCCCCCCCTCTCTCTCTCTCTCTCTATATATATATATATATATATATATAAAGTATAAAAACCGACTCAAAAGCAACAAATATATTCTATTAAAAGATTTTTCTTCAAAATATTTGAATTCGACTTTAAATAACCTGAAAACGGTTGATATGCCGTAAAACAAAAACAATCAATCAACTTAAATAAAAAGCAAACGTAGTTTCGTTTTCAGGATCGTAAATAAAACTATCGATATATTTTAGATAGCATTTTGTAAATATTTTTATTTTCAACAGTTTGACCTCTATACGATGATTCGTATATCTTTTCTATTCTTGTTCCATATGAAGAATCATTTCCGAAAATGTCTTGGCTTGCTCCAATTCTTTTTCTTGTCTATTATTCATTGTTGTTGTCTGTTTTTTTAATTTATCCTTTAGCCGAAGCTTTTCTATTTCCATTTTCTTCTGATATTCTGTTTCTTCTATTTTATTTTTCGAGATTATCTTCAGGTCGAAGTTGTTGCTTTTGTCGGTGTTTAATGATTTCCAATATGGTACTTTTAAATTTATTCATTTTCGTCACTTAATATTAGTTACGGACATATTAGTATTTTTTCTTTTCTTTTTTATTTTACACGGTCGTAATTTTTTCAACTGGAAGATAATTTGTTTCCTTTTGAACAAAACAAAAATAGTAAGCTTGTTCAAATTTATTTAAAAGTAAATAAAAACACTTGGAAAAAAAATTTTTTTTTTCGTGGTCAAAAGATTTTTTTTTCAAAACTTCAGGGTGAGTCAAAGGAAACGGATGTTTTTAGAACGCGCCTTGCGTGAGGAAGGGAGTCTTTAAACCAGCTAAAGAGGCCGTTTAGTTTGTTGTTATTTGTTTATATTTTACTTTAAATTTTGTTTTAGTTATTGATTTTGAATTGCTTTTCTTTTAGCTTCGTAAATGTTTTTATGTACATTATAAAATTTTGGTTGAAATATTCGCAGAGTTTTGTTTTCCTTAAAAACATCCGTTTTCCGTGACTTACTCTTTTGATTTTCGAAAGAAAAAACAAAAAAAAAACATTAGGTGGCGTGTTCGAAAATTTGTTAATTACAGCACTAACAGCGAAAAGTTTATAAAAAAAAAAAGCAGACTTTTAAACAAAACGTATACCAAATTTGCAAAAAGAAAAAACATCCAAATATTAGAAAACAGGATTAAACTTTTAACATTTTTTGATGGAGGAGAAAAAGATTTGAAATCATTGCCGTACATGAAGTTTTGAAAAACTGTTATATAAGTCGGAGTCGTCCCCAGTGTTGCGTGTGACATAAGTCCGGGTTATAAGGGTGTTCAGCAATATCTACTCATCCTGAAATTGATATTTTGATATGTTTTCAAAAAAGCTAATATATCAACAAGAACATTGACGTTCTAATTATGCGAGCACAAGGAGATTCGCTGAAAAACTGACCCAAAGTGCAACAAGATGCAGACAATTCGGACGTTGACAGGAAAGAGATATTGGATTGACTACTATTAATAAATATTTGAGTAAGTATATTTAGTACTCCTCATAAAAGTGTCGTGTGAGCCAACTACCCCTCCCCGCGAAGTCCAAGAACGGCTGCTTTACGAAAGCCAAGAAACTCTTTAATAAGGTCAAACAACCAGTCGAGCTGGAAATGTGTTCTTCTCTGGACATGTTGTACAACATGCGGAACAACATATAGCTCGTGTACAATCTTTCCAACTGCGATATCCTTAGGTGTGTTTCCAACGAAGTGATATTCGTTAATCGCTTACGAAGGTGACTGTGATCACGTAATTGTGTTGTGGGTCCGGAGATGGTTCATCAGTCCGATGTGAGCTCTTCTTCCGCACCTGTGGGATGATTCTGTAAGAAAGATGCTGACTGCTTTGTCGTTTCGAATACTCAGTGCGTACAAATTCAACAATCGTGGCCCTTTTAGAGCTTTTACCATGCCAGGAACAATTGCTTTGAGCTAGGTTTTCCCACAAGTTGGAATACAAATCGAACTGTTTTAGCTGCTGCCTTTGAACCGTTTCTGCTCCTCATTCTATGGTTCTTTTTATTTATTTATTTATTTTTGTCTTTAGCCTACTCACCATAAAGAAACTATTTTTCAAACGAAGTCCACGTCATTACACTCTAAATATTTGAAAAAAAGATTCAAATTCGATTCCAATGGATATACTTAATTGCCTCTTCTGTTTTCAAGAGCTGATTGGAGAGGGTCCATGCAGGAAAGACATACGAGTGGCAGCAGGATGAAAAAACCGGAAGCGACAATCTGAAAATTCCCATGACTTCACCAGTTCCAACACCTGGTCCGCCCTCCAACTAGTCTTACTGCAGCACTATGGAGTATCATGCGTGAGTGCTGTTGTAAAAGCTGCCAATCGTTTCTTTCTCCATTTGACGTTTTGAAAACAGTGTAATATTGGACAATAAGGAATAAAAACCCGAATGAAAATGCAACTGCCTGACAATGAGCTTGAAATATAGTGACACAATAAAGTGACGAAAGCAAGGAGGGGGAAATCTTTAATGTAAATATTGTCTGTAGCATGGCGGGGGGGGCGTAATTAGCAATTAGTGTCGCTTGTTATTATGTAGGAAGTCGTATGCTTTGAATTTATGTTACTTTTCCTCACTTTACTAAGTCTTTCCAAATCAAATCATTTCCACGCATTCTATAAAGGCGTCTGATGTTACACCCCTTTGTTTGTTTCCTAGGTTTATTTATTTATTATTATTATTATTATTATTATTATTAATGTTATTATTATTATTATTGTTATTATTATTGTTGTTGTTGTTGTTGTTCTTGTTTACTCACTAGGAGTATTCACACAAGCCATTGATGGTGTTCCCTGGAGTCTGAGTGACACAAGTCTCCCAGATTTCCAGTACTCTCCAACTATTTCGACGACCTTTGCAAATTAATCTGCGTTATTGCAACAGTCGCTTACCATAGATTTCTCGTTGGCGGCGACCATTGGTGTTCACTGGAATTTCAGTGGCAATAAGCCTCCCCAAGGTCCCAGTCTTTTTTTCACATTTTCAGTGGAGATCTGGCTAGTGCTTTGTCTCCTCGATTATTATTATTATTATTATTATTATTATTATTATTATTATTATTATTATTATTTATCTGTATGGCTGAAACCTAAACTAACAAAAGTTCATAGAAAAGTTCAGCCGGATCGGTTTAGAAGTTCCTGAGAGAAAGTGAGAGTAAATGTGGTATTTTTGTGACTAACCCATATTCATCCATATTATTCCCTAACTGTGCATCGAATGGGTACCACAATGCTTGGTTCGCTGCACCTTAGGAAAAGAAAGGTGCATATAAAATTTCTAACAGATCGGATTAGTAGTTTCCGAGTAAAAGTGGAACGGACAGTAAGACAAACAGACACACAGACAGATAAATAGTTATATAATATATATATATATAAATATATGTTTAATTACACTTTTACAATTATTGTTTCTAATAGTAGTAGTTGTAGTACAAATAGTCATAGCAAAAAAAACTACTGCATAGAATGCCAACAAATTTGGCATAAAGCGCTATTGTAGTAGATTTTGCCGTTCCAGCAGACCGCGGAGTAATTATCAAAGACACAGAGAAACGGAAGAAATACACTGAAGCTGGCCAGAGAGCTGAAAGGGATATTGAAGATGACGACAAACAAGATAACACCAATAATATTAGGAGAACTGGGAACAATACCGAACAACTTTGCAAAAAGAATGAGAGAGATTTGAATCAGAAGGATGACTGAGAAGATTCAGCGGATAATAATGGTGAAAAAGGCTGAAATATTAAAAAAAAAACTTTGAATGCGATGACTAATACAGATAGCTAGCCTGACATATAGAAACGACTAGAGAAGTGAAATACATAGAAACAACACATAGAATCACGAAAACTAAAACTGTATTATTGTAAGTTAACCCTACTTCAGAAAATAAAAACGTGTCGGCATCAACTGGCACCACACTGAATAGTCGTGAAGGGCCAAGGAATATGGAAAGACCGAAGAGACAGTGGACTAACCAGACCCCTATTGAATGAGTACAAAAAGTACTGGCAGCTTGGCGGAGGTAATTGCTATCCAAATCCCAGTGAAGATCAATGGTCGCTGCTAATAAGAAATCCATGGTAAACAACTGTTGCGGTAACGCAAATTCATCTGTAAAGGTTATTGAGAGAGGTGGAGAGTACTGGAAATCTGTAGAGACTTGTTGTCACTTAGACTTCAAGGAACACCATAGGTGGTTTTCAAAGAGAAATTTTTTATGGTGTCCAGTGTGAAAATTCCTAGTGAGGGAATATTAAAGAATACTGAATATCAGTAATTGCTTAAGTTTCGCGGAGAAATTTTTGTGCCGCATTTATCCACCCCTATCCATGAGGTTACACAAAACGTGAGATGTGGATTTGACGAACATGATTCGATCCTGGTATACCAAGGTTTTTAACTGGTGCCGTTAACCACTAAGCCACCATAGACTTCTCTTTGTCTAGTACTCGATAATAAAAACTCTATAAAATGATGCAAGTAAAGCATCATTATATAATCATTTACGCAGCATCTACGTGCACTACGGTTAGTACAGAATAGAATTACGTACACGGCCACTTAAATGACCTGCAGATTACATAGGTCGTGGTCGAAATCGAAAAAAAAGCTTCAGGAAAATATATATGGGCGGAGTAACTCGAGTCTTAGAAGGCGTGACCTCGAATGGAACTCCCCATTCTACAATATTGATCGCAATGCAGTGTGATAATTTCACAGGAGGACCTCAAAAGCCAACAAACCCGCTGATACGGAGGTAAAAGTATTTGAAAACGAGAGAAAATTATTTTGGTCCGTGTTGGCGTCGAAAAAATGAGTGATGGGTATTTATTTCTCTCTACCCCAGCCTACTCTCTCCCTCCCTCCCTCTCCCTCTCTCTCTCCCTCTCTCTCTCTCTCTCTCTCTCTCTCTCTCTCTCTACTCGTTTTATAAAAGAGAACAATGATGGTCAATAATCTACAGCGGCTCGCTACATTTATGAGGATGCTCTCTCGTCTTCGATTACGTAAAATGATGCCATTTAGAAGTTATATAATGTCATAACAAACACGAATATATATGTGTGTGTGTGTGTGTGTGTGTGTGTGTGTGTGTGAGAGAGAGAGAGAGAGAGAGAGAGAGAGAGAGAGAGAGAGAGAGTTTGTGTGTATCAAATACATTTTATAACTTATATATAATTTGTTTTTATAAATAAATAAAAAGTTAATTTATAGAGGCATTATAATGCAGGGGTGTAACAGATCGGCACAAACTGAAAAAAAGTGGAGACTTATAACTTATAAAAGTGGAGACTTAAAATATTAGCAGCAGCCGAAGGATAGCGGGCTAACGAGAATATTAGCAGCAGCAGCCGTTAAATCACTATGCAAATTAGTGTGTACGAGCTTGCGTCACAAGAAAAAGAAAAGAAAAAATGTGCCATGTTCTCGAGAAGAGAAGCGAAGTAACTGGGCAAGATGGACGCGTGTAAACAAAGGTGAGAAAGCGCTGACCAGACCGACGCAGGGTGGCGAGGAGGCAAAGACTTTTAAAAAGCACATGTGTTTACGAAGAGACTTTGAAAATATAATGAAATTAACCCTAACCACGAATAAAGCCATTTCCCTTGCAAAAAAGAAAATGTGCGGAGTCGGACTTTTATTTCTTTCTATATTTATTTTTTTTTGTCCCTTTGCGACTGTACCAGACGGCGTTGGGGTACAAGAAAAGTTTGAACTGTAGCGACATAGATAAAAAGTAACGGCCATACCACGTTACGTAACAATGGAACAAAAATCACCTTTTATTAATACGATGTATATGTATTCTCATATACTTTTAACGTTTGATGATATTTTGTTGATTTCCTCACTCAGGTATGTGTACAATTTTCATTCAAATGTACAAAATAGTTCCCGTATGACGTTTGAAATGAGATCGAAAACATTTCTGAGGAAGGTAAAATTTTCCCGAAATATCATATAACACGGGATTTCCATCAGATTATACAGATGCACATAAGTAAACTATGCAGTATTTTCGCAAGGATCCGTGGCGCAGTGCATAAAATATTTGATGAAATTCAGTCGTAAATGTTACGTTCCTGACGATTGAATGTTCAATCTTTGGTGCGGGCAACCCAAAAAAATACAATTGCGGAATACTCATGACTTCTATCCAATCATATCTGACAGAACAAGTTCATTCTACGCACGTGGGTTAAAATAAAAGGTCCCGTTCTAAATTTCATACAGATTCAAAAGTTCAACAAGATACAACTGAAGAAGGTCCGAGGTTACATTGGCAGAAACGTTGTGCAAATAACACTCAAGATGAGAATAATAGTCTGAAGAACAAAATTATACGAATAATCATCGAAAGGTTTTCGGAACCGTGATATATATATATACAGCATGGAATGAGAAAATTGTCGCTCTAGAAAAGACGGCATTGCTCCATTTCCGTTTGATGAAAACCAGTTTTCTTTTTTTTTTCTTTTTTTTTTGTTGTTGCAGACCATCTACTAGTTGGCCAGCTGTGTACCAAGAGCGATAGGAGCCTTCTATCATGTCTGAAAGTGACACAATGTTCAACGAGCGAGATCTGAGATGTGTCGCTGTAAAACTTATGCTCTCTAACGATCTATGTTATGACATCTGACCACTAGCAAGCACTCTCAAAATGCAAATCCTGCCGATTCAACGCTTTGGAGTACAGCTCAATGAAGTTTCCGGCTCTCTGTATGATTTCAAGTGAGCCCACATCATGCTACCTCACATCTTCGAAGTCGGCTTGAAAGTGTGGTGATTCCCTGGTACAATCGGGTTGCCGCTTGTAGACGCTGGTGCGGCAGAAAGATTCGGCGCCAGCCCACAAGTTACAAAGAGACCTAGGGTTGGCTTCAGAAGGAGTGCTACGAATAGTTGCTTTTTTTTTATAAACCAATTTTCTCTGAAACATTAGCATGTTTAGTGTAGTGAGTATGTAATACTTGTCTCTCTCTTCTCTCTCTCTCTCTCTCTCTCTCTCTCTCTCTATATATATATATATATATATATATATATATATATATATATATATTAAGCCCCCCTCTTTGGGTAGAGCACTGTCGTAAATAATCTCACCCGCTGCTTAATTGGCTGAAAATTGCGAGGCTCGCCGTTTGTTTATAAACAGGTGGTTTGAGCACTGTAAAAGTGGCGGACGAATGTTTGTTTAAAATAGACATTTGTCGAGTTATTTGCGGGCATCGCTTCCGTGGTCGAGTGGTAGAACTGCCGACTATCGATACGACGGTTCTAAGTTCAATTCTCGGCTTGGGAGAGGTGCTAGTCTAGCGGAACTGATGAGTTGTGATACAACGAAATAGGACTGTACGTCGATGACTACATATATATATATATATATATATATATATATATATATATATATATATATATATATATGTATATGTATATATAGTCGGGTTTGGGGCGTTAGATCTAAATAACAGTAACGCATGTGACTAATCGATATTTGATTCGAAGTAACCCGTCATTTACGTACATTTTAGTCGATGTTCTGTAAAGAATATAGACTAAAATGTACTTAATAAAGAAAATGTACGTAATAAAGAGATTGTAATCGATGAAATCAATTTGATTTCTATCTGACCCGATAATTCTCTCAGTAGAAATCACAGTTTATCTGTTACAGCTGGAAAATACAAATAGTTACAGTCGATTAATCGTTACCGATTGTAGTCATTTGATAAGTGATTTTCTTCCAATGAATAATAGAAAAACTAATAAAAATTTGGTTATAGTAAACATTGTCTGCTCTTTTTGTCTTGCTGCTTCTGCTGCCTATTTTGATGGATGACATAAAGAGAGTAGAATGTGGCTACTAAGTTTACTTCCAGCAACTTTCGCATCCTTTATTTTGTCCTTTAGACCTCACATTTTATGAGCGACGTTTCTGATAAAGGGGAAAGAATTCGTATTTTGGGGTCAGAATATTTGCATCCTACGCTGGTCGTTGGATTATTTTGGACCTTGAAGTAGCAATTTTTTATCTGCTTATATCAAGTGGCTTCATGCATTGTCTGTAGCGATTTCAATAAAAAAAATAGACAGCGGACAAGAAAGACATTTTAACATAGGCAAAGGTGATGGCTTTCACTTTATGTGAAGATAACCATTAATCAGAAGGGATCATATCTTACTTGTCACTGTCGTCCCATTTACGAGGCAGAACACGGGAGTCAAAAAGAATAAAGAGTCTTAATCGTAACCAGAAAACTTTATACATATTTTAAAACACGCATGACAAGCTGAAGTACAAAGACATGTTGCCCCGCACATGAAATAGATTACATAACCATTTGCTAATGAAGTACGTGCAACATTAAAATAGTAGTTACGAGGGTCGTTGCAAAAGTAAAGTCTCCTATCTTTTAACTCAAAAAGTTGAAGAGCTACGAAGACGAGAGTAATACGGTTAAAACGAGCATCTTTTGTGCTGCAGAATGTATTTTTCTGCACAGTAACTACTATTATCAATACATTTTTTGCCAGCGGTAAACGATGGCTGTGCATCGGCGTATGGAACGTGTTTTGTCATGCTAGAGTCGTTCCAAAAGTAAAGCCTCCTATATTCAGAAAGTTGAAGAGCTACGAAGACGTGAGTAGTACACTTAAAATGAGCGACCTTTTGTGCTCTAGAATTTATTTTTCTACTTAATTAACCCCCTTTAATTTTTTTTTTTTTTCATTTAACAAAATAGAAGAAACCTAGCATCTTTTACAAAAGAAAAATATATACTTGTTGTTATTATTTACTAGGGGGTATATTCGGCGTTGCCCGGGTGTGGAAAGATGGTGTAGTAAGGAACCCCAGGGCGGGGGGGTCAAACAACAGTAGGCAGCCCGGATGGAGACAGGTGTTTAAAAAGTGGTGGGAATCAGGCAGGCTCGAACTCGAATGCGAAAAGGGAAAAGAAGGTGAAAAAGAACTAACGTCTTAGCTTCTTTACGTCTTTTTTACTTACCCACGTCATATTATTGTTATAGCTGGTGGAAGTTTGGGATACGCCACACTCACTGCCCTTACTGATTGGTTATAGTTATCCTTGGTCTTGGTTTCCGGTGACTGATACTTATAAATCATTAGTTGAGGGACAAATCTTAAAGATTGAATTTATATGCTCACTTTGAGATGTGATTCTTACGACTTGAATATGATCAAACAAAGTTGAACAAAACAATACAGTCAAATGAGTTTTCCTTTGGATTTTGAGTGAAAATGGAAATATGTATACATTAAATGAATGCTGAGTGCATTTTAATTCATGTATCTGTCTGTGTACCTCGACTGCGCTGGGATTTTATAAACATGTGTCAATCTCCAAGTTGGATGTGCACTAACATTTCGAGATGAAAACACTACCGACTGCATTTACGTGTCTCCTGCTTTGATCACCAGAAAATACGGGTAAAAGGCTTTTACATGTGGAGAACTTAAGTATTTCCTCAAAAAGGGCTCTTTATTATTGTGCCACACACACATACACACACACACATGCACACACACATATACACATATATATTATGAATAAATATATATATATATAAAAATATATATATATATAAATATATATATATATACATATATATATATGTATTAGTTATCCATATGCATATGTACTTAACAATCAATAATTACTATGGCTTCTGTATCTGTATTGACGGTCTAGCGATTCGAATCTTAGATCGGAATAACTCCAATTCAACATTCTTAATCACTCGGCCGCAACAGTTTTGTTTCAAGATAAAAATATATACTTTATAATATATACATTATATCAATTATTTGTTTATTTTAATCACTCACATATTAAGCCTCGATAATGTTCAAGTCATAATTATAAACCTCCATATTTCTCTCAAAAGTGAATGGAGCGATGATGATGATGATGATGATGATGATGATGATGATGATGCATACATACATACATACATGTATGCAACATTTATCATTTATATTATTTGAATTATTCGAACTACTGTTTTTACCTTATAACCTCCGACCTTCTTCGGATGTATCTTCTCGAACTCGAGAATCAGAGAATTCCGAAGGGAACCCTTGTAACGGAGCCGCTAACACGTATGTAGCAGCAGGGGTATCACACATATGCAAATGACCAAGCCTTGACGCGAGGTGACGGAGGAGGAAAGAAAAGCCGAGAAAAAAAAAACACGTGGCGGCGACACTGACTTTGTACTATGTGCCGGCACGAGAGAGATTTTTAAACACATGGGCGGCATGAAAAAACTTTGAAGCACGTGACTGTAACTTTTGAACAAGATGCAGGACTTTTTAGTCCGCACAAACGTTTAATAAAATTGTCGGACGACCCTGTGCCGTGGAGCAAGCTGCAAACAAAGCAGCTGGTTGTAGCTACGAACTGGGAAACTGTTAATTGACTCTGAGCGGAAAAGCCGCGATGCTACCATATTGTCGCTGCTGGAAAGTACGTGACAGTGATTTACTGATTAAACAAACGTTAATAAATGCCCTTTCTTTCAAATGAAAAAACTCGAGTCGAATTTCTTTTGTTTGTTCCTTCGAAAAATTCTGCATAGAACGTACAGAAAATTATTTGGAACTGTGAAAGAGATTGTACAACGTTGGGCCCTTTATTTTATTCATGTTCAGGTAAAAGTGTAGTTTGAGTGTCACCTGCACTGAGGACTAACCTTTCAATATCCAAAAGAGTGACACTTAATTTACTAAGTATTTTATCAGCTACGCTTTATTCGAAATAATCCTGTTCTAGTCTAATCCCTTACAGAAATAAACATCTTGAATTTAGTAGTCTGCTATTCAATCAATAAGCCATCATTAATTAATGCGGTCAAAAGGGAATTTAAATTCTTTATTATGTCAATTTAGCAGACATATATAGAAAGCTTAGTCATATAGTGTTCAACGGCCGTGGCCGTAAAATCGATTTACGTATAGATTGTCAACTTGTTTGTAGATGATTGTAGAGACTGAATCCTGTTAAAACGTGTGTGAGCAATATTTTTAGTTTTATATGTTTACTATTTTACAAACAGACACTGGTATTTTATGCTTACGTAGGAAACAATAATTACTTTTAAAAATTTTTTTTCTTAAATGAAAAAAATTTCCTTGACATTTTCTGGTTTTCAAATAATTTTAATTTGCCTATGAAATGCCTTCTAAGACGTGACAATAAGTCTCCTATTTAATATATATATATATATAAATATATATATATATATATATAGATAGATAGATAGATAGATAGATAGATATTCCAGGGAAAAAAGATATCCAAGAATTAAGAATGAATGAATTTTAGCAAGGGTCGTTGATAGTGCTCAATCAAAGAGAGTAAATTAAATTTTATTATTCTTTGTGTAAATACAGTCATATCTTGCCATGACTGGCGTTAAGCAAAGAACTAAAATTTTGCTTCAAGCCAATCATGGCATTTTTTTTCTCTCCTCAGAATTTGAAAAGGTGTGGAACCTTTTGAATTTTTGTATTTTAATTTTTCTTGCCTGATGAAATCAAATATGATTGAAACGGCGTAGCAAGATATGACTGTATTTACATAAAGAATAATATATATATATATATATATATATATATATATATATATATATATATATAATCATAATTGTTTATCTGAACTGAGACAATAACATAAAACCGACAACATTTTCTATAGTAAGAAGAAGGTTTTGCTTAAAATGTGCGATCGCTTGTATACGTGGTGTTTGTTTATCAAGGCGAGATAAAAGTCTAGACCCGGAAAATGAAACAGTAATAAGTAAATACAGTTTGTAGGTTTGGATATGTCTCAAAGACAATGACTATACCAAAACTCAACAATAAATGATTTCAATAGTATTCATATTAGTTGAATTCTTCGGACTACTATTCTCATCTTGAGTGTCAATTTTTTTTACAATGTTTCTGTCGATGTAACATCTTATCTTCTTCGAGTGTATCTTGTCGAACTCGGGAATGTCTCCGTCGAACTCGAGAATTTGTACGGAATTTCGAACGGAACCCTTTATTTACTTCACGAAGGTAGCGTGTATTTGTTCCGGCAGCCACGAATGGATACAGGTCCTACGTAATTCGCAATTGTATTTTTCGGTCGCCTAAACTGACGATTGAACCTTCGACCTCCATGAGAATATCACTTCTATAATTGCTTTTACAAAGTACTCTAATCACTGCGTCACATGACCCACACTGTCGGCTAAACTACAATCTTTGTCCCATAATTGCAATGACTCATCCTTGCGCCTGTTTCATGAATAATTTATTAGAATGTGTTTTGATTAACACATAGTACTTTTGCACCCTGACATACACACCCAACCCGACCAGCAAAAAAATCATACAATTCCCCGTAAATGTCGGAAAACCTTCTACTCTTTCTTTCATTCTGACTCTTACACTTTGGAATTCCCTCCCTGGTTCCTGACTGTACTAACATTCACTAGTTTATGCGTAATATGAACAAATACCTCCCTTCTCAACTCCTCCAGACCCCTGTTAGACACGATACCAAATATCATCCCCTTATATCCCAAGTGGCAATATATCTTGTTTGGGGAGCAAGGAAGTAAAAATAAGTAGACTTGATATTATAAACCGCGACGGTATCCAGCAGAACAATCACGGACTACAACATTACGTGATGAAAGTAATTCTATACGTTATTAATATTTACCTGTTTCCCACTACAGCAGTAAGGCATGGCGTCAGTTTATAGGGAAACTAGCTTTACAAAGAGGAGGTGGGGGCTTTGAACAGGTGAAACATGTATCGTGATCAGACCAGTCAACATTCACTAGTAGAGGTGCAACAGGCGATATTCGATAAATAAATCCCCATCCAAAAAAGAATATAATGCCTGCGAGAATGGCCTGCTAGAACTGAAATGAACTGTACTTTTAGTCTGATATAATACCGAAGGTTTCTTTGCAAGATTGCAGAAGATTTTCCATAGTTTGAGTACGGGAGTAATTACGATAAAGTGTGTGTATATGCGAGAGATAAACATATAAAGAAAGAGACGTTGGTTCTGTATGATATGCTTGCGAGAAATAGAATTAAATTCATGGTATGCGTTCGTTGAGTAACACACAACATTTCAATCCATTCTCGACACTCAGATCGACGCATATTAGGCCAAGCCGGTGGCCTTGTATCTGTCGGGCTGAGTTATTAGTCTTGAGTATTTCAAAGATCTTCGCCTACTTAAGCTTCCTTTCCTTCTTTTTTGGGGAGAAGTTAGTCTATTGCTAAACATCTGAGGTTACCTCCAGCGGAGAATTTCGACGGGGCTGTTCGAGATGGAGGACTCACCAAAGCCATTGATGAGGTGGCCTTCCCCTGTTCACTAGTGTATATATTTGGTCCTGTTAAGTTCTAGGAGGTCTACATTCTCAGTTTTAATTTTTTCCCTCTGAGGAGTTAATTGACTATTAATCCCTTGAAGAACCTATTGGGGAATGTCAACGGAGCTGCCCATGCATGTTTTTGCGGGTCAGACTGCTCTTTTTCTAATACACTGACTTACAATCCCATTTTTCTAACAATTGCGTAATAACATTCCGACGTTGAAGGGAGATAACTATATGCTCGCGCAATTATTAAGTGTCTTTTCTATAGGGCGCAACCTACCGGCCATACGTATATGAGAAGTATATAAATACAGTGCGCATAATGTTATATCTCTGTTTCAGAGATACATATATACAAGAAGAAAGAGAGGGAGCAAGCGATAGAGGAGTGGAAGGAAGAGTAGTAGTTGGATTTCCGTATGACGAAGCGTTTGAAAAACTGTTGATTCCAAGGTGGGTGGAAGCTGCTTGTTCCATCGATCGAAATGTCTATTTGTAAACGATATCTGATTCGGCAAACGTTTGATCTTTTTGGGATCGGCTCTTTCTATATTTCAAACAATATGAATCGGTTTTTATTTCCATGGATCCGCTGGAGACGATTTACGATCTGTACGCAGATACGACTAAATCGAAATACTGACAGACGCGATCCGCATGTACGCTGACCAGCAAGATTATCTGGCGTTGTCCACGGCAATTTACAGTGAGGAACCTATCTCTCACAAGTGGTGGGGGAGCTTTGAACAAATACAAACTTTACCGATCAGACCTATCAACATTACCTGGTAGAGACGTCTCCTACGAGGCCATTGGAAAATTTTAGTGTTGTCTTTTGCTGTGATATACAAATGACTGATGATATTTCTTTAAAATATTATATATATATATATATATATATATATATATATATATTGTATAATTTTCTTTGTTTATACAAACATTATTAGCTACTTGTGTGCATACATGTTTCAGTTATTATTTGTTTTCGAATCCAGCGTCATTTCCATTATGTTATTTTATTTGTTTTTGTTTTTGCGATACGTTTGGAATGAATTCAATTATTTATACGAGAGTACATTTTTACCAAAATGCGAGTTGGGAATAATTTTCCCTTTGACTGATTGTGAAGAGCGGCATATACATTGTTTTTAAAATATAATTATCCACTGACACGTGTGTCGTCGTCTACGACTCATCAGAGTGGCTGAATCTCTCTCTCCCTCTCCCTCTCCCTCTCTCTCCAGAGGTTAAGTGTGGCAGAATATGGCATTATGTTTGGGCGTTTTTGACGGCATATCTACATTTTCCTTGTTATTTAATATCTAATTCAGTAATTTTGATATAGTTTTTGACACATCACTAAATAAGTCTTGGATCTGAAATATACACGACGCTACTAATATAAAATATCAAATAATCTATATAAAGTAATAATGTTTAAATTTGATCCCAATTGGATTTTTAGTTTATAAATTGCGCTTATTTAAATAAAACTACTGACGTAAATTTTCAAGATAGTGAAGATTTCCGAATGTATATGTGTTCATAAAGTATTTTTTTTACTTGTGCAAAAATACTCTTCAAGCAAGCAATAGTTTCATAAGTGCTATTGGAAATCTGATCCATCGGAAACAACACTTAATAAATGGTATGCCCACTTTTAAGTCGATCGTACAGACACACATGATGCTGAATACTCAAGTAACCTAAATTCGCTATTAAACCGGACAAAATAGCAAATAAATATCTAGAAACCTATTTCGGTCGATCAGAAATTGAAATCATGTGGGATGGCAGTGAAGTTAAAGATATTAAAAGACAGTGCATTTATTATTTTATATGAAAGAAAGCCAGTGCCGAATTTGCTCATAGGGGACCATTAACAACAATGTGTCGACGATTGAGAGCGTTGTTTTCGACCGTTTTAACGCAACAGAAATGATTTTTTACGTCAATATGTAACTCGTGATAAAACATGGATACACAACTTCACTGTGAAGAGAAATCGTCAGGCAAATGAACAGCAGCATCTGAAAGCCGTCCAAGGGGTAAAAATTAGTAAACAAGTTTTAGCTTTCGCGCTAGTTTATCGATTACCATCAACAAAGAATATAATATAACATTAGTGCTACTTTTGAAGCGAGAAATCGCCATCAAACGGCCACAAAGGAATAAGAAAACACGCTTTTAACCAAGACAATGCACCTTGTAAAAAGTTAATCGACATGACGAAAAAACTACATGAATTGCACTTCGCCTGGCCCGCACTCACCTTATTCTTCAGATTCGCCTCCATTGATTAATAGCTCTTTGGAGAAGTTTCTTTGGCTCCAATTAAGAAGTGGTTTCGAAGAGCGGTAGATATTTTGAGGCCAACGATGAATCGTTTTACAAAAATGCATCGACTTGTTAGAGGGATGTTGAACTTAGTGTATCACCTATAAATAAACTGTGTTAATGAATAAAGATAAACTTTACATAAAATTACTGTTTTATTAGTTGGGCCTGGAACTTATTGAGTGACGTGTTATGATTTAAGTTTTGAATTGGTTTAAATACGTTCTCGTTGTATATACTATAGCACCGAGTTCAGTTTCCTGTGATACTCGTGGCGATTATTATGACGGTCTTCTTACTATTATTACCTCTCCGAACCTGAAAGTAATGCATCTAAAGATTTACTCCATAATACAAACCGAAATTATGGCCTCATTAACTATTGTGGGCTTGCAGACAAGTAATAATCAAGATAAGAACAATAGGATAATTAACAAAAACTGTATCGAGATAAATGTATTAAAGAAGTATACGTCATGAATGTGGGTCCATAACTGCTAGGAATCGTTTGCCAGGATGTTTAGATATAACTGCATTTTTTGTCTTGGACAATGGGAAGAAACGATTCATTAGAAGAGCAAAAATAGGATAAGAAAAGAAAAAAACAATGGTAGCCGATAAGATCTTTTTAAGGGCTCGGGACAGGAAGACGCCTCACAGTCGGTGGTCATTTTTCGAATAGTCATCAATGAAGTGCCGCTCAATCAAACTAATAACAGGCCATTAATGCGAAGTTTGGATTCTAATCGCACCGGGATCTACTTTTTTCTACACGGGAAACAGTATTTCTTTCTGTAGCAAATGCCGTTTTATTTTACAAGTCTTAAATGCAAACATGCAGCCAGTCATCCTCTACTGTCAGACTCCGGTTGCGTTTCATCACTACAACAACCTATAAAGAATCTCCATCATTTTGAATAAGTGAATCGACAACTAAATCTTTAAGAAGTATTCTATTTCCTAATCTCGTGTCATCATCGCCATATCAAGCCCGATGAAACTAGATGCGTGATATACGGTAGGCAAAAGTTTTTAGAAACCGTTGAAGATAAATAAATATACGTTTAACACTATAAGTATATTCGAATTCGAAACCGTGTACTTATTACGAATCAGACGATATTTTTCTATATTGGAGCTTTTATGTGTAGCACTCTCGTGGACGATTCTTTCGTCCCAGTAGATTCGCATTACTATTAACATCTCCCTAAAAGGTTAGTGAGTAAAAAAAAAAAGCGAGAAAATCTCTAACAAAAAGATGAAATATTTGATCAGACAACCAATTGTCTATCTACAAACCAGAGTAGTTTAGCAGATAGAAAATGAGGAAGAAGGAGTGAGAGTGAGTTTTACTACAGTTTACGACGGTTAGGGACAGTTTACGAGCAATCTTTAGTTTTGCGATAGTTGATCACAGTTTCCAAGCTGAGACAATTCAAGGCAGGTTGAGGCTTGGTTTAGACCGAAAAGGCTTTAAGAGACTGATATGAGCTGATGTCAACGGACGATAAAGAGACCTCGACAGATGACTAAGATGTGGACGTTAGTCTTTAGAGGGTTTTTTTTTTTCTAATATACATATATAATACTTCGAGAGTCTTTTCTAGATATCACGCATAGTGGAAGATAACAGATGTCCCAAACACGACCGCTCTCTTTCACGGTTCAAAAGAAAATTTTCCAGCTAACCGCTGAGTGTCCCTAACGACTTAATCACTGTAACGTATCATCCTGAACACATAGATCTAATTCTAATCTGAACTTTTGATTGAATTTTCCGATTTATCCTTACTATAGGCTTATGTGAAAGATACCGATTTTAACATAATTTTACAACCTCCATATCCAATATTATTACATATGCAGGTATTTGTACATTTACTTTAAATTAGCGCATTTCCGATCACTGATTTATTTATAAATAATTATTTCCCTAATAGGCACTACCTCAGATTTATTCTCAAGTCTCGTTGGATAATTACTGTCATAATTATCCAATGAAATTGCTGCGTTTGTTAAAATTAAATATTTCATCCATGCTACTCTTCCCTGTGGTAGTCTACATAGTTCGATATTATTTAAGTATATATATATATATATATATATATATATATATAGATAGATAGATAGATAGATAGATAGATAGATATAAAAGTCTAGCTATACTGATGAAGAGTAAACTCTGAAACATGCATGTATATAGATGACTTACTTTTATGCACGTAGTAATTATTAATTAATAATTAATATTTAATAAAATAAATAAGTAAATACGTCCTAAAATGTTGGCGAAGAAAAATGTAAACAAAGGGCAAATAATTCCTTCCTTATAATATAAACGTTCAGGGAGCGAAGAAAAAAGTTAATCGCTAATAAAAAAATAAATAAAAATTCAACAATCCTATACATATATATATAATATATATATATATATATATATATATATATATATATATATATATGCATTTTATTGCTATAAAACGTATTTTTCAAGATTGTTTATATCCAAACTAAAATCGCATTACTAAACTTTTTCTGTCGGTTTCGCATTTTATATGATGTCAGGTAGTGGCTATCAAATGTATTATGCGAATCAATACAGACCTCCTGCACGTCCGCTTTATTCGAATTCAGTAATTCCATCCGAGTTTTATTAACTTGTACTATTACGAAATATTTTCCATTTTATTTTATCTCTTAGCCTTGCTCAAATTTCAATTCTTCATGTTATGTCAACATATAAGCTTATGTCGCATTCTTTGGGGATTAAGGAGATGATGATGATGATGATGATGATGATGATGATGATGATGATGATGATGATGATGATGATGATATAAAAAAAATTTCGAGATATATACACAGGCGGCAAAAAGGAAGTCCGCACTTGTAATTTTTTTCAAAAACTGCAAATTTTAAGCTAAATTTAATGTAACTGTTTAAACAAACAATTCATTGGATTGGCCTTTTAGTCTTCTATAATTTTACCTGTTTATATTTGACTTTTAGTTGAAATATTCTAGTGTTCACGTCAGTTTAAAAAAGTAACAACTCCAAATTGAGGAGGCAAAAAGAAAGTCCGCACAAAGGAAAATTGTTATTTAAATGTAACTTTAGGACATTAATGCAACACAAATACAACAGGAACACAACGAACTAGCTAATATTTAGTAGCATAGCCCTTCTGCAATTTGACAGCTTGCAATCTTTTGGGAATTCCTAGAATTCGACTGCAGCAATACTCCGGGGAAATGGCATCTCACTTTTCTTTCATTTTTGTCCAAAGTTCTTCCAAATTTGAAATTTTATCATTGCGTAACTGTTCCTTGATGTACTGTCATACATTTTCGATAGGATTGAGGTCTGAAGATTGTGCAGGCCAATCCAAACACGAAATATCCTGCTTTTTCAAGAACATCTTGACATTGCCAGCTGTGTGAATGGGAGCATTATCCTGCATGAAGCTTGGATTATCATCCAAATTCCGACCATAGTAGGGTAAAAAATGCTCAGTCAACATATTGATGTACTTGGTCGAATTAATTCGACCTTGCAAGCGAACTATAGGCTCTGGACCATTGGTACTAATAATGCCCCACACCAAAACTGAACATCCACCCCATTACAGCGTTAAAAATGAGCACCTATGATTAAATGCTTCGTCTCTACTCCGACGGACGTACTGGCTACCATCACTGCCTAGCCTATTGAACTTGCTTTCGTCACTAAAAAGCACTTTTGGCCAATATAAAGAGTTATGATTTTCATTGCATCTAACGAAGTCCAGACGGGACTTTCTGTTCTTTACAGAAATCATTGGCTTGCGTCTTGGAACATATCCTCGCAAATTAAATTCCTGTAATCTGTTCTTGACAGTAGAAAGAGGGCACTTTTTAACAAGATTGCACTGTTGTTGGATTTGGGGAGCCGTTTCAAATCTGTTTCTTAAGCTGCGGATCTTGATAGCATTGTCTTCCCTGTTAGAAGTAATTCTAGTACGACCAGATTTATGGGCATCGCGAACACTGCCGGTGTTTTTTGCACAGTCTTTCGTGCCGTTTTCTCATCAGATTTCAATCTGCTGCCCATTTTTCGATTAGATAAACCAGAAAGATGGAGATTAATGAGCTCTGACGATCACTAAGAAAAAGTCGTGGCATATGGACTAAATGTTACGTTATATAACCTGGAACAACACCAATTACGATTAGAGATGCTTTGTTGCCTGTTGGTGGATATTTTAAACTGATTTAGGGGCGTTAATTTAAGCTTGTTTTAAACGAATTTGTTGCTGTGAACTTTCTTTTTGCCTTCTTCAATTTGAAGTTATTCTTTTAAATTGAAAAATTAGGAGAGAAGAGATTGAAAATTCCAAGATGGCGGGATAAAATGAAAAAAAAATATAATTGCAACTTCTCTCTCAATCTTCAGATTTTGTAATCATGCCAATGGTGAGCATCTTGAAATTTGGAATGCAGACTTTTGTCATTTATTTGTTATATGCTCTGTATATCTAGCTTCATAAATTAAAAGCTTGGTATAAAGGGTGAAATATAATTGAAGAAACATTTCCACATAAATATTATTTTAAAATATTTATGTATTTGTCCACTGCGTTAATATTTTCTTATACAATAAATATGTCAATTCAAACAGATAATGTGTTAAGTTAAACGTTATAAGTTACCATACATTTGGGGGGGGGTTAAAAAGGCACTACGAATAGTATTCACTTGCGATAAGCAAAAATATATTTACAATCATATTTTGAAATTTCTGTTAATTTCGCTATTTTACAATCGGCAATAATCCTTTTTATAGTGTATTAAAATATTTTGAAAAATTAAGAAACCGTTACTCAAAATTCTGTTTTGAAAAAAATTACAAGTGCGGACTTTCTTTTTGCCGACACTGTAGATAAGAAAGTTTTCTAGCCAAATAGTGTAATGTATTTAACTGGACCACGCACTCTCGTGGGAGATTCTTCATGGGTAGGCCTTTCTCTGTTAGTAGCAGAACCTAGTTTTTTAGTTACTATTCATTGTTTATGGAAATCACTCCAGACAGGGCATGAAGCCATCTGATGTAAGGAGCTATTAAAATTAATACTTCAAAGTTAAAACACAGGAGACAGCAAGTGTTTGATACAAAGACTACGACCAAGAAAATAGCTATTCTTTCTCTTCTTTGCTTTTTTTTTAATTAACTCCATCATTTTAATTTCTATTGTTAATTCTAATTTAACTCCCATGGATATTCTATTGTTATTATCTGACAATATCTTATATATATCATAAAGCCTCATACACGAATGTTTAATAGTGTCTTACATTTATCTACAAATTTGACCTCTTACTAATCTTCCCTAATAAACATATCCATATTTCTTCATGAATAAAGGGGTTTACTTTCGATTTCTTTAAACTGACCGCCTATGGAACTCTGTACTGCAGGTTTGCTTTTTAGCTGACTACAACACTGTCGTTTTCAAGTTCAATATAAGCAAATATTCTTGTTGAGCATCCCTCTTGTTGACAACCTTACATGTATTAACCCTTATGTTCGAAAGCCCTTCGAGCCTTGATAAGTGATGACTTCCTTGAAAAAAAAGAGCTTTTCTCTATTAGTTTTTAAGTTTTCGGCAGTAAACTTTGACTCTCATAAGAGTCGGTTTCCTTAGAAATAATTCGTTAATGCAAGGTGTTCAACAAGTCATTGAAGGGTTTTGAACTTAGATTCTTTATTTTTCATATCTTTTTGCAATAATGACACAATCTGACAAAAATATTGAGAAATGTTTTAAATTTTAAAAAAATGCAAAATTCAAACAATCTTTATTTATAGAAAATGTATTTTAAATGTTGCCCATTTTCAGCTTCGTCCTTGGATTTTCAATTGGCAACGTCAAAAGGCCACCACGTTCCCCAGACTTGACTAGCCCCGGCTTTTTTTCTTGTGGGGATATCTTCAAGAAAGAGTCTATGTTAACAAACTCCAAACCCTGCTAGAATTGAAGGAAAACATCAGGAACGAAATAAGGGATTTAAATCGCAATCCAGAGATTCTGCAATCTGTCATGAATGTTTTGGAAAGAGCACAAATATGCGAAGTTGAAAATGGACAACATTTAAAAGACGTTATTTTTTTTATAATTTTTTGTTTAAATTGTGCATTTCTCCCCCAATGTCTTAGTCAGAATGTGTTAAAATTACAAAAAGATATCAAAAAGTAAAGAATCTATTTAAATTCAAAACCCTTTAGCGACATTTTGGACACCCTGTATTTAGCCAGATGACATAAAGTGTATTTTTATTCTAGAAATAATCCCGACGCTTTTAACCTACAATGTTAAATGACCGTATTTACAGCTTTATTTGTTTTTGCTCAGTTTTTTCAGTGTTAATTGCAATTAGCGATTGTTTATGATCTAAAATTGGAAATTCGTTTAATTGTTCGAATCATTTTGGTTTTATAGATATCAAAATGCCAATTCCTTGTTTAATAACTTTTCGAAATAATTCTGCGACTGAATTGGAGTAGACGTACGAAGTGCTTTTAATAAGTTACCAGCCTTTTTTCGTATGAACCCATTTATTGATAGAACACACATGAAACTCTACTTCCCTTCAAAGTAATCCTTTCCGGTTGCAATACACTAGTTTTACCGTTCCAGCAACTTCTGAAGGCCCCATCGAAGGCCCCATTGTTTGAGTGTGTCAATGACCGTCGTCACAACTGACAATACACATTACCCGGAGATAGTCACTTGGTTGAGAAACGTCCTGGTAACGGTAACCAGCTCCCCGGGGGAAATAAACGATGGCAAACAATAGGTATATGGAAACATCAACGAGTCGAGATGGCGTCGATCATAACCGGCTGGCCTGGATCTCTTCTTGAGTCTTCCTTGCATCGTTACCGGCAGCGTTTCCATCGTTGGCATTAAATAGCAAGAACCGCATACTGAACCTTAACGCTTGTATAAAAATAGCAAATAAATGCATTTTTTAAATATATAATTTATTTTACATTTAACACTGGCGGAGCATATGTAGTTAAGACCTGTTGAGACCCGAGGCTTGCAGCTACACTGCTATGTTCATCCGTCGCGCACAAGATGCAAGTTTCAACTGGTTAAAAAAAATACAATTTTAATTCAATTATCCCCTCCTTCAATGACTAAAGAGGGAGGAAGCGAGTGAGAGAGAAAAAGAGAGAGAAATACGTTTTATCTCACATATTGTTTTTTTTTTAATTTAGCAGTTAGCATGCAATAGCTGACATTCACTGTGCATCGAATTCAAAAACAGCTGTCAATCTTTGTGTGCCGAGTGTTAACTTTAAAAAATGTGTACACACTGAGATGTATGCATGTTTGCCTTCACACAAGTACAGAGCAAGTTGTGAAGAAGGTTAATTAATGTATAAGACACTAGCTCCCCTACAGGAAGCTTCTTCAATGTGCCGCATTTGTCCCCCCCACCCTTTTTGTAACCTTTGCTATCACTAGCAAAGTTCAGACCACCGTCGAGTTGCTGGCGCAATGGTTATTTTTTAAATTCTTTTTCTCTTCTCTCAATTATTTTTAATAATTTTTCACACATTTTTTTTTCGTTTGAAACGTTAATTCTTTCTATCATGTTTTCTAATATAATATTTTATTATTTTTAATGCCAATCGATCCTTTGTTTTTTTATTAGTCATTTAATTATATTGACTTTTTAGTATTTAATTGTCCTCTGGTTTTGATTTTTCATAGAAAAAAAACTAGTTAATTGTCTTTATTGTTTTCGACGATTATTATTTTTTTAATAGTCATTTGATTCTATTGAGATTTTCTAAAACTTTACTTGTTCTATATCTTTGGACAATTTTTTACGGTTGGTGACAATTTTTTTAGCTCCTGTGTATTTTTAAAAACTTGCTTGGTCATTTCCAAACGCTATTTGTTTTGTAATCGGTTAATACCTATAGTGTGGGAGAGGTGTAAATTCGAGAATCGTTTAGGTTGTTTTGTTTTTTGTTTTTGTTTTTTTCATATATTCTCTACGAGATTTAGATTGCCTGGCTTTTTTGTGTGAAGGGATTAGTCATTTTAAGTCCTTTCTTTTCCCAGAGGTAAATGTCCCGTGGAAAGCTGACAATTTTTCTGTGGCTTTTACGGTCCACAGCTAACTGTGGTGTGGATGGATGAGGGCATACCGTGAGCGTCTCTGTTACCGGTTTCCGTTTTTGGACTGGGGTTCGCTGCTGATGAAGTGAATTCTTTTTTGTTCGTTATGGCGGTAACTCAACAGTATCACTGGTATTACTAACAAGTGGGATGTTCACCCCTCTTACCATTAGTTGGTTAGCGAGAAAAGTTATTTGGGCACGGTTCCTTTGCAACCAGCCCGCACCCAGTATCAACTCCCAATCCAAGTTCGGAGGGGTATAATACCTTGACGAAGTTTTCGCCTTTAATAGGCAAATGCGCCATGCTCTAACCTAACAGTTGCTCTCACAAGCGGAAGCGGAAGCGGACACAGTTACTCTTTGCCCGCTTGCAAGAGTAACTTTGAGGTTAGAATCCTTTAGTTCCCCTTTATACGTTTTTAACTCTTCAAAAACTGATGTTTGAGGAGCGAGAGTTCTGATCCAGTGTCGATCCGTACCTCTATCGGTTTACCCCTTCTTTTAACTACACACTCCATTCCGGAGCTCTGGTTGGGGAGTTTATTTCTCCGGGTCTCTCTATTTTCCCCAGTTTTTTCACCGATTTATTTCTTTGGTGGGCCCGTTGAGGTCTGCTCTCGTCGCCTTCTGGGCATTCATAACCTCTAGTGTTTATCCTGCCTAGGGTTTCCCCTTTCTTTGAGGATTTGTCATCGTGAATGTCCATGTGTTTAGCCTTAGTGGCGGTTGGTGGTGAGTGGGTTTCCAGAGTAAATTGGCGTTTCTTTTACCTGAAGTGAAGTAATTTAATTCTTCCTCAAGTGACCATTGGCATTCTCGTTCTAGCCTATTATAACTGAAACGTCCACAAAACATATCTTATGGCATTACAGTTGTTGTAAGGTTCGGTTTTTGGTACCCTAAATCTAGTTGGGGTCCCTCTTGGTCCTTGAACGCTATTTAATGAGCTATTATTTAAGAAAGCCTGATCCTTCTTGTGGCCACTTCGGAATGGCTCATAGAGTATTTCACTTTGTCTTCCAATAATGTTGCAATATTTGATCTGAACACACCCTCCTTGATAAATGGATCTATGAGGAATGCTGATAAGCGCACTTGCACAGTGGGACATTCCCTCGTCTCTGCGTCCCTATGAGCTAAATTAGCAAGTTTGTTCATCCTACTTGCTAAATCTACGAGTACCTCTCTTGATTTATTCTTATCAGAGCCTGAGTAGCGTCGATAGCATTTCGAAACTTGCGGTGCTGGGCTGCTACTTAATCGAGCAAATCCTTACCCGTGATGTTCGATTGATCATCGAGATATTCTTCGATCATTTCCAATACTAGACCGTCAGAAAAATCGTAAGCTAGGTTACTAGTTCTGGGTCTGTTAGTTGGTAGACCTACTCTTTCTTTTCAGAGTTGCTAACCATGGCCTAAAACTTGACGGTTTTCATGAAAAGATTGGGATCTTCAATACATCTGTGAGAATTCTGTTAAATTGGGCTTATTAGTCAGCCATTTTTTTTCAAATATATATATATATATATATATATATATATTAATATATATATATATTAATATATATATATTAAAATATATATTAATATATATATATTAATATATATATATTAAAATATATATTAATATATATATTAATATATATATATATATATATATATTAAAATAGCCGATGTTTAAACAAAAAGCTCTTTGCACTAAATAAGCTGTACAGATTATTAAAACCAATAAATTTTCAGAGTAACTCAGAGAAGCAGAAGGAATAGTAACCTACCTTTGTTTTTCTGGAGTTTTATGGTGTGTATTCTTTTTCTTCTATAGATGTAGGGATTATGTGGTTGTTCTTGAGTTGAGTTTCTTGGATTGTTTTATGGATGTTATTTTCTTGGGTTTTTGTATCCGTGAATTTTTTTCTCGTGATATTTTCTGGTTTTCAGTTACCATTGTAACAATGTTTGTGATTGTTTTAAACTTTGCAGGGTCGAGCTTGTCTCTATTTACTAGTTACTTGGTTGAGAAACGTCCTGAGAACGGTAACCAGCTCTCAGGGGAATAAACGATGGCAAACAATAGACACAAAGAAACATCAACTGGCCAAAATGGCGTCGACCATAACCGGCTGGCCTGGGTTTCTTCTTGAGTCTTCTTTGCATCGTTACCGGCAGTCTTTCCATCGTCGGCATAAAATGGCAGGGACAGCACGCCGAAATTTAACGCTTCTACAAAATAGCGAACAAACGCATTTTTATAAAAATATATAATTTATTGTACATTTTACACTGGGGGGGGCATGTTTAGTTAAGACCTGTTGAGACCCGACGCATGCAGACAGAGTACTATGTGCGTCCATCGCCAACAAGATGCAAGTTTCAACTGGTTACAAAAATACAATTTTAATTCAATTATCCTCTCTTTCAATGAAGAAAGAGAGAGAGAAAGGGAGTGATATATACGCCAACTGGTAACAATTGCTTTGAGTTCATCAGAACACATTCTATCAAAGTACTTGTAAAACAGGCGCTGGGATGCAACATTACGACGATGGGACAGAGATTGGACCTTGGTCAATAGTGCATAACCTATGAGATTAGAGATTCTTATTTGGGGATATTGGCCAGGAGTACGAAACTGGTGATAGATGAACCGGCGCAGTTGTTACAAGAATACTCCATACATGAGTAAAATGTAGCATTGTAAAGATCTAGGAGACTCTCTAGTGTGAGTGATTTTCAAACATCGTAGGGTTAGTTCACGTTCTTTGCAGCAGACTTGGCAAATGCCAAAATGTATTTGTGCCAATTCATGTTGCATGTGAATGTTAAGCTGAGACTTTTCATGGATGGCCTTTCAAGTATAGTATTATTTGTCTTGGGAATCGATTTATTGAGAAGGTTAAAAAGAAAAAGCTTAGTTTATAAGGCATTAAATGTTACCATCCACTTACGGTTCTAATCCACTGCCGACTGAAGGTCATTTTCTACAATTTCTACCATTGCCTTAAATATGTGTACATTTTTTCTTTTTCTCATCCCCCTCTCTCTCTCCCTCCCTCTCTCTCTCTCTCTCTCTCTCTCTCTTTCTGTCTCTCTGTCTCTTTTTCTCTGTCTCTCTGTCTTTCTGTCTCTCTCTCTTTCCGTCTCTCTCTCTCTCTCTCTCTCTCTATATATATATATATATATATATATATATATATAATATATATAAAATAATTACGTATATAAATGGATTCGTTTTAAAGGCGAAAAAGAACGCATTTTTATATAAACAAATTTATTTGCTTATATCAAGTATATTTCGATCCTACACATCCTTATCCATGAAGGGTCAGTCTTTCTTTTTTCTTGACCGCATTGTGGAATTCTGCGTACGAGAGTGTTCTCAATATTTAAAAATAAAATACTAAAAACAGTCATCAGTAGGAGTGTCTCGTTAGCCGCTCAATATATATATATATATATATATATATATATATATATATATATATATATATATATATATATATACACCATTAGCTATCATTCCAATTTCCAAAATATGGAATCTATTCACACCCATAAAAGTTGTGTTTCGTTTGATAGCGACAAATGGATATAAACACTTAATTCATATCATCATATCGTATGAATTCGAAGATCCTGTTCTTGGTATTGGTTTCCCCGACATGTTTCTAGTCAGAATTATTTCTAGCATGATATCAGGGATTACGAGACGGACCACATGAAGGTTGCCAACTGAATTAAAGGCATAAATTATAAGATGGTCAACATCATGAACTTTGGAATATTAACTTTTGTTATTCATTCACTATATTACTATCTAATTACATTGAGGTGCTTAAATAAAGATTGGTACATATATATATAAATATATATATATGTATACACACACACACATATATATACATATATATATATATATATACTAGCAGAAGTACCCGTCGTTGAGTGGGTTCAAAAACAGCCAACAGAAAATGGACTGTGGTTGATGAAAGTATGATAGGTTGTGAAAAGGGTTTTTTTTAAAGAGATTGGTTTTGATACTCAAAAATTTTTACCCTAAGCAAAATATGATGAAAGTAAAGATAACTTCCGCGAAAATATATTTTTATATCAACTTTGTTTCAATTCGTAGCCAAGAGTGACCAACAAAATGATGTTTCCTTACAAAGAGAAAATGTTATATATATAATAATATAAATATACAAGAAATAAATGTTACCATAGTCAATAAAAGTTACTTTTATGGTAGAAAAGTTCATTGGTTTGTATTTTAAAGTAGTTTCTAAAAAAAAAACGTGCGACGTTAACGATTGCCCCACCGCGAGATGCTAACGGAAACACGTTTGAATTTATTTAATTACTTGGATTTGGCAGGTGCCCGTTTTAATGAGTTAATGAGGTCAAGTTTTACTGCAGGATTGCCCGCTTCCTAAAATGTTATAGGAAAAAGACTAACCCACATGCGGTGAGCGACAAATGTTGAATATTTATCTTCCCAAAATCGAGCAAATTAAATAGACAGGCGTGCTTCGTTGTTAACTCTGAGATATTACGATTTATATGTGATATAAAAAGTTTTAAAAAGTTGTGAGCCGACCGACCGCTTCTCTGAAAAAAGCCTTTTGTAGACATACAGAAAAAGCGAACACACATACATACATATATACATACATTTTCGCTTTTATATATATATATATATATATATATATATATATATATATATATATATATATATATATATGCGTTTGCTTGTTTAAAGAGAAAGAGAGAAAAGATAGTATTTAATAGAAATGTATAAGGCTAGACTTTTGGGCCCGTTACCATCGGGCAAAAGTTATAGCGCGCTAGCTTAGATTACGTGTTTATACTAAATTAATGAATGAACATGGGTAAATTGTGCTAACTTTTGCATTAAATCCTTATTAATCCTTATTAATCCTTATTAAACCCCGACTGTGTATCTAACAAATGCTATAATTCGCTGCACCCTATCATAGTAAAGTTCCATACAAAAATTCAGTCACATACGCACTGTTGCTGCCGATAAAACATCTGGAGTATATGTGATACTTTGGTTACTAATCCGTATTAATCCCTAACTGTGCATCTAACGGATACCATAATACTTAGTCCATTACACTTTATCATAACAAGAGTCTATACAAAATTTCACCCAGCTCGACTTAGTACTTTTCGGGAAAAAGTGATATTGGCAGACAGACAGACAGGCAGATTAGGGGAAATACAATATATATATAAATAGGCAGGTGATAAATGGGGACGAGTTCACCATTAAAAAGTGTTGCGTTGGTAGTCTATGAAAAGTTATTATTCGCATGAGAAACAAAATAAATCGCAATTAATTCAGAAGAGCAGTATGAACGTTAACTACCTCCACTCTGTGGAGAGTTCTTTTTTTCTCACAATTGCAGTCTTTTTTTTTAGATCAACGTTAAAAGAAAATAATAAAAAGCAACATATTCATTAAAAAATAAAATCAAAAATAAAACCATCCTCCTCTCCCACATAGTATTCAATAAACTTGAAATCATTATTTGAAATGCGTTTCTTCATCAGTCGGTCTGTCACGCTACAGTGTGAAATAACATTCGAATTGACGCATCTTTGTTTAGATTCGTACAATAATCTCTAAAAGATTACTCATTTGCCTCCCCAAAAGGGTTGGATAAAGCATACGGTTAGATCGGGCAAAAGTTATAGCGCGCTAGCTTAGATTACGTGTTTATACTAAATTAATGAATGAACATGGGTAAATTTGTGCTAACTTTTGCATTAAATCCTTATTAATCCTTATTAATCCTTATTAAACCCCGACTGTGTATCTAACAAATGCTATAATTCGCTGCACCCTATCATAGTAAAGTTCCACCCCCCCCAAAAAAAAAGAAATAACAAGTAATATGGATTGGGAATAAAAATTGCCTCAGTCTAAAAGAATTTTTCTCTTTTAGACTGACGACAGAATGAACAATACACTATGATCCTGAGCTAAATGAATTATGACAGTGTTAGGTATAATCTAAAAACAATAAATAAACAAAATAAAAGTTTTTATTATTTGGATTCTTCGGACTACTGTTCTCACTTGAGTGTTATTTTCACAACGTTTCGGTGGATGTAGCCTCCTACCTTCTTCGGACGCATCTTGTCAAACTCAGGAATGTTTCTGTCCAACTCGGGATTTTTGGACGGATCGAAAGCCTTTATTTACTTCACGGAGATAGCATGGTCTAGTTCCGTCAGTCGTGGTGAGAACAGTAGTGCGAAGAATCCAGTTAATACAGATAACCAATTCTCATTTCAAAAATTCAGAAACGTAAAATGAGAGTTCTTTTTCTTTGATTTTAAAAGGCTGAATTATCGCCTTTGAAGTAGAGAAGATCCCGCCATAAGAGTTTGTTATTTAATGCTTTGGTTTTACGGCATATCAACCTTTTCTTTTGGTTATTTAATGCCCAGTTCCGTAATTTGGGTTTTTTTTTTTTCGTCGTGGGTTAGATATTTTAACTTGTTCAATAAATAAAGCCAGTCTTTTTGGATCATTAGGTGATGTGTTTTTTTTTTTGTGTGTGTGTAAAGTTGGATTGAGTTAAAATTATATTCTTTTGTATGAATTTACTTAAATTTACTTTTTTCAGAAATGTTAGTATTTTGTTGGAATTTATTTTTTTAAATAGTTTTTTTCATATTGTTGACATTATAATAATTTTGCTGGATATACACGAGATCGCCACAATCCAAAAGAAAGTGTTTTACTGTAAAGGGTTCTTGGTATGCCAAACGTTCTAGAGGGTCTTCTTTTTTTTTTAGCAAGGAGTGGGCTATGTGTGTATGTTTCGCATCAAATACTTTAATAATCACGAACCCAGCCCCTTGTACTTTATCATTTTGCTCTGTGACTTGTCGAATAAATATGGTAAAGATTATACTTTGTTATTTGCTTATTGAAGGCAAAACAGATACTAAACTGTGATCTCAGATCAGAGGCCGACAAATATCAATCGATTCTTTTGTCTGTCACGTTAAAGTTTTAAATAGCAATTTGATCGATCTACCACGCTTAAGTTTAAAATCAACATTTTTGTTAATCTGTAATACTTCCGCTTGAAAAAAAAAATTGTCATCGTTAAACGTGCAAATTGAATCTTATTATTCTATTTTTTTTTTTTTCGGAAACTTTATTTTTTCAAATTCAAGAAAATAAAACAGACAAGTAGAGAGACAATTTGCAAACGCTTCACAAAAGAAACTCGGTTAGATTGACGCCATATTGGAAATTAGTCAGCGCCCCCTGCCGGAATGTCTTAGAAATGTCAACAAGAAGATCAAAGAAGAATCTCTTCGGAATTTTTGGTTCTTTGTGTTTTACAAAGAACGCGTACAAAAAAAGCAGCAACATTTACTTTATAGAAATAAATATGAATAGAAACGTCTCTAATTCCTAAAATCAGAATACTTGATGGAAAAATATAAAAAATTACCACTTTAATTATAGATGGACTAAATTCTGATTCACCCTTTTGCAATTAAATTTATTATAATTATTTATTTATTGAAACAAACATAATCCATACTTATATTCAAAAATAGCCATGTATAAAATCAGAATTACGTTTTTTTAAACATGTGTGCCCACCTTTACTTTTGAAATGTGGTTATTATAAAATATATATAAAATCTTCCAATTATGATTTTCTTCGATTTTTCTTGTGCAAATGGAAATTCAATTAACTTTCTTGAAGTTATATTTTTGAATTTTACCGTCATTGGATTATTTACCTTTCACCAGACTATCCATTCACGTGTAATCACCTTTTTCTTCACCATATTCCCTTTGCTTCACTTTTTGTTATCAAGTAAGATCTTTGACTCACTTGCAGTTTCATCAAATACTTTTGTATGCAAAATCCGATCCCGCATTTTGCTAATTCCTACTCTCTGATGAGAAGGAAAGTATTTCTTCGAAACTCCGCGGATTAAGGACTATCCACTTATAAAGTGTTTCCTTTTCAGATTAAATATGTTTTTAACTCTTTTTCAAAGTGTTTTATAACATGTTTTATTAACTGTTTGCTCTTATATATATATATATATATATATATATATATATATATATACTAAGTTATGAAAATATATATGGCAATTAAGCTACACAGAATATTCTGCATTTCATTCTCGTGAGAATTAGTTAGGCTTATACCTGCTTAAACATAAGCCTGGCTAATTCTCACGAGAATAAAACGCGGAATATTATGTGTAGCTTAATTGCCATATATGTTTTTATAACTTACTACCTTGCTCTACCTATGTATTGAGCACTGTTAAAGTAAATACTGAAAAATTTACGCATAAAATTATATCCTCGTATATTAATTTATGTGATTAAATGAAGTAATCATACCTTATATATATATATATATATATATATATATATATATACACACACACACATCTATAATATAAAGCTGAATGTGTGTGTGTGTGTGTGTCTGGTTCACGAATAGGCTCCTATATGGTTGACTATTTAAAAAAAAACTGATTACATATAATGATAGATGTATCGAGACACAGGAATGGGTATGTTTGATCTGGTAGAAAGGTGGTTCATTAAAATTGTGGGGTCTGCGTTCGCGCCTGGTCCACAAAGTATGGAAATAAAAAAATTTAAAAAAGAAAATGTTTACAAGTGTTTTTGATATAGGTGTACATAATACTTTGATAAGTAAGTTTTAACGTAAATAGGGATGGTATAATAAAATTGTGGGGTCTGCGTTCGTGCCTGACCTTCATAGAATGAAAAAAGGCACAAACTTTAATAAAGACTTTTCGTATCTATCTGCGTAAGTATACTTTGATAATTATGTTTCAGCTTGAAGAAATATGGTATAATAAAATTATGGGATGTTGGTTCTCACCTGACTTCCATAGAATGTAAATATGTCACAAGTTTAACAAGTTTTTTTTAATATGGATCCACAGAATATTGTGATATGTGTTTCAGTGTGAACAGGTATGGTATAATTAATTATGGGGTTTATCTATTTTATTTTTACTTTCATCATAGTTGCTTTGGTTTTGATAGCCCCAAATTCAACCCAAATTTACAACCTTTCCTTTTCATAACCTATCATACTTTCATAAATCAGAGTCCATTTTTCTGTAGGCTGTTTTTGAACCCAGTCAACCAGTTCTGCTAGTATATATATATATATATATATATATATATATATATATATATATATATATATATATATATATATATATATATATATATATATAAGTAAATCGCTTGATACAAGTCATGGAACAGCTTGAGGAAAGGAGCTAACAAGTACGAAAGAATGAACGAAAGATGATTGTTACAAAGACAGGAAACGCCTATGGACCTTAGTCTTGAAAAGACTAAGGCTGCCTGTAGAAGAAATACAGTGAGAAGGAAGAGAGTTACATAACCTTGCAGTCTTTGTAAAGGAAACTGAATTGCAATGAATTATTAAAACAGTGAATCGATGAAAACCACTGGACAAACCCGTTAAATGAACTGTAGCAAAAGAAGCAGGGAATAGATCAGACAATTATTCCATATTTGTATTTAAAAAAAAAGGTTGAGACTAGCAATATCACGTTTGTGAGACGAGAGTTGCAGAAAGGGTTGCGAGCCAATCGAATTACAAATACATTTCTGCAATTTATCAAGTGACTTCTAATTGGACAGAGATTCACCAGTCCAAATATAACTGCAATGCTTCATGCATTGTATAGATTGTAGATTTGTGGAGATAGAGTATAACTTCAGTTGTGAGAAGGTCTTTAGGTTGTTAGAGAGAAGCGATTTTACGCGAAGTAGGAGAAAGAGCAAGGAATTTCCGATATGAACTCCAACGAAGCTTCGATGAGAAACAAAGACCAAAAAGATTTAGAGTCGATTTCTCATCTAGAACAGAGCCATCCTTATAAGATTCTCGGGGAGAAATGGGACACGTCTACGATTGATTATCTGAGCTGTAACAGGATTAAAAGAAACAAGCCCTTTCCAATGCGTAACGAAATCCAGATCAACTTCCAGATCAGCTGCTATTTCAACTGATCGGATGAACATAAGTGAGAAGCAATATCAGAATAGATGGTGGTGTCATCAACATAAATATTAATTTTCTGAATAATATTCTCTGGAAAAGCATATATATAGTAAAGAAACAGTAGTAGACATAGAAAAAAGCCCCAAGGAATGTCGGCATTGATAGGAAAAGAAAATGAAGATACCCCATCCAGAGTTACTCGCAAGCTTCGATAAGAAAGAGAAGACCTGATAATATAAAGAACTTTAGCACCAATACTATAACCTCAAAGTTTATATCGAAAATCAGGATGCCACATTCTCTCGAACGCCTTTAACTCTTATCCCGAGTGGTTTCCGGGCCTTGATAAGTGGTGACCTCCATGTAAAAAAAAGAAGTGTCAAGTACGTTGACATCCTGTGAATCATCCCTGAAGCGACACATCCGTTCAGTTATAACACTTAATACATCAACGAAAACCACGAAAGCCATATTGAACATCACAATAGAAGCCCAGACTTTCAAAAAAATCAAAATTAACAAGCTTGTTGTTGATCAACATCGGAAAAAACTTTACAAATAATAGAAGGAATATTAACAGGGCGAAATTTAGTTGGGTCAGAGCAGCATTTTTAAAGATAAGAACAACAGAAGACTCCTTCCAACAAGAAGGGAAACAGGACTGAGACAAACAGAGATTGAATAATTTCAGGACAGACGAAAGTTCAGAAGCACAATCTCTGACAACAACTGGAATTAAATCAGGACCAGAAGACTTAGACTGGTCAAGACCAACAGTAATTCAAGCAACCATCTTTGGAGTAATAATTAGAGAATCAAGAGTCTGATTAATTTTCAACGATAAACCCAGAAGACTGGCACTAGAATTATGGATACAAGAATTGTCAGCAAAACTACGAACAGATATCAGCCTTATCCTTAGAAGATAAAATGTGCTTTAGACTATTAAAAAGAGGAGGACTTGCCACTATTAATAACACTTTTATAGATTCGCCAAAAATCATGAGAAGTGAGTTTAGTTTCGAATTCTTTGAAGTAGCTAGACACAGCCTCAAGAATTGTTGTCTTGAAGGCATTGCTAGCCTTCTGTAGGATTATTCGGAAGTATCAGAACAAGCCGATGATATAGACTGAAATAATGATTACACCCTGCAATGACAGATACACAAACAGATAAAAACCATGGACGAAAATGAGCTTATGATTGAAACTTAAACTGAGGTACGAAGATGTCAATTCCAACAAGACCGTCTGTAATTTCTTTAACAGCATTACAAGACATAGCATCTACCTCATAAATATATATATATATATATATATAAGTTAACATGTCTGTCTGTGAGTCTGTTTGTCTGTGTAAATTTCCACCGCAATAACTCTGTCAATTTAAAGTCAACAGACGTCCGGGTGGGGGGGGGCGTTCTTTTTTTCCTTTGCCGTACGGGTTCGAGTCTGCCTTCCTACTACCACTTTTTTTTTGCTCAACATACACATCCAAACACCCGGCTGAAATGCTAGTATGCTAGTAAACGTGTGTGTCTCTGTGTCTGTGTACATTTCCCTACGAAAGAACTCCGTCAATTTAAGTCTAAAGACGTAAAATTTGATATACAGGGAACTGACATTTGGGAAAATCTTTGTAATTCGTTTTCGGCCAGAAATTTGGCTATTAAGAGGTGAAAGTTTAATGCTTTGACCTTTGAGAACTCTACCAAAATCCTCCGCCAATTTTGGGTATAAATACTTGAAATTTTAGATATAGGTTCCTTGGACATGGATCTAACTTAATCACTTAATCTGAGCCCAAAACAATAAAGGTTAAGGGGTAATAATAGGGGTCATAATTAAAAAAGATTTGACCTCTGCAGTCTCTACCAAATTACTCAGACAATTTCTGGTCTAAATATTTGAAATTTTACATGAAGGGCATTCAGAGATAGGGGAAGCTTTTTAATCGGTTTGGGTCGAAAAGTTGAGCTATACATCTATGTATGTATGCTTTCATGTCTGCCTAAAACTTTCGACAGAGGCGACGGATTTTTACAAGATCAGTATTGTTTTGAAGCTCGACCCTTCAGACGACAAATACCTAAAAATTGGCTAAAAACATTAATTTCTTCACCCTAAACTGGGCACTTTTCTACAGCGAGGAGAAAATGAAGACATGCTACCTTAATACACACAACCAATATAACAGTAATAAAAATTGAACGTTCCAATGAATAGTAGATACTAACACGTTTCCACCTCTTGGAAACATTTCAAATGAACTACGGAAATGCTATTTTTACATCTCCGACACATTTTGAAAATAATTTCTGAAGAGGACGCATCACAGAACATCTGAAACGCGTTAAAACGAGTTTAATGATTTAAAAACATTATTACAATGATCTAAACATAATTCTCAATGAAAAACCAAGACACGGAATAATAAAATAATGTCAAAAAATACACATTGTTGGTGACCACCCCCTTATTTAAATATATATATATATATATATATATATATATATATATATATATATATATATATATATATATTGGTTCCATGTGTATATAAATACCAACAATATGTATAGTCCTTCACAACCTCCGTTTCTTTCAGCGACTTTCCTATTGTGACTTCTAAATTTAATGTTTATCTTGAACAACTAATTCTCTGCGTAATTTTCGTACGAAAACATTGCATTTTATTCCTTTATTCACGTGTTTTGCTTTCTAAAATAGAAACAAACTTTAATTATTTAAATTGAACTAATAAACTCAAATTTGAAAAAAAAAACGAGAAAAACACTTGTCAGTCAGAAATGAGCATTTGATCTACTAATTTAAAGCAATGTTTGTTCTCCTCCTTTTCAATTCTTTTTGAAACACGACATGTGAAAACAGGGAGCTGTTTGTAAGGAAGCGTTTACAGGCGAGCGACGCGCGAACGTGCGTATGATCCTGAAAGCAAATTGACACTGACTAGGAGGGCGACCAGGGAGTAACGAGGAAGGGGGCTTTTGTAAGGAATCGCTTTTAATAGTAGGATTCTTTTTACGGAAAGATTGATTAATAAAAAAGAACGTATACAGCGGACAGATCAGTTGAAAGAAAAATGAGTAGTTGAAGAAAGCGATTACTAGAGGATATACTCAGATACAACTAGAGGAAAAGAGGTGCAGTTATTTAGGTACATAGATGGAAAGAGGGTACGAGAAATATATATATATATATATATATATATATATATATATATATATATATATATATGCATGAGATAAATCACAGATTACATTTATATATATATATATAGATATATAAATAAGATAAATCACAGATTTAATCGTCCTATTAGATGTTACACTGACTTTTCTATGACTTTTAAGCACCATTTAAATAACTTTCAAATAACATTTTCAATATATGTGCTGATAAGCAAAATATATTTTATTCATAGCTAATTGCATTGCATTTCCTCTGGTGATACGACCAATTATTGAAACTCCATGGATGAAAGAAATAAATATAATTCCTCCCCATATATTCCTAGTTTCAAACAATAAAATCTTAACTTGAATTTATTTTAATGTATATTTTAATCTACATAATTTAACTTTACTCATTGCCGTTGTATATATATATATATATATATATATATATATATATATATATATATATAGCTATCCACATACAGTACTTCTGCGCTGTTTCACAGCTCATCAGTGCGGCTAGACAGACAACTGACCCAAGCCAGGATCGAACCCCGACCGCTCAAATGACAGTCAAGGCTTCTCACCATTGCGCTATACGGCTACTGCTGTGTGGGTAATGAATTAACTATGTTTTGACATCGTCCAAATGCCTCCGCTCGATTTGTTTTTACAAAGAGCGTCGCTTAGTATGCTGATGGCAAGTTGTAAGTCATTTTCCAATATGCTCAACACAAGATAGGGAGCATTATAGTCTTTATATATATATATATATATATATATATATATATATATATATATATATATATATATATATATATATATATATATATATATATATAAAGAAATACTGAAATTCCGTAGGATTACAGATTGCATAATGCTGGAAACATAAAGTCCAAATAAAAATTTGTATCAATATTCATAAGATGCTCCCGATCAGATAAAGAAAACTCAATGAGAGAGAGGGAGACAGACAGACAGACAGATAGACAGACAGACAGAGATAGAGAGAAACAGAGAGAGAGAGAGAGAGAGGGCGAGAGAGAGATATTATAAATGAAAATTCTGAATTAAATTATGTAGAATTACATAAAGTTTCTTACAAGTTATTTTTAAAGATTATTTCTTAATCCATAGAATTTCAATGAATGGCTCATCGGAGAAAATTTTCTTATCAAAATAAATGTGGGTGAATATAAATGTTTCTTTTTTACACATAAATTGAAAATAAACATTGAAGTGACGGTGTAAAAATGCTCAACCGTTGAAAGAATGAGGATACAAGAACGGTTGTAAAATTCTATTAATACCAGTATATTGCAGAATTAATTGCGATTTTTAAAACATATTCCAGACTGGAAGATAGCATCCAAGTGATGCATATGCGGTAATCCATTATTTTCAATGTGGTAGACTCCTTTGAAAGATCTTTTAAATAACTCGATTAAATCAAGAAGTAAAAATGAAGTTTACAAGCCAAATGTTTCTGTAAACTTACAGTAACTATAAATTTAAATTTTTATATGGTAATCCTAACCAGATAAAAAGCTCAATACAACCAAAATAGGAAATAGAGCTTGTCATAGAAGAACACAATTAATATTTCATATGAATTTTTTGTTCGACTGGATACATTTTTTTCTACATAGAAGTCACCACTTATCAAGGCCCGGAGACTACTCGAAGATAAGGGTTATAGAGTGTACATTAGTTAATGTGATACTATTGTAGTAATCGTTAGGAATGGAAATTTGGTACATTGGATTACTTACTTAAGAGGTGGTTCATCAAGAATTTGTTTATGTTGGACTTGAAGACATCCAAATTGTAGTCAGCTGGGAAGCAGGCAAATAGAAGAGAGTCCCAAAGGCGTGCAGTTCTAAGAAAGAAGCTCAAATAAGAAACATTAAGATTTTCTTAATCTGGGTAGTTTCAAGGAAATGCACTCTTCTCATCGGAGGAAATATATTAGCAGATGTATATTATAACAAAGCTATGAATTCGCGGTTACTTGCATTAATTGAAACAGTATTATATGAAAACTAGTTCTAAATGCTAAAAAAGAGTTTCAGTGCAAAGAGTTCATAACATGAAGAAAATAAAAAAAAATAAAAAAGATGAATTAAAAATCAAAGAGTAAAAAAAATGGATGGATATGGCGTGTTTTCAAGACGAAATGATCACAAAAGTCAATGTTCCGATAAGAAGAGGTCAGATTTATACTGTTGACAAATAGAACTAATGAGAAGAGCGCATTGCTTCAAAACCCCAGGAATTAAGGAAATTTTATTTTTTCTTATTTGAGTATTCTGTCGGACAATAAATTTATAAATTTATGCAAAATATGATTTACAGTCCTAAATTGTGTTCTCATACACATATATATATATATATATATAAACACACACATATATATATATATATGTATATATATGTGTTTATATATATATATGTGTGTGTGTGTGTGTGTTTATATATACATATATATATATATATAGAGAGAGAGAGAGAGATATAGAGAGAGAGAAAGAGAGAGAGCGAGATAGAGATAAAGCAGTTATCCGCGGACCCGTGTTTCGCTGGCCAACTATAACAGGATTTGACTATTCGATCACAATGACTCTAACCGAGTGCATTAACAAGAACCCCACAAAGATCCATCAAAAGCTAAGTTATTATTTATAGCTTATGGATTGATATCGCTTTTTTTTTGTTCTTTTTGCTACTTATAAATTGTTGTATTGTAGCTATTACTACATTTTGCTCCATGTTTTCTCCTCTAAATACGCGATGTATATATATATATATATATATATATATATATATATATATATATATATTGTAAGTTATGAAAACATATATGGCAATTAAGTTACACAGAATATTTCGCGTTTCGTCCTCGTGCGAATTCGTCAGGTATATACGCATAAGCCTGACGAATTCTCACAAGTATGAAACACGGAATAGTTTTTGTAGCTTAACTGCCATATACATTTTCATAACTTACTACCTAGCTCTGCCTATGTATTGAGCACCATTGAAGTAAATACTGAAAATTTACGCATAAAATTATGTCTTCGTATATTGACTTATGTGATTAAATGAAGTAGTCACA
This sequence comes from Euprymna scolopes, assembly GCF_053919585.1. Lineage (NCBI taxonomy): Eukaryota > Metazoa > Mollusca > Cephalopoda > Sepiida > Sepiolidae > Euprymna > Euprymna scolopes. The sequence goes on from NC_136483.1 coordinate 87,944,896, forward strand.
CACACACACACACACACACACACACACACACACACACACACACATATATATATATATATATATATATATATAGTGTATCACAAAAGTGAGTACACCCCTCACATTTCTTCAAATATTTAAGTATATCTCTTCATGTGACGACACTGAAAAAATGATTTTTTTTGACACAATGAAAAGTAGTCTGCAGCAAATATAATGGAGTTAACATATTTTCAACTTAAAATAACTCAAAATATACGTCATTAAAAGCTAAATCCCTGGCACAAACGTGAGTACACCCCTTATGAAATGTTGTTAATATTAACATACAACATGTCAACTCCCAATATTTTGTGTGGCCACCATCATTATCCAAAACATGGCTTTACTCTCTTGGGCATCAAGTTTACCAGAGCTGCACATGTAGTCACTGGGATTCGCTTTTGCTCTTCAATTACGATGTCAGTGTTCTATGGTAGACAACTATATGATCCTTGAAATAACAGTGTGAATTCTTGAAAGCACATTGATACAGCGTTTGCAGAAGATTAATTGACTTTCTGGAAGAATAATTTTCCATTGAATGACAACATGCTTTTTACATATTTTGGAAGGTTTGATACCATTCAAAGACTATATTTTGGGGGTCACATTGTACCAGTAGACTGCTTCTGGTATGGAACAGCACATCCTAGCAGCAATTTGTTTCACAGTACGGTGGCACCGTTCGGCTATGTTATTCCCGGCTGGGACATATGAATAACGAAATCTAAGGTTTACAACCCCTATTTGACTACGAATGTCCTGAATTCCTGGGTACAGAAGGCTGTGTCATTATCCGTGAGTAGTTTTGCGGTATGCCATGTTTACAAAATATCACTTCTAGTTCACAGAAAACTCGTGTTGAGTCTTGCCGTGTTAACTGCCTCCATACTGAAAATCGTGACGGGTCACAATCAGTAATAGTTAAGAAATGGTAAGCACGGTAGTGTATAATGTCTTACCCCTAACTTTTGCCAATCATTGCTTAACTTCTAATTTTTCTTTTATCCAAGTGTACTGCCACTAGATCTATCGATTTACATTCTTTTGCATGTTCTTATAGCCAACTTGACTGCTGCTTTCGTCATGGTAGTGCAAACTCTTCCGGATAAATAAGTGGTACGTCGCACTTCTGGGTGCCCTTGTTTCTGTGAGCTCAACTACATGCACTGCACCAAACAGAGCCTCGGGGTTCCCGCCCTTCTCCAGATCATTGAACCATTGCTGTGACACACGCGTCAATTGGTCGGCCATGTTGTGAATTGATGCAACGAATGCCACGTCCACTGACAGCTCGTATTCCTTTACCAGTTCTTTGAGTGTGCTTAATCGTCCCAGTGCATCTCACTGGCAGCCTTAGTGTCAACTCGCGCTTTCCCACGAAGAGTTTCCGACACCCAGTGTGTGTATGCATGTGTGTGTATGTTTGTGTGTGTGTGTGTGTGTGTGTGTGTGTGTGTGTGTGTGTGTGTGTGTGTGTGTGTGCAACACCTTGGTCTGCCACTGAAGCGCCAAGTTAATTCCCTTCAACGCGGTATCCAGTTCCATATGTTGCGCATCATTTTATGGCCGCGGCCAACAAACGTCCTCCACTACCGTCCCCTGTCCTTCCAATGCAATTCCGGTTGCTAACGTGCTGACATCGACCCATACATTCAGTTCCTGGCCGTCTACGCACCAGTCCCCACAAGCTGGATCATTATAATTAACTGAATCCACTATCTCACACATCATAAGCTGTAGTAGGGAGTCTGTGACTTTCTCATCAAAAGCCGTTCGTGATCGAAGTAGCTCTCCTCTTGACCACTCCGCATGCCACACGCAACCATGCATATATCGGAAAGTGTCCAATAAGATTTCCACACAAAGACAATATCGTTCATATTAGGAACTTCTGGGACTGTTTCCTCGCTTCCACCATAGGACACAGTGTTCTCTTGAGATCGCCAACCCTAATAAACCTGTGCCGTCTTCCAGCTGTTCTGAGTCTTTGCAATCTAATTCAAATTGAGCCAAATGTTCCTTAACTTGAAACGCGAGCACAACGTCTTTCTTAACAAAGACATCGTTGATGTAGGCTGATGTTGCATATTCCACAGCTTCTTCCTGCGACAGCACCCTACTGACGATAGCCTTCATGATAAGAAGAGCGACGCTCAATCCAAACACGTGTCAGACATTATCTCTTCCCATCGATCTCTACAGTGTGGTATGGCCTAGTGTCTTCTGGACTCGTACTTGGAGATACGCTCTTCTGAGGTCCAGCAGCGACAGTTTAGCCCCTTTTTGGCGCAATTCACGCATTGTAGCATGCACAAACATCCGCGTGATTATTAAGTTCGCAGTAGTCAATCACTGTCGTACCTTAGCCTTATTCCGCTGAATTACGGCCATCAACGGAAGTTCGAGTCTTTCTTCTGGGCATGGCGCGAGCCATACTCAGAATTCCTGATTTTACTTTTATCGGTTTTTGCAGAAACTCGATATTCGAGCATTCCATTGCGAAGTCCTTCAGGTGCTCACTCATCTGCCTGTTAAATGTAACATTGAAGTCAGGCTCACTGATGGAAATAGCTGCACACGTGGGAATTATGTAGGTCCTCCCAACGCTTTTATCGCATCGATTCATAAGAGCAAATCAAATCCCAGTGTTCGAGCACGTTGATCCTGAAAGTCTCTTTCGTTTGTGAAAATGATTATCATTTCTCTGGCCACAGCATGCATGGGACGTACCTTCAATCGTTATAACGTCAACTGTTCCTGTATTTCAGGATTGACATCGATTCGGCTCTACTATTGTGTGAAAACATCCTGTGTCGATTAACACCGAACACCGCCTTTCATCAACACACACACACACATACACAGACACACACACACACACACACACACATATATATATATATATATATATATATATATATATATATATATATATTCAACCAGAAAACAAAACAAAAATTACTAGAAAACATTCACTGACAAATATCGCGATGGATATTATAAAAAATACCGAATAACCGAAAAAAAAAGCACGAACTACAGATAACTATATTAAAAGAGGTTAATCTTAATTGTGTAACGAAATGAAGAAATGTATCTTCATTTTCATTTACCTGCATCCAATGTCATCCTTTTGTTGGAAACTGTCGGCGTATGTATCGTCCCGTTCGTGCGTCTCCACACGAGAACTCACGTAACAGAGTTAAAAGGGAGGAGGTAGGTAACTCTTCGCTTGAAACAAAAAAGTAGTTAGCTCCCCTTGATCGTTGTTCTATTGTCCTAACAGCGTATAGCGCAATGGTGAGAAGCCTTGACTGTCATTTGGGCGGTCAGGTTTCGAGCCTAGCTGTATACAGTTGCCTGTTACTGTATGTGGATGACTATAATGCTTCCTATCTTGGGTTGAGCATATCGGAAAATGGTATACAAACTGCCATTAGCGTATTAGCGATGCTCTTTGTGTAAACAAATCGAGCGGGGGCATTTGGACGATGTCAAAACATCATTAATGCATTATCCACACAGCATCAGCCGTATAGCGCAATCGTTAGAAGCCTTGACTGTCATTTGGGCGGTCGGGTTTCGATCCTGGCTTAGTCAGTTCCCTGACTAGCCGCGCTGGTGAGCTATGAAACAACGAAACAGTACTGTATGTGGACGATTTTATATATATATATATATATATATATATATATATATATATATATATGTGTGTGTGTGTGTATAAATATATATATATATATAATCTTATTCTTACTTTTTGTACTCTATTAATCCGCAATCTTTTTCCCCCCTCTCTTTCTCACCCTTATCCTTCTTTTTCCCCGTCTTTTGTGTTTTATACAGGGTTGCGGCACATTCCTCCACTATACACTGTTCGCTATGCATACAGCAAATATACACAACGACATCTATCCACTTTCCAAAACGCATAGTTCTCCACCTTCCCTATGCCCCTGCCAGTCTACAGCCTCCCCACGCACCTTTCGTATTTATTCCATCGCAACCCAAAATCGAACTGACATTCCCGCATCTTTTTACTCTCTTCCCGTACCCAGCGCCACTAGCAACGCGTACGATCATTCCTGCAATTCGGGGCTTCTCTCGCGAGGCCTTCACTACAAAACCGACAATAAATTGACAAAATAAAAATAAGAAAAAATAATAATAATAAATGTAGAATGAGATATTTTTAGATGCGCCTATTCCATAATATATCAGACGTAAACGTGACAGATCGACAGACAGAGTTATTTTATAGATTTGTTTTAAATGTGACAAACCTCAAAATACACTATTTAAGCTTTACGCCTTACAGATCGATGAAAAGAGTACTGAAACTATCCCATGACAGACACACTTATCAACGAGTAGTTTTTCTTATGAAGATAGCTGACCGTATCTCGATAAGATGCGTCTATTTAATATACGCTCTTAATAGTAGAAAACACTTTTTTCAGACAACAGCGTGACAGATCAACCAAACGACACAAATAACCTCTTATAGAGATGCTTGAACACATCTACAATAAGATATGTCCTTTTAACATACATATGTAACCATATGTAATGTTAAAGACGTTTTTTCGTATAGAAGCGTGACAGATTTTCCGACGGGGACAGCCTCACATTTATAGCGAAGGAAACAAAAAGAAAAACGGAAAAACAACGAATGAATTAAAAAAAAATATCTACATAAAGAGTAGTACTAATTTTAATAGATTTTTTCTGGATTACTATGCGGTCGTGTCCCTCCTTTGTACATGCGTACGTGCACCTCACAAGTTCTCCTAATATCGACACGTATAGAGATACTCGCTGATATGTGCATACCAACTTTCAGAGGCAGAAATTATTCTTTTTTATATACGTAATATTGCTATTTTGTAGTTTGTTGGGATTCCATTTCTGTGTGTCCTATAAAATTTTATGATCTCAATCTGAGAGACACGTAGTTGTGCAAAATAAACGCTTCAGAATGCCGCTGACGGGGTGGATGTCCCTGCATCATTTCTGGCACTACATGATAATATATATGTCCCTCTTGACTACTAAACCAAGCCTCTCCTCTCAAAGATTTTCAGTATCACTGAAGATGTAACAGAGCCGTTGACGCTGGTAGCAGCAGCATCCGCCGCATAATACATATGCAATTGACCGAGCCAGTGTGCAATATGACGTCACAGCTAAGAGAAAGAAAGCGAGCGACACCTGGATGATGAGAGCGTCTTAAAAAAGACATGTAGACTGAGAAATAGGACTGTTTCAAACAAGAGGCAGTGCGTTGTTGGAAATACGATGAATAAATGCCGCTTGTTTAAAACTAAAAAAGCGAGTCAAATTTCTTTCCTCTTCCTTTTCTTCTGTTTCCTTGCGACGCAGACTACATATTAACATGTAACATTACAAAGGTGCACGGTTTAGACTACATACTAACATATCCGCCTCCGTTTCGCTTCTAAACGAATTTTCTCCTCCCAGCATCTAGTGTCAGTGGGAGTGTACCTCTTCGTTTCTAAATTCTTTCTTCACACTGATGGTGTATTTCTTAGACTACATAATAACAAAGAAATTTCTTAAACTACATAATAACAAAGAAATTTCTTAGACTACATAATAACAAAGAAATTTCTTAGACTACATAATAACAAAGAAATTTCTTAAACTACATAATAACAAAGAAATTTCTTAAACTACATAATAACAAAGAAATTTCTTAAACTACATAATAACAAAGAAATTTCTTAGACTACATAATAACAAAGAAATTTCTTAAACTACATAATAACAAAGAAATTTCTTAGACTACATAATAACAAAGAAATTTCTTAAACTACATAATAACAAAGAAATTTCTTAGACTACATAATAACAAAGAAATTTCTTAGACTACATAATAACAAATCCATCCATTCCGCTTCGCTTCTAAAGGAATTCTCTCTTTCTAGCCTTTCATATCACTGAAGATGTACTTCTTAAACTATATACCTACTAGTGATTCCAATATTTTTTCCGATTCCCATACAATTATCGATTTGGCACTAAATTCCTGATTCCGATACAAGTACCGATTCCGATCATTTAAAAATCTCTAAATATTTAACTATAAAATGGTCATTTTATCCCGATTACAGTAAAAATGCATCTTAAACGTACATATATTTTCTCAAACGTAAAAAAAAATCGCACTTGTAAGGGGGTGATCTATAGAGTTTGACATTACTGAAATTTTAAATCGATAAATATTTATTATTTTATTATTACTACTAGCCGTGGAATTTTTTTGTTTCAAACAAAATCAAATAAAAGAGATAAGTAAATGAATCATTTTTGGCATGGGAAAATAGGCGCGATTTTTCCGATTCCGATACAGATTCCGATACCCTAAAAAGTTCCGATTTTTCCGATTCTTGATTCCGATTAATCGTCTTAACACTAATAATTACACACTCTCTTTGCTTCGCTTCTAAAGGAATTCTCTACTCCCAGCATGTCAGTACCAATAAGGATGCATTTTTATAACATATAATAACACGTCCGTCTTGCTTCTCTTCTAAGCCAGTTCTCTTCTCCCAGCATTTTGCTGCGACTGAGGCTCCATTTTTTAAGCTACATCTATTCCGCTTATATTTTCAACTAATTATCTTTCCCCATGATTTTAGTGCCACTAATGGGGGCTTTCATTCGACTACATAATAACACGTCCGTCCTGCTTTGCTTTTAACCGAACTCTATCCTCCTATTACTTAGTGTCACTAAAGATGTACTTCTTAACTACATGTTGTATTTATCATACTTTGCTTCTGAACGAATTATCTCCTCCTACAATCGTTTAGTGCCAGTGAGAGTTTATTTCCTCATCACAACCTGTTATGTGCCACTAATTTCGTTTAGATCTTGTGACTATATAACATTTGACTCTACAAATTAATTCAACCTTGATCACACCTTTTACAGTGCTATTTGCACGTAGACCTGGCGTTGCCGTGGATTGCAATACTTTTACTGTCATCGAAATCGGTGGAATGTTCAATCAAATCGATTGATTGTCTACTTTACAGTCGGGGACCTATCATGATGCACTGAGAGAAAGCTTCACATGCTTAGTCCACAACACAATGTAATCTACATTGCCTTGTAGAGAATCTACTGTTGATTTAATAAAATTATTTTTATATAAAAGCTCGAATTTTTAAATACAAATGTTAAGTATCAGCGTTCAGTTGTGCTTTAAACATAAACATTCACTTTAAACGGCCTCCTGTATTATCAAAGACCCTACTGTTGATTTTATACGCCAGTCCTTTCTACTTGCTCGGTAATAAAACATCTAACATACGTTTGTGGTGCAATGATAAAATGTATTAGTGTTAACTTTTCTCAAAATCGCACTGTCTCTTCTTTGATCGGATTTTTTCAATGATTATTTTTTATACTTATCGGAGACATTCCAATACAAATCCTATCAGACGACACTACCAGACAGATAGGGTACACTTTTTTTGAAATTTCAAAAGAATCGGCTCAGCCATTTCGGAGTCCATAAGTAACGAACTCACGCATAAACACACAAACATACAGACAAAATATATTTTATATATAAGTAAAAAATTTGCTGTGCCGTTAAAAGGTCCGTAATATAAAACACCATTTAGAGGAGACAGCGAAAAAAATGTAATATTATCTTACAACATAGAAGAGTTTTGCTATTTATCTTCTGTCTTTCAATTATTTTGGTCCATAACGCATCAAACTATTATTTATCTACAACCAAATGATAATACAAGGTAGTTATGCGTTACAACAAGATTTAACAAATCCTTATCTGCATGAGACTTGCCATATTACTATCTATATAATAAAGTCGGTCTGTTTCTCGAAATTTGTCATCGATAGTTTCCGTCCTACAATATCAATATCTCGTTTGGGATAACAAGTCCTTTTTGTGGATCATACCATCTCATTCTTTAGATCAATAAGATGTAATTCAATTTAATTCCTTTGTGAAAATACTTTATCCGACTACAAAGAAAAGCTTTTCATGGCTGACATTCTGTTGAGGTAGAATGGCGACATACTAATAGCGCACGCAGTTTTACATATACGGTCGGCTCTCCAAAACACCCGCTGGAAGGAGCAAAAAATGTGCGTGACGGGCGAACGGTGCTTTCAACAGGATAAGGTAGCACTTCTTATTTGAAATAAAAGATTATTTTTTTTCAAAAAATGATAATAAATAAACTTTAAAAAATGATATTATTCTAAGTGATATGTAATATATAAACACAGTCACCATCGTGTTGAATGCGTATGACGTATGTTCTTGTTGGATTGCTGTGGCCTGTTAATATCTTCCTGTTTCTGCAATTGAGTTGGGTTTTTTATTATCTGGCAGTATTTCGAATCATACATATGGTTTTCGGTCCTGAATTCTCGTAGAAGAGGTGATGAACTCTAGAGTGTGCCAATAAATCGAATTATTTTGCCTCCATTTCGAGAGTGTGCCATTATTGATTATTGCGCAACAATTAGATGCCTTACATAAGTTTCAGATGTTTTTCGTATAGGCACGTTTATTGATAGTACAAACATGAAACTCTAGTCCCATTCGGTGTAATCTCCTCCGGCTGCAATTCAACAAATTCTGGAAGGCCTCATGAAAGTCCTATTGTGTGAGCGTGTCAATCATCCTAGTCACAGCTTCTTTCATCTCCTCAGTTGTCTCATAACGATACCCTCTTTGGTTTTCCTTGAGCTTAGGGAATAACCAAAAGTCACCGTGAGCACGGTTTGGCCTGTTTTGATGCCCATCTTGGTCAAATAGTCTGTTACAAGCATGGAGTTGTTGACTGGTGCATTGTCCTGGAGGAAATGCCACTGACCTGATTTCAAGAGTGGTGGCCTCTTCTCGAACTCCCTTAAAACTTCAACATAGTATTCCTTGTTGACTGCATGTTCAGTGAGAACCCAGTGCGTGTAGATCATGCCTGTGCTTTCAAAAAGGATCATCATACGTTTCTGGGTGAATTTGCTCTGTCTGGCCTTCTTGGGTCTGGAGGAACCAGCATGCTTCCACTGGAAACTTTGTTTCTTGGTCTCTGGGCCATAGCAATAGATCCAACCTTCATTGCAGGTAACCAGAGCATCAAGAACTGTGGGATCTGAATTGATCAGCTTGACCATCTCTCTGTTGTCATAGCAACATCGTCCTCTTTGACCTTCTCTGAGCACCATTGGGAAATACTTCGCGCAAATCTTTAGCACCTTCAGTTCCTCGCGAATAATTGTGTGTACGGATCCCACAAGTACATTAAATTGTGCATTTATTACCTCTATAGACACACAACGGTTCTTATCCATGAAATTCTTTATTTGCACAATCTTAATGCAATCAGAAATGCAAGTATATATATCAAACGATTAACCAGACTCAAAACGAAATGGAGGGCATGCTCAAGTGCTTTTGAGTATTTTAATGATTTTAAGCGATTTTAATCGCCTTTTAATCACCTTTTAATCGTCTTTTCATTTCATCTCGCTACTTTCATTTTTCAATTTCATTTTTATTTTTTATTACTCGCCTGAGGATGGCCAATGGAGGTCGAAAACGTTAGAGATTATGGGAAATTTCTTTTTTCACTCGGAAAAAAACGTTCAGAAAATGGTCCGACAAAGAGAAAAGAAGGATTTCAAGAAAAACAAGCAAAAGTTATCTGTGCTATTTAATGAAACGTGCATAAAAGAAAAAATGCTGCAGAAATATACTAATATATATATATATATATATATATATATATATATATATATATATGCATTCTGGTGTTCTGACTTCATTACTCCTTATACACCTTTCATCATCCCTCACAGATTCTCTGCTTTCATTGAATCTCTTTGTCACTCCAAAACTGATGCTCGATTCATGCAAGATGGTCTTAAAATAGTCTGAAGCATTTTATACGTTTCTGTAGCATTTTTCAAAGTTTAAAACAGTTATATTGCATATCGTTCTTCTAAAGTGTCTTCACGTCTAGATTGCATTTTTGAAAATTACCAACTGTGACAATTGACTTTAGTAGGGTGCATTGCAATTCCTGCTCTAGCTGTTCGTTTGAACCTGATTGGTCACTCATCTTATAAGATGTATAGCAATAACATACTGAATTTTCAAGAGTGTTCGACAATTTTAATTGCCTGTACGAAAAAAAATCTAGAAACTTATTGAAAGCACCTATATATTCTAATTTAATAATTCTGTAAAATTAAAGCGGGTATAAATATTAATATTAATAGTTATATGAAAATCCTGAGCAGCTTAAAAAGTGTAATATTTGGGGGAGAGCATAGATACAAGAAATTAAGTATAAACTTTGTAATTTAGAAGGTAGAATTGATTATTAAACAAAGAATACAATATTTTAAAGTTTTTGTATTCCTTGTCAAATAATATGTTTTTTTAATTTCTAATATTTAAAGGTGTATTGAATTTCTAATATTATGCAAGTATATATATATATATATATATATATATATATATATATATATATATATATATATATATATATATATATTCCGGAGCCCAAAATGCAACTCATTTTAATGGTAACACTGCCGTCTTCGTAGCTCGTTAGCTTTTGCGTTTTCTACAGGGTCTACCAATAAAATGTATACACTCTTTAAATGACCAAAAACAAAATTATATATAAGAAAGAAAAGTTGCATACATCAAAATACAAAATAATTTTTTTTTTTTTTTTTTTTTTTTTACAAAGGCATCACCACATTATCAAGGCCCAGAGGCCACTCAAGGATAAGGGTTAAAGAGTGTACAGTAGAAGTTGGTCAATATAGTAATCATTAGTAATGAAAATTTGGTAAATTTAATAACTTATATGGAACGGCTCATCAAGAACTTATTTACTTTAGACTTGAACAAAACCATATTGTAGTCAGCCGGAAAGCAGGAAAACGGAAGACAATTCCACAGGCGTGCAGTTCTAAGAAAGAAGCTTTGTTCATGGAATCTACGTTTAGGTTTAGGCACAGATAAAGAGTGGGGGAAATTATTGATAGTGTTTACAGCTAGACGAGTGTTTCTTGTGAAAGTTTGGCGAGGGGGGACCATAGATTGAAGTTCAGTTGAACACTTTCCATGAAAATAACGATACATCAGAGACAAACTCGCAACATCTCTTCTGTGAGATAGAGGTTGCAAGGAGGAGAAAAGGACATCTCCTACGAGGCTACGAAGTCTATTTTGAACTCTATCAAGGCAGGACAAGTTCTTTCTAGCAGCTCCTGCCCAGATGTGGCAACAGTATTCCATCCTTGGACGTACCTGGCTCTTATATAGATAGAGAATAGCATCAGCAGTGAGATATCTACTGGATCGATAGAAAGATCCCACCATTTTTCCAGCGGCCTTGGCAACAGATTTGATATACGTGTTCCATTTAAGATCAGGAGTAATGGTTAAGCCCAGAAGCTTGTCAAAACTTGAGGCCTCCTGAAGACGAGAGCCATTCATTTCAATTGATGACAAATGTGGATTAGAATGTTGATGATGTAAAGAGAGAAGCTTGGTTTTAGATGCATTAAAAGTAACCAGCCACTCCTTTCCCCATTGTACTACGTGCTCAAGATCAGAGGAGAGAGAATTGGAGAGAACTTGCTCGTTTACTGTCTTAGATGTGCTACCATAAATGGTAGTGTCGTCAGCATAAATGTCTACAAATGATGTAAGGATATGATTTGGAAGATCATTAATGTAGATCAGGAAAAGAGTTGGGCCCAGGATGGATCCCTGAGGGACACCGGCATTAATATTGTGAGCTTCTGATTTTTGCCCCTCAACTACTACTCTTATGAATCTATCAGAAAGAAATGATTTAATAATTGAGAAGACTTTTCCAGCTATACCATAGCTAGCGATCTTATGAAGTAAACCTTTATGCCATACCCTATCAAAGGCTTTAGATATGTCAAGAGCAATTGCCCTAGAAAGATTGCCACCGTCGAGAGATTTGCTAATCCTATGCGATATAACTGTAAGGACATCTGCTGTAGATCTAGCAGAACGGAAACCATATTGAGTGTCACTAAGAAGGTTATTTTTGTTGAGATGTTTGATTACTTCTGTATTTAATACAGATTCTAGCAACTTACTCATGACGCACAGGAGACTTATTGGCCTGTACTGAGAGGGGGATGAGCGATCACCTGAATTCTTAAATACAGGGCATACTGATGAGATTTTCCAGGGAGATGGGAAACTATTCTCCTTAAGACAACGTTTAAACAGTTTTGTAAGTATGGGCGCTAGTTCAGGTTGAAGTTTTTTGAGTACTATAATTGGAATACCATCAGGGCCAGTTGCTTTACTGGAATCAAGGTTTTTGATTAGCTTGGCAACATCACGTACAGATATACGTATATCACATAGCGTGTTTTCTGATACAAGAGGAAATATTGGGGGTTGGCGGTCTTGGTCGCAAAGGGTAGAATTAGCTGCAAAGTTCTTGACAAAGAGTTTGGCTTTGTCTGATGCTGACGAGATTACCTCAGATCCATTGATAATAGTTGGGATGGAGCACACGCTTCTGTTCAGGATTCTGTTTGCTATTTGCCAAAACTGGTGGGAACCAAGCCGCTGCTCAGCTACTTTGGACTTAACAGATTGAGCATACAACTCTCTTGCGTTCCTTATTACTTTCTTACAATGGTTGCTGGCAGTCCTGAAAACGGCTTTAGTTTCCATACATCTATTACGTTTGAAGCAGTGGAAAAAGTGATTTCTGTGCGCAATGGCAGCAGCACATTCTGGAGAGAACCATGGCTGGCTGTTAGGTTTTTGCTGAAATTTTTTAGAGGGTATGAAATGGTCAATACCTACAATTAACCATTCAGTTAGGTCTAATACTATAGAGGACACATCCTTTTTAAACATGGAATGCAGAGGTAGATCAGATATAAATGTACGGAAGCTATCCCAGTCAGCCTTAGTGTATCGATATACTGTACGATGAAGAGGTACGTCTGGGGACTTATTACATTTCATTTTTATCTTAATTGATACAACAGAGTGGTCGGAAGATCCAAGAGGCGACAGAACAGAAACTGAACATAGTTCAGGGCAAGTTGTGAGAAAAAGGTCTAGTAGGCTCGCATACTGGCCGTCATTATCGGGCACACGGGTAGGTTCCTGAACAATCTGAGTGAGGTCATAGGCAATGGAGAAATCATGACAGAACCTCCCCTCATCATCGGTCTTGTTTGAGTGGGTCAACCATTCGACGTTGTGAACATAATGGGTAAAGATTTAATTCAATGCAAATCTGAAATGATAGAATGTTCAAAATACTATTAGGAAACTAGCTAATTATCGAAAGTGTTCAAATTATTGGCCATTGTGGTCCATGAACAGCTGACAACGCTCATTTATTGGATCGAAAACGTCCCAAATCAGTCCATTCGGTATGTTGACACATCTTCTTTCAATGGTTGCTTTCAATTCATTCATTGTAGCTCGTTTTGTTGTGTGAATCCTGTGGTTAACATGCCCTCCTATATCGCCCCCCCCCTCAAATGAAAAATCCAGGGGGTCTCAAATCCGGTGAGCGTGGACAGTACTCGATACTTCCTCTTCGTAACTATTTATTTCGCAAGTAACTATCAAGATATGCTCTTACGTCATGATGAAAGTGGGGAAGTGCTCCATCCTGTTGGACGTGCTATTCTTTATTCCTAAACATCTCTTGGGAACGTGGTATAGCGTATTCCTATAGCAAGTTGAGATAATTTAAAGAGTGTATACATTTTATTGGGATACCTTTTATTATATTTTAGATGATTACAAAAGGGTTCTTTTCTCCACGATCCTCGTAACATCACATATAGAAGTTAAACAAGAGAAGCATCAACTTTTAGTATTATTCTAAAAGGTACGTATATCAAATCAATATAGTAAAACAGTCACTTTATTTATAAGAACGGTAATGGTAATAGTAATAATAATACAAGTAATATCTACGTATACCAGGACGGGTAACATTAATTCCCCGAACAGTACAGTTTTGCATCATTTTATGTCCTCTTAAAAAAAAATTAAATCAATATATAATGATACTAGGCCTTATGTCTAGACTCCTTATTTTAATTTTGATAAATATTCATTATATTATTTTAATTCTAGAAATAACTAAAATGTAAAGCTTAAGATTTGTGAGTCTTAACAAGAAATTGGGAGTCAGGATATCTTGTTGTCTGATGAGTAAAGTTTTAATTCAATGCAAATATGAAATATTTGAATGCTCAAAATACTCTAAGGAAACTAAAACTTCGAAAATATTTGCAGCTGCGTTCCAAAATTCCTAATATTTGGGTAATTCATTGAGGAGTGAATCATATAAATACAATATATATATATATATATATATATATATATATATATATATATATATATATATATATATATATATATATATATATTAGCAGGCTGCCCGGCATTACCCGGTTGTGAAATACGCTTAAATATGATATTTTGATTAATGCAGATTTTGTATTTAACCTAAAACGTAGATTCCATGAATAAAGTCTCGTTCTTAGAACTGCACGCCTGCGGAACTCTCTTTCGTCTCCAAGTCCAACGTAAACACATTCTTGATCAATCGTTTCCTTAAGTAATCCAATTTACCAAATGTTCATTACTAATGATTACTACGATATTATTCCATTGACTACTGTACACTCATTAACCCTTATCCTCGAGTAGCCTCCGGGTCTTGATAAGTGGTGACTCGTATGTAAAATATATATATATATATATATATATATATATATATATATATATATATATATATATATATATATATTGGACCCAATATATAGTTAAGTTATAGTTTTACGTTATAGATTAAAAAGGTTTTAAAAAAAAAATGATTGGTGTGCCACCACTGAGAATCGCATCCAAAACGTTTAGCTTACGATTTACGTTTTCCTTTGACGTTAATGCCTGAGCTGTGAAGACATGTTTACTGTGAGGCTAAAAATTAAAATATGAACCAATAGCTATTACGTTACGCATGTATATTCGTAATGCCGTCGTTCGACCTTCACCTGGCAAATTCCATTTTTTTTAAATGTAACATTTTTGCACCGATTTTACCCGGCTAAAACACAAATATAAAGTTTGCATGGGTTCAAATACCCTATATATGAAGTTTCATGTTTGTAGATCAAAAACTGACAGAGGAATTTAGTAGGCAAAATTTTTAAACAAATATATATGCGCATACAATATTATAGAGGGAGAAACGTCTGTCTTTACTATAAAGTTTTTACGCAAATATTAGTGTTTATTATAAGCTTTTTATGCAAATATTACGCAAGCATAAATCATGTAGAATATCTGCATAAATATAATTACACATAATAGTTAATCATAATTGATCATCCTATAGGCAAACCGAAAAAATTAATATAGAATTAATTAAAATAAACGTTTAAACGAATATGCAAATTAGCTAGATTTTTGCAGATAAATACAATTCCACGACTTGTATTTTCTTTTCAAATAAATAGGAAAAAGATCGTTTTTAGTATGAATATCAATACACAAAAAAATTATAGGAGTATATATATATATATATATATATATATATATATATATATATATATATATATATATATAATGAAATCGTTATTAACTCAACAGATCAATAAAGAAGACAGAATAAAAAGAAGCCATGTCATTTCGACATACAGATAAATAATATTTTATGTATCGATTTTCAGTATTTACATCAACAGTGCTCAATATATAAGTAGAGCTACGTAAGCTACGCATAATTTGTGAGAAGTTGTCGGGTTAATCTAAGGAATTAATGTTACCACGTGTTTTTTATATATATATATATATATACACGTGGCAATAACTTTAATTAATTAACGTGGAGATCAAATAGCAAGTCAGACAACGACCCTAGTCTTATTTCACCGTCTGACATCTATTCGGAAGAAATCCTTGACTATAATAAACAGTCAATCGTGGGCGTTTCCTTTTCTTTAAATAATCAGAAATTATGATTAAATTTATATAAATTTATATTTATATTTATATTTATATATATATTTATATTCATATAAACTGTTATTATATTATATTTTATTACTGTTGTTGTTGTTGTTGTTGTTGTTGCTGCTGCTGTTGCTGCTGCTGCAACCCTTTTGTTCAAACTTTAAAAGTATTTAACTAAACAATGTAGTGTCAGATTATATCTGGTTATTTCGGTTTATCTCCAATATCCTTATAGGAGACTGTGAAATATTTCTATTGTATAGACTCCGTTCGCGAATTGAAACACCGCCATATCAGTTTACCATCTCTAGAGAGAACAGATACTATCCGTGGATCCTAGCTATAAGACCAAGAAGGTATATTTTAGTTTCCCGTACGGCCCAAAAACCACATCATTTTTTTATTTATTTATTTATTTTTTTTTTTTTTTTTTTTTACATTGTGTCTTCCGTGATCAGGAAATCCTATTTATTAAAAAAAAAAAAAAGAGGATAGAAGATGATAACGTACTACGAACATTAAATTAGTGTATCGATATATTAGTAATTTAATGTCAGTATTATTTTATCACTTTCTATACTCCTTTTTAATAAACAGGATCTCCCGATCGAATAATTTATACTCTGGAAACCGTGACATAATCCTATGATTTTTATATGAATATTTTAGTAATATATGTAAATAAATAGTGAGTGCGAACATTGGCGAAGTATACCGTTTAATGAACTTTGAATATTAGTCTCTATGTATTATAGACAATGGTTCGGGGAACTTCACCGCTTTCTAAAATAAGATAATCTAGATAAAAATACTGTATATATTTTCGCCACTTATTAGTTTTTATCTACTTCCGCTTCTACTATTCAGGCCTCTACAGCATTGCAAACAACCTTATTAAATAATTGTATACATATTTACCAGCAGCATTCGAATTAAACCAACGTACGCTTTTATGGATATTTAATCATTTTAACTTTTTATGCTTTTAACTTTATTTATTCTAATATTATCTTTTCACCCTATCTTCAAGTTCTTCTTTCTAACACTGTTTTTTGTTTATTTTTTATATCGCTCTATGGTCTTCTCCAATCGTTTCGTTTTTTGTTTTGTTTTGCTTTGTTTTTTTGTTAACACTCGTTTATTCAAGTTTTGTTGTTTTTTATTTTCTTTTTCCATTCTCTCTTTGTTTTTTCAAAGAAATATTTTAAAAGCTATTTTTTTATTTGTTCATCTCGTTTCCATTTTGTTCTTTTGTTATTTGTCGTCTGCTTTCAGCCATCCCCTCCTCTTCCTCCTCCTTTACTTTCACTGACTTCGTTTTTGTCCTTTTCTGATTGTTATACCCTGCTTTGGCTGTTTTCGCGACATCACATTTATTTACCATTTTTAGCCATTATTTTCTTCGTTTTATTTATTAAAAAAATAACGTTTGCAGCGTTGGTTTTCTAATATTTTTGTTCTTGTTTTAGATTCTCGTTCTGTCCCCGAATCTACCGGCCGCCATTGAAGAACAGAATGTTTCGTCCTTTCCGCCATTTCTTCATCTATCGCCAGAAGACATTGTTTTGTTTTTGTTTATTTTTTTACATTTGTTTTTAACTTTTGATTCGACAACTTGCTGGGGTTTTTTTCTTCATTTTAATCATCGTTATCATTTTTTCTTCTCCTTTTTCTTTATTATTATTATTATTATTATTATTATTATTATTATTATTATTATTATTATTATTATTATTATTATTATTCGAGATAACGATTTTCAAAATCATTTTTATTACTCATTACCACGTTATCCAAAGTTACCACGTTCATGGTTAACGATACCTTAATCTAAATTGTTAAAAACAATACAAAAAACAAGACGAAGTTGAACGTGAAAAAGGTCAAGATAGCACCACTATTCATAAGAGCACTAGGAATAGTCCCGAAAACTTCGAAAAAAAAAAAGAATGGAAGAAATTGGAATCGAGAGGGCGTCTGAGAAAATACAACGGATAGCAACAATGAAAACAGCTGAAATCTTGAGGAAAATCCTAGAATACGGAAATCAACCTACATAAACTGTAAACACTAACCAGTAACATTTTCTTTGTGTCCATAAATCGAATAACTGTATATGAGTGGTATCATAGCTATGACAGAATGTAGTGATGATAAAGGTTATCCTTAGAACGCTGTTGTTGTTGTTGTTGTTGCTATTATTATTATTATTATTATTATTATTATTATTATTATTATTATTATTATCAATATCCATACATACTAAAAGTTCTCAAAAAGGCCATCATCAGAGATTACTCACTGATAATAATCAGTAGAATGGGCTAGGGTCTGGATTACAACGTCTCTCCAGATTTCCAGTACTCTCCATCTCCTTTAATAAGGTTTGCAAATGGCTTTGCATTATCGCAACAGTCGCTCACTATTGATTTCTCGTTGGCAATGCCTATTGGTCTTCACTAGGATTTGAGATGGAATAAGCCTCCCCAAGATCCCAGTACTCTTGACGGTCTTTCAGTGAAGATAAATGTCTAGTTAGTGTCTTTCCATCTTTCTGGGCCCTTTACAGCTATTTTGTGTGGTATCAGCCGAGACTTTGAAAAGTAAAAGACAAAAGATCGATAAAGAATTATAGATTTTTCTTTTTTCTTTTTTTTTCTTTATATATATATATATATATATATATATATATATATATATATATATATATATATACATATATATATATATATATATATATAGGGTGTCCCAATAAAATGTATACAGTCTTTAAATGACAATAAAACCATTATTTATTATAAGAAACAAAAGTTCCATACATAAAATACTGTGAACGAATATAGAAACCAGCTAATTATCACAAGTGTTCAAATTATTGGCCGTTGTGGTCCATGAACAGCCGAAAACGCTCACTGATTAAATCGAAAACGTTTCTTATCAGTTCAATTGGTATGTTGACATATCTTCTTTCAATGGTTGCTTTCAACTCGATCATTGTAGCTCGTTTTGTCGTGTGACCCCTGTGCTTAACATGCCACCATCCTCCACCCCACCAAAAAAGAAAAATGCGTGGGGAGGTTAAATCCGGTGAGCGTGGACAGTACTCGATACTTCCTCTTCGTCCTAACTATCTTTTTCGCAAATGATTCCCAATCATGATAGTGGGGAAGTGCTCCCTCCTGCTGGAAGTGCCATTCCTTATTCCTAAACATCCCTTGGGAATGTGGTATAGCATATTCATGTAGCAAATTGAGATAATGTATACAATTATTTGGACACCCTGTGTGTATATATATATATATATATATATATATATATATATATATATATATATATATATAGAGAGAGAGAGAGAGAGATGGAGAGAGAGAGAGAGAGAAAGAGAGAGAGAGAGAGCAAACTAACTATAGGAGCCATTCAGTTGGTTATGTGTAAGTGACTGAAAATTAACTTTTCGATTTGGGGGCTTTTTCAACAACTGCACGAGCAATTTTATATTTTTTAAAGCTGCATTGAACTTCTCTTCCACTCGAATTACTTCTCGCTCTGAAATTACTTCTCCATTTGTATAATTTTTCACTCTATAACTCACTTGCGCATTCCACTGACTTTAAAATTCTGACTATTTGTTTATTAAAAAAAAAATCCTTCGTTTTTTGATTTACCATCGGCTGAGTCTTCAGGTACGCTTAAATTTTACTCTCGGTTTGTTAGTTTTGTTTGTTTTTTTTTTTTTTGCCCATTTTCTTTCGATTTTCATGTTTTTAACTGACATGAACGCATTTGCTTTTGTAATTTATGACTAACCATCATAAAGTGATGTTTCATTTAATGCTATAACCAGCAACTTTTATCTCGGCGGTAATAATAATTTGCTAATTTCTTTTTTCTTCTGAAGAGAAGAATAGCAAAAATAGCATATTTTGAAACTCTGCGGAATAAGGAATTTTTAATTGATTTTGGAGTATTCTGTCGAACAATAAATTTACTTGTAAATTTTAATTTGCAGTCTTAATTTCTTTTCTTTCTTTTCTTTATATATATATACATATGTGTGTGTGTGTGTGTGTGTGTGTGTGTGTGTGTGTGTGTGTGTGTGTGTGTGTGTGTGTGTGTGTGTGTGTGTGTGTCAGCAGAGGTACTCAGCGTTGCCTGCGGTAAGAGCGTAACATATTTCTGTTAAAATTTTCGTTCTCTCCACTTACCCTTTTTTCTTCTCTATGGACATACACACACACATATGCACAGCTAACTCGAAGAATGAATCAGCGGATACGAAAATTAACTCCATTCAAAATGAAATCAAGGTTACATCTTTTTAATTAGTGGATGGAAAAGAGATCTACTTTTTCTTGAGACAATCTGTGCCAGTTTAAGGTCCAACAATGAATACTTTCTTTTAAAAATGTTTTATATATAATTCATCCTAGCTAATGCGGTTAAGAAAACATCAATTTTGCGAGTGTTTGCTTTGTAATTTTGAGGGTTTTAACATATAAACATACGTACATACAGACAACTGCGTTTTATATTATGCATAACGTAGCATTAAGTCAGAAAGAGCGGAAATCTTGAATGAAGTGAGTGTCCCTAATGATGGCGGTTTAAACAGAGCTGAAAGAGAGAAACAGACCAAATACCAAGGTCTCATGTATGATATGAAAAGAAACTGGAATCTTAAGGAGATATCAATCATACCAGTCATTATAGGCGCCACAGGGCTTATGAAGAAGAACCTGAAGTCCTACCTTACTAATATTCCTGGTGAACCAAGTGCAAAATAGATCCAGACAATTGCACTTAAGGGAACAGCGAAGATACTAAAAAGAGCTCTCGGTTGGTTTCAATAAAAAACAGGGCAATGTTGGCAGCTGGTTTGGCTGCCCTATACCTAGCATTACAATCTTCAAAGGAAGAACATAAAAAAGTAGGTAGTACATTATGTAACATAAGTAACGAATTATTATATGAAAATTCTTTGTAGTCGTTTATATAAAGTAACATTGTTCGCACTATTTGAATTATTCGTACTACTGTACGGATTTTGAGTGTTATTCCCACAACGTGTCGGTCGATTTAATCTCCGACCGTCTTAAGGTGTACATTGTCTTTCTGTTGAACACGGAATTTCGAACAGAAACCTTTAGTTAATCATCATGGGTAGCATGCTCTCATTCTGTCAGCCATGACCAGGTAGAAGTCCTAAGTAATTCGCAATTATATTTTTTAGTATCTCTTGCATTGCAGATTGGACCATTAACCTTAAGAGTGTAACTTATAATTAAATTTTCCAAGCACTTTATCCGCTGTGCCATGGGTCGTTGCGGATTAAACAAAGGATTCCGTTCGAATTTCCGTGAGGGTTTCCGAGTTCAACAAGATACACCTAAAGAAGGTCAGAGGTTATATACACCGAAACGTTGCGTCAATAACACACAAGATGAGAATTGTAGTCTGAATAATCCAAATAATGCGAATTATCAAACCTCATCTAAAAAAAAATGTAACACAAAGTTAATCTTGTTGACTAGTATGTAAACATTCATCGCTTAAAGGGAAAAACGTTTTATTGTTATATATACATAAAAAAAAATTATTAAAACGTTGCTTGAATTACTTGTTTGAAAGAACCTGACATTTCGTGTCGCCAGTTTTGCAAAAAATGTGTGCACTAGTAATAATAGGAAACGAGGTTTCAGAAGGTAACTTTCAAAGCAATCTTTGAAATAGTATATTTGTGTGCTTGTAAAATCTGTGATACCTTCTCAGGCGTTTCATTTTCATCCGTTTTTCTTCCGTTTGTTATGCGTTTTGTTGTCCGTGTTCTCTTTTTATACCAAGAACCCAACTGAAATTCTTTCATATTTCCTTTCTTTCCCTTTATCTTTTTTTTTTTTTTTTTACCCAAATCCTAAACCACGTATACAACAAAAACTCTTGTTCGCATTCTCTCCCACATCGGCATTCACCAACGTCGTCTAACCGCAGTTACTTCCCCTTTCTGTCATAGCAGGAAGTGACGTCACTTGGTTTATCTCAGTCACTTTCCTCCATTAGACCCTCGTCACGACGACGACGACGACGACGACGACGACGACGACGACGATCGCTACCACCACCACCACCATAGCCGCTACACTTAGCATTTCTACAGCAACTGCTGCAAATCTTCAGTTTCCATCTCATCGTTACCCCATATCCTGCACCCCCCTCGATATATCTTTTGTTCGATTCAGATCCTTCCCGAAAAATTCGTGTCGTCTGCTTCAGTTGTAACAAGAACATAAGAGCCTAAGATGAGTCCATCTAATCTACGCGTTTAGCGACGTAAACGCTATTTAAAACTTAAACGCTACAAATTCTTTTTCAAACGTGGCGTGATAGACCATAGAAAATGCCATTACACACTCAAGCATGACGGACCAAAGACAATGCTGCTTGAAAGACCAGAGAAAATCTTAGAAACTTACAAACTTACAAACTTAAACGTGATAGATATTTTTACTTAAGCGTGACAAACTAAAGGAACATTATTTCAAAATTAACCGTTACAAATGCTATTTCAAAATATAGCCAAAATAAAATGCTATTAAAACCGTTACAGGCTGCTATCTGAAAGTTAAGCGTTAAAGATTAAAGAAGCGTGACAGATTTAATAATATGCTATTTCAAACTTAAGCGTGACAGATCAAAGAAATTATTTCAATGTGAAGTATATCAGAAAATATTTCAAACTTCAGCATGACATACCAGAGCCAACGATATTGCAATATGCAGCATGACTGAGCAATAAAAAAAACTGCTATTTCCAACTTAAGCGTGATTTACCTAATGATAGAAAGTGTTTATGCACGGATGTATCTAAAAATGATATTCGAAATCTAAGCCTGACTGATCGATAAACTGACTGACGGGCAGACAGAACTTCGTATAAAAATGCTTGGACATATAAAAAATGTGATTTCAAATTCCAACAAACTAAAAACAAATATTATTTCCAATCAAAATGTGACAAACAAACCAAAACGCTGTTTCATACTAAAGCGAGGCAGACAGACGAAAATGCATTTTTGTGTAAGAGAAGAGTCGATCATTCAATCTATGCGATTTACGATGAAAATACTATTTTAAATCTTAAGCGTGACCGACCGAAGGTTTGTTAGACGGACTAAAAGAGCCGATTATGTACATGCATAGTCGCATTTTAAATCTTTATTTCAGAGTGAAGTGTGACAATCGAATGAAAATACGATTTCAAAATTAAATGTGACAAACGAACTAAAAACGCTTTATGGCATATCAACCCTTTACGGCATTTCAATCCTTTACGGCATATCAACTCTTTACGGCATATCAAATCTTTTGGGGTTATTTAATACCAAATTCAGTAATTTATGAAAAAAATGTTTTTGTACTTCTTTATATTTTCAGATATTTATTTAGGATGTTTGGTTTATTCGTTATGTTTTACGGCATATCAACCCTTTTCGTGGTTATTGCTGAATGAAACAAAACCACTAAGCTAAACTTATACAATAAATATTTTAACTTAATGCATAAAAAAAAACGTTTTCTAAAATTATTGGATTTTAGAAAAAGTTTGCTTTTTATGCTTCAAGTTTAAAATATTTATTCTATGAGTTTAGCTTTATGTTTTGTTTTACGGCTAATCAACCCTTTTTATTCTTCAAGTTCTTTAAGCTGACAAATGAATAAAGGTGTTATTTAAAAGTTAAACGTTATGGAACAACGGTCAGACCGATCCCCTTATACAAAAGCGAAGACGCATCAAGAAACTACTACTGTAAATGTTGATTGTTAGTGCAGCTTACGGGAAGGGGGGTGTCGTGGGCTGCGTGGTAGTCGCCATTTTATTGCTGTTTTCATAGCGATGATAACAGTCTTATACGGTGAAGGCTATCATTATCAATATTATTAGCTTCACTATAATTCATGTTATTATTGTTGATAAATGCTAGAAGGACTACCTCCTTCATATCGAATATAATGTTCATTGTTTTATAATCACGATGATAATGTCATGATTATAGTTATCAAAACTATATCGACTCACCTATAGCAATAATTATGTTATTAGTCGTATATTGTAAATATAAAATTAATATATTATATTACATGTCTACAATTACAATGACGACAACAGTGTAGAGGATATGTAAGTTATAAGATTCAATGATATATATATATAATGATATAATGGTTGCACTGTTTTCTAGATGCAAATCCACTGAAACTTCTGTTTATTAAAGAATGCTCCATGAATGAACAGGTGTTGTTTATAATAGGTTTATTTATAATAAAACCATTATCGGCTACATATGTGCATACAGGCTTCTGCTGAGATCCCTACTGGTAGTACTTTAGCTCTTGCTCTTTCTTTAAAAACTTTTTTCTTATAAATCTCTATTATATAAAAGGTGTTCTTCTGACGTGGCATACCAGATGTACTCTGACTCTGTCGACCTGACTACTGAGTCTTCCACCGGAGATTACAGCAGAAACATGTATGCACATATGTAGCCAATAATATTTGAAAAAATAAATATATTATATATATAGTCATCCACATACTGTACTGTTTCGCAGCTTATCAATGCGCCTAGACAAGCAACTACCTCAAAGCAGGATCGAAACCCGATCACACAACCGACAGTCGGAGCTTCTTACCATTGCGCTATACGGCTTCTGTTATACGGGTAGTGAATTAACAATGTTTTGACATTGTCCAAAGTACCTAAGCTCAGTGTGTTTACACAAAGTGCATCGCTTCATATGCTAATGGTAATTTGTATATCACTTCTGAAATGCTCAACCTAAGATAGGGATATATATATATATATATATATATATATATATATATATATATATATATATATATATATATATATATAGAGAGAGAGAGAGAGAGAGAGAGAGAGAGAGAGAGATAAAGTTGAGTTTTTTGTCGCACTGACATTCATATCAAAAGCCTACTTTTTCTAGTTGGTAATTATTAAAAAAAAACTTCTTAATATACTCAGTCATAAATATGCGAGCGACTTCATAAAGATTAATTAATGTGCTCATTCCGTTAAAAAACGAACTTTTGTTAATTAATTATTCATTTTTTTATGGTTACTCATTGGATAATTGGTTTCACTTAACAATTACATCAGTTCTATTTATGCATGTGATATTTAAGCGTATTTTAACGACTGGGCAACTCCGGGCAGCCTGCTTATATTCCCTTTGTATTCCCTTGTCATTGAACATTTGGTGATTCAATAAACAATGTAATTGTATATGATCAATTAATTTTCTTTCATCTATTAATGTTCTATCTAGAATAATAAACATCCCTTTCAAGATAGGATTTATTTGATAATACTAAAATCTATAAGTTCTCTTTTCTGCTAATATATATATATATATATATATATATATATATATATATATATATATATATATATATATATATATATATATAGTAAGTTATAAAATATATATGGCGATTAAGCAACACAGAATATTCCGCGTTTCATCCACTCTGGGATTCTTCAGGCTTATGCGAGAATTTTGTCTCGCGTTTTTATATACGAACCTTCTATTGAGTTTTTAGTTAGCCAATCAGCTTTCTAGTATCCACCGCACCCTTCCTAATCAGGTAGAGAGCAGGCACTTACAGGACAAAGGTTGGCCCGTTACTTTTTGTGTGTTATTTAGCGTAGATGTCTAGTGTCTTGGCCTGTTTTAAATCTAAGTTAAATGTTTTTATTGTTTTTTATGTTATTTTATATATGTGTGATAGTTTATGTATATGCATGTTTATTTATTTTTATTTGTTTATTTTCTATTATTATTGTTACTTTTAAAATTATTTTGTATCTCTATCCTAGAGTAAATTTGTATCCTGTGAACAGAGCTGTTCGCTATTTCTCTCCTACAGTTTAATAGATGTTGAAGTTCTTTAAAGTATAGGGGGCAAATTTTTCATGAAGGCATAATCTACATGGATCGTCTAGGTCTCTACATTTGTTTGCTTGTCTTACTATTTTCCATTCGACTTCCGGCGAACGTCCGCTTTCCTTGAGGACCCAGAATTTGTTTGCTAGAGTTGTTTTCATATGATATTTTTTATTATTGAATGTATTTTTGTGGTCATAATATCGAGTTTTGAAATCTAAGGAAGTCATACCTACGTAATATTTCTTGTTACTCGGGTTTTCTTTCGCAAATATTGTAAACTATACTTTTGGTTAGACATTTATTTTGAAGTGGGCAAAATGTGCGGTATCTACAGCTGCATTTATCTGGTTCGTTATTAGTATTTTTATTTTTATTTCTAGTATGGTTGTTGTCCAGAGTTGGTTTATTATTATTATTATTATTATTATTATTATTATTATTATTATTATTATTATTATTATTATTATTATTATTATTATTATTATTATTTCTACTAGTTCAATATGTGTCTTTTGTGTTAGTTTTATTTTTGTCATGGCGTGCACTTTTTTTATTGTATATTTTGTTATTATGTGCTTTAATTATCATCTCTAAATTTTCGCAGCAGCTGTAGGATAACTTCAGGGTATTTTTATTGAAAATTTTTTGTAAGGGATTGCTTGCGGGAAAGTGCTTTTCGATAAGATCTAGAAATTTCTTGCCAAGTTTTGTTTTTAGCATTTGATTATATGGCTCCGTATACCAGATTATATTTCTTTTTCTTCTATTTTTAATTTTATTATAGTTATTGGTGTGTTGTTGCTTATATTTGATATCAATAGTTTTGTATCCACTATTTTTAGGGCTGTTTCATAGATATTGGTTGACCTGTTAAATACATTTTCATCGCTTGAGTCATTGCTGAGTCTACTTACGATCGAGTTAGGAATCTGTTTTATAATTGATGGTGGCTGATTGGACTTAGGGTTTACGTATATTGGATTAGCGTGACCTGTTGGTTTTTCTATCTCTATATTTCTCTTTTCTATTCAACTGAATATCAGCCTTGCTATCTTTGGATTATATTGATTGAAGGAACAATTTTTATCAATTTAAGCTGAGTTTATCAATTTTTCCTGCGGAATTGTATTACTAACTGTATTTTAAATTCTAATATTGGATTCCTTGTAAAGAATTCTTTTTTGCCTTTCGGATTACCATTGAAAGAGTCTTCAAACGTGAACGAATGTTATGTTGGTTAAGAAATATAACAAGATATTTATTACTCTATTGTGTTTGTATTGAGCTTTTTAATTTGGTTGGGATTAATATATCAAAATATAAATACTAGTATTTATATTAGATTGAAGTTTACCCTTGCTTGTATCAGGTAAACACCTCATTCACTTTGCTTTTATTATTTCTTATATATATATATATATATATATATATATATATATATATATATATATATGTAAGAATAACAGTATAGTTACATTCCAAGATCTAATTACAGATCCGTTTCATTATGCAGAAAAACGTTATTATTATATCAATACCGTCTATTTTCGTATGTATACTCTTCAGAATAATTAGAAATTCTTTGCATAGATAGATAAAAAAACTGTATGACAATATAATGCTGCAAGAAGATAAACGTTCATAGAAGACTCCAGACACGGTCTAAACATTACCTAAACATATTAGCAGCTGTAGTTATTAACATACCGCGACAGTCTTTGTGTAGACAGAAAGACTTGGAAGAATTGTTTTGCATGCAAAATAAATATTTTGATCTTAGAATATAATTATACTGTTATTCTTTTCTATATGCTCTGTTGTAATATTTAACAGGTATTGAGCTTATAAACAAAAAAGGATGAGTATACACAAAGAGTGAAATCTAATTAAAAAAACATATTTTACCGAAACAATGCAGATTATTGTAATCCACATTCAGTACTGTTCCGTTGTATCACAACTCATCAGTGTGGTTAGATAAGCAGAGTTCCTCAGCCGTAGATCGAACCTACAACAATCGAGTTGACAGTCGGCAGCTCTACCCACAAGGTTACGAATCGGTGCCCGCAAATGTCCCTCAACAAGTGACTATTAAAGAAGCACTAGCCCATCGCTTCACAGTGCTCGAACTGCTAATTTGTTTACAAACAAACGGACAGTGAGCTTCGATTAATAGCTAAACGAAGCTTCGGAGAAAAGTACATTTACAACAGTGCTCGACCTTAAAAAGGGGGGGGTTAAATAGTAATCCACATACAGCACCTTATCCCAGGCTCTTTCTCTCTCTCTCTCTCTCTCTCTCTCTCTCTCTCTCTCTCGATATATATATATATATATATATATGTGTGTGTGTGTGTGTGTGTGTGTGTGTGTGTGTGTGTGTGTGTGTGTGTTGAGTGTGTGTGTGTGTGTGTGTGTGTGTTGAGTGTAAAGATTAATAATTGTAAATTATAAATCAGTTTCAAAAGGATGAACAAACAAAACCAAATTGAGTGTACGATCGTTTCGGAAACGATATTTATTTTATTAAAATTGACAAGTAACATTGACAATAATCGACAGAGATTGTGTTTTTGAATATAGTTGCCTCATCAGCACAAAGAGGAGGGTAGGAAGTTTAAGACAACAAAATAAAACTTGCATTTTTGTAGTAAGTAAGGTGGATAGGCCTTATTGAGTTGCATTTGATATATCAGATATATCAAAATTTGAATTTAACTATAATAAGTATTATGGTATATGTTCAGTGCACATTTACCTATAAGTATTTCCAACCACTTATAATTCAGTAACTGTATTTTTTTTTTCAAAAATAATCAATTATAATAAACAGAACGACTCATAGAAATCTATCTATATTCTTTTTTTATTTTAATATACTTTCATAGAAATGTTTCTGTTATGTAAAAAAAAACTATTTTCTTTACGTCACAAGTGTAACGCTCATACATGAATTCCATAGCTAATATAACATACTGACCCAACGGGTCACGGGTAGTCTAATATATATATATATATATATATATATATATATATATATAAATTGCTTCGTCTGTCTGTCTCTCTGATGAACTTTCTCTATCAAAACGTATCTGTTAATTTTTGATATACAGACTTGAAACTTGACATGAAAGTGATTTGGACCTGTTAAACAAGTTCGATAGCTGCTAAGAGATCCAAAATGAAACAACTCTCAACTTTGCATGCGTAAGTTGACTTAAAGTATTCTTGTACGCATGCGCAAATATGCATTTATACCTTAAAGTCGGTTCATTTTTAACTATTTCTTAACGATATGTTGATAACTCAAAAGCTATCGACTAAGGCCGGAGCACTTATTCTAGCTGATGGCAGCCGTTAATTTTATTTAACTTTGGAAATCACTTACATACATTGAGATCAATTTAATAACCAATAGCGTATTGACTTTATAATAATAAATACGAAATTTGCATGAATTAAAATATTATATTTAAACGTATTTTACAGCCAGACAACGCCGGGCGGTCTGTTAGTATATGTATAATCCATCTAGCAGTTCCCGCTATTACTATGCACAATTGACGCCGTGTCTAAAATTTCAGATTTTTCTTTGATTCCAGGAAAACATTCATTGGAGAACTGTTTCTGTACCAAAGCTTACAGTTACGGGGTGCATTTTGTACGGCACCGAGTACGGTCTGAACATCACCTAAACACATTAGCAGCTGTAGTTATTAAAATGCCGCGACCGGCTTTGTGTAGGTGGAAAGAATATAATATTTCTACAAGATTGAATTCATGGGCGTACACTAACTAACTGACTGATTATATACATATATATATATATATATATATATATATATATATATATATATATATATATATATATATATATAGAGAGAGAGAGAGAGAGAGAGAGAGAGAGAGAGAGAGAGAGATTACTTATTTCATTTTTTTTGGAAAAAGAAATCCAGCAGAGCGCTCAATTATAAGGAAAAGTCGAAAATAAGAGCGTATTATTTATATATTGTTTACAGAAGGTTTTAGATGAGATAAGTCATTGGTACCGTCGGTTTCAACCCCGATACTTAGGACCGTTTTAGATACTCATCTCTGAGTATTGAGAAATGAGTATTGGCTGAAGAGAGCTTGATATGGGTATCTAAAACGGTCCTAATTATAGGGTTTGAAACCGACCGTACCAATGACTTATCTCATCTAAAACTTTCTGTAAACAATATATATAATATTTTAAATAAATATGAGCAATTAGGTTCAATACATACAGACATTAGTGTTTGATGCTAACTCAATCAGCAGTGTAGGAACTGATAATTCCGGCTAGTCACACAATCGTACGTGACTTCGTAGGCTAGTATTCTACTTCTATGTCATCAGAAAATAACACAGGAATTGATGGAAATTAAATATCTATACATTAGAACCCCGGGATACGGCATTAAAAATTAGTAAAAAAAAAAGTACAGTATATAACAAACTTGTATATAATGAAATAACATTATAAATAACACTGTAAGGCGTGGCAAATACCGTAACCAGGGACCAGAAAAATATCGTAAGCTGAAAAACCGTATCCTAGGGTCACGGGTTTCTACTGTATATGCAAGTCAGCGGGCACAGAGAGTATTCGACGACATGAAGTAGGAATATTGTATTTGCGCTTAGGTCACCACTTTCTTCTTAATTCCCTAAAGAGGGCTCAACTGTTTTCTTATGGGAGCTTATAACGATAATATATTTTGAATAAATATTAACGATTAATTGTTGCCTCCAGATATTGAGTTTAATGCTTACACAATTATCAGTATAGAAAGTGACAATTACTGCTAGTCGGTATATTCAAAATCCAATCACAAGTCACTATTGACTTCGTAGACTGGTATTCTACCTTCAGGCTACCTGAAATTACCACAGGAATTTAAGGGAGTGTGCCAAATAAGTAAACACTCAGTGAGTATTCAGCAACAGAAATTCGGAATATTTCATTTGCGCGTAATAATAAATATTTTCAAGTAAGCCGTATTTCTGCTTGACAGCTCAATTATTCCAACTTCCGTTTCCATTTTTAACAACATTCTTTGGTTCCTTTCTTTTTGAAAAAGGGATGTATTTGCTCGAAATATTAAAGCATCTCACCAACCTTGTTATGTCAAGCAATAAGTCCATGTTTACCGATTTATATTTGGGGTTGTTTTTTGGAAAATAAATGATTATACGAAGATAAAATAACAAAATACATAAACAAAAAAAAACACCTTTAGTTTGCCCATATTTGTTCATACGTCCACAACAATCCAACTGCCGGTTCCTTGCATTGGTATAGCCTGCTTCTATTCCTCCATATTTATTTACCAGCAATGCTTCAAGCATTTTCTTTTTAAATGTTTTTAATTATTATCCGCATAGAGAAACATTATTATCCGTATAGATATATGGCTCTCCGGTTGAGTAAAGCATCACTTTTCTACGTTGAATAGAGAGTTCTTAGTTACCAGTAGAGTGAATGTCAAGAAAAACAATACTGAAATTAATAAAATAAAATACGCATCAAGTGCGATTAGAAGACTAATCACTAAGCTTCTGCTTTTGTCCCATCGACGAAACGTTGCATCCCTCTGCCTGTTCTACAAGTATTTTAATGGTGAATGCTCTGACAAACTGCAGACACTTGTGCCCCCACGACGTAGACACCATCGACAACCCCGACAGGCAGCTAAATCCCACCCCCACACAGTAGAGATCCCTAGATGTAAAAGATCTTTCTACTCCAGTAGTTTCTTCCCCAGAACCGCTAGCCTCGGGAATTCCATTCCAGGTTCCTGCTTCCCTAACTGTACTGACATGCAGAAGTTCAAGTGCAACGTGAACCGACATCTTGCTGCCCAAATCCCAACATAGTGCCCCAGTAGTTGCTGCCCCTGATAGTAGCCCCCTACACCAAAGTGGCAATGCGCCTTGTTTGGGGTGAAAATGTAATAAAAAATAAATAAATAAATAAATAAATAAATAAACGTAATATTAAGGAAAATAAGCAAATATCTTACTTGCTTGAAATTTATGATTTAAATATATTTTGGAGCTAAACTCCATCCTCGGTATGTTGTTTTCTTTCTTGTTTGTCTTCTTCTTTCTTGCCATGTTGTAAAGTTGGAGAAAGAAAAGTATGTTTGTAAAGATCCGCGCGTTGTTTTTCGGCCGTTGTATTTTGAAATCTTAGAAATGTGCGATGGCAACGCGAGATTAACGTCAAGGGTGTGAGTTCCATTATAGAAACGTTGATTCAATTTGAATAAAATAAAACACGTATCAAGTGCGCCCGATAGTCAAATCACAACGCAACACTAAGGGAAACAAATACTTTACTTGCTTGAAATTTATAATTTAAATATATTTCCGAGCTATTATAAATTTCAAGCAAGTATTTCTTTTTCTATCCCCAACACCATGTTGTGATTTGACCCTCAAGCGCACACGATGCGCACTTCATCCCACTCAAACTTAGTCAACGTTTCACGCCCTTGACGTCAATACTGAAACACTATAATGTTTCTTACTCTTTGAGCGAGATTCAAGACAGGATTAATGTCTTAGAAGAGTCGGTAATAAAAATAAACATTTGTGTTTTGTCGTTAGAAATTAATGTGCAAAATTAAAACCAATTCTTACAACGTAGAGTAAACTTAATTTCGAAATCCCAGGACGTCCTGTGGTTTGTTTTCTCTATTGGACTCCAATAGAGAAATAGTATAACCAATAATAACTAAATAACGTAATCTCCATTTATTCGAGTTTTCCTTCTGAAATCCACTGGGGAAAAATACTGCTATAATGATGTAACTAGACTATCAAGTGCTTAAAAATACCAAGTTAGTCCAGATTTTTTATATACGTAACATCGTGACAAGTTACGAGCGAATTTCGTCAACCAAAGTAATGACTGCATGAAACAAAATTATAAGAAGCAACGTCACGCATAATCATTCGAAGTACGTTACAGACATTCATATTTAAAACTTGGAAAGAAATTTATTATTTAATGTCGAACACACACTTCCTAGCATAAGCGATTTTCTTATAAGTTTGCTAAACGGCATACCAACCATTTTTACTTACTTAATTGCAGAATCTTATTGTAAAAGATTTATTAACTGGATTTGTTTGTCTATTTACGACATATCAACACTTTGAGGTTATTTAATAACAAAACAAATACCTAGTGTAGACAATTCATTGAGAAGTTGCTATTTAAGCCAAAGATAGTATTTCTCTCTTTTCTTTAATGTTATTTTCTAGTTGTTTGCTTTCTTTGGATAAGGTATTCTAGCGGATTTCATATATTCATAAGCTATTTCAGAAAATCCAACCGAGAGATCTTTTTTATGATTCTATCCGCCCCTATTGAGCGTAATTGTTTGTATCTCTCTTACACTTGGTCCACCAGGTATATTTTCCAGATTGTTTATAAGTTTTTTTATGAGCTCATGGATCCTATGATTACTGGAATTATAGATATACTTTTTTTACAAAAGAGTCGCCACTTATTAAGGCCTGGAGACCATTTGAGGATAAGGGTTAATGAGTGTACAGTGGTCAAAGGGAACGTGTAGTAATCGTTAGTAGCGGAAATTTGGTGAATTGGATTACTTAACGTTGGATATGAGACAACCATACTATAGTCAGTTGGAAAGCAGGAAAACGGAACAGAGTTCCACAGGCGAGCATTTCCAAGAAAGAATATTTGTTTATGGAATCTACGTTTAGGTTTAGGCATAGATCAAGAGTGGAGGAAATTATTGATAGTGGTTTCAGATAAACAAGTGTTTTTCGTAAAAGTTAGGACAAGGGGGCCATAGATTTGAGCTCAGACGAGCACTTACCATGAAAATAACGATAAAGCAGAGATAGGCTCGCAACTTCTCTTTCTATCTTCCTATGATTCCAGTTTCTTTTTCTTTTTATAACTTCCTGTCACACCGAATATTTAACATTTTAAGATAGTCCATTTGAAATATTTATACTCCCTATTGTGTCAAAATGTATAATAGCCGTCCTCCAGCAGAACCTCGAAACAAGATGCGAGATAACTCGCACTCTCTAATCCTGTGTGACAGATCTTGCACTTGTTGACATGGCTGAAACCACTCACATGTTCCCTAATCACAGAGGGGGGAGGTTCAGTTCTTTTGATTTTCTCGACCAGGATTTCATTTGGGTTCTTGATCCACTTTTCAAGCTTTGAGTTGTGGTAGCAAAAGTTTAGTAGCTTCTTTTTGTGCCTTTATACTTTTTATTTCTATTTTATTTTTATTTATTTATTTATTTTATTTATTTTTTTTTTTTTTGCTACAAATGGTGGAGATAGGAGAACCAGGACCTTTTTCATCAAGACCTGATGGCTGACCCTGGTTGATCCTCTGTCTTGACTGGAGTGCCATTTCTAGAGATAGGAAGATTTTCATCATTGTTTATCTATTCCTGCCTGCTGTATGAACGGGTTGGGGATCCCTTTTTATCATGGGTGTTGGCCTGCCATTATTTCTTCACATTTTATTCGTGTTGGTCGTGAACAATTTTTGTTCTATTAAAAAACTGCTCTCTGTAAATATACGATGTGCCCCCGTTCGTAATCTATCGGACGTGCTGAATGGTTTGAGGACACAGCATACTATTTTTGATAATGATATTATAATAATATATAATTATCATTCTTATTATTATTGGCTCACAAGGAGCTTTCACACAGGTCTTCAGAGATCATCCTGTGGTGTTCCCTGGAAGCTGAGTGACAACAAGTCTCCCCAGGTTTCCAATACTCTTCACCTCTTTCGATAATATTTGCAAATAAATCTGCATTATCACAATAGCTGCTTGCCATTGATTTCTCGTTGGCAGCGGCTATTGGTCTTTGCTGGGATTTGAATGGCACTAAGCCTCCCCAAGGTCCCAGTTCTCTTCGCACTTATTCGGCTGAGGTCTGATCAGTTCATCGGTGTTTCCTTCTTCCTTGACTCTACTTAGTTATTTGGTCTTGCTCTTTTTAGGGGGGGGGGCAGTGATATGGTAATGGGGGATGGGGGTAGAGAGAACTTATAGATATGCGGTTTCTGTGTTCTTGGTTCCATGTAGTGTTTCAGGTTTTGCCTTTGCAGCAATTTGTCTGGTCCGCACTTGTTGCTCCTGTGTGTTAGTTTCCACATTCAAGGGTTTTTCTTAATATTTCAGCTGTTTTCATTATTGTTGTTTGTTGTATTTTTCCAGTCATTCTTTGATTCCAATTTCTCCCATAAGTCAAATGGAAAATATCCTTATGTCAGGATCTCTGACAGCCCCCTATATAGAGAGATCAAAGACATCCCAAGGTGGTGTCTAGTAAGCATTCAAGTTTTCTCCAGTAAACATTCAAGTTATTCCTTAATGTAAACAAATGTGATAGATCGGAATGGATTTTACTTTGACTCAGACTCTTCTGTAGTTTACATCGAAATATATCAGAGTACTTCTTGCGAATAGATATTATAAAATATACTTTTTTTAAAACTTATTTTAATGTTCATTGTTCTTCTGTGTTTGTTCTTTATTCTCCATTTAGTTTTATTCCTCTAAGGTGTTGCGATTCTCTTGTTTTGTAAAATGATCGATATAGTCAATGATTTTATCGATAACAACATTATTGATGCTACGACGCTGATGTTAAGCTCTCACTTCTTTTCATTGTCATTGGTAGAAAGAAGAACATCATGATGATGATGATGATGATGATGATGATGATGATGATGATGATGATGAATAAAAAGCAGAACAACAAGTGAACAAGAAAGAAAATGAAAAATGGAGTAAGAAAGAAAAAAGAAACAAGAAAGGAAGAAAAAGAAAAAAGGAAGGAATAAGAAAAAAAGGAAGGAATAAGAAAAACGAAAAAAAAAGCAAGAAAAAAGAGGAGGTGGAGTAAAATAGAAACAAAATGCAAGTGTAAGAAAGAAACAAAAAGTCGGTAAAGAAAGAAAGAAAAAGACGAAGGAGGGAAGAATGAATAAGAAACAGTACAAAAAAAGAAAACAGGAAAATATGGAAGAGAGTATGAAAAGATTGAAAACGGAGAACGAAACGTAAAAGAGGGAGTAAGAAAAGTAGAAAAAGAGGAGTTCGGTAAGGAAGAGAGAAAAAAGAAACGATCAAGAAAAGGACGAAGTAAGAGATTGATAGAGAAAAAAGGGAAGTAATAAATTAATAAATAAAGTAAAATTTGTAAGGAAGGCAGCTAATTCTACCTTTTTTGACCAAGGCCGCCAACACGCAGTATTTCCTCGTATATCTGAAAACACGCTATACGACATACAAATATATGTACGTGATGTTGCCAAGCTAATCAAAAACATTGATTCCAGTACAGCAACTGGCCCTGACGGCATTCCAAATATTATACTCAAAAGGCTTAAACCAGAACTAGCGCCCATACTTACAAAATTATTCAAGCGTTGTCTTAAGGAGAAATGCTTCCCAACACCTTGGAAAATCTCATCAGTAT
This sequence comes from Euprymna scolopes, assembly GCF_053919585.1. Taxonomy (NCBI): domain Eukaryota; kingdom Metazoa; phylum Mollusca; class Cephalopoda; order Sepiida; family Sepiolidae; genus Euprymna; species Euprymna scolopes. Next base: position 87,981,486 of record NC_136483.1, read on the forward strand.
TCTCTGTATTTAAGAATTCATGTGAATTCTCCTTCTCAGTACAGACCAATAAGTCTCCTGTGCATCATGAGTAAGTTTCTGGAATCTGTGTTAAATAGAGAAATAGTCAAGCATCTCAGCAAAAACAACCGTCTTAGTGACGTGCAATATGGTTTTCGTTCTTCTAGATCTACAGCTGATGTGTTAACAGTTATATCTAACGAGAATATTTTATAATCCATGTAGTTTTAGTTAATATAAACCCGTGAAGATGTTTATGGGGCCTGAATTCGCGCCCGATATCCATAAAGACAAAATATAACATTTTACTTTAATTGACACTACTATTCGACCCATATTTGGAGGAAAAGTATATTAATAATCCATTCCTTTTCCAAAGATATAAATACTAGTATAGCAGAACCCCGAACAGAATTCGAATCCGCCTTGCTAAACCTACACCTCACGCCTTATAAACAGTATACCACGCCACTCGCCTCGTGCGTGTATATATATATATGTGTGTGTGTGTGTGTGTGTGTGTGTGTGTGTGTGTGTGTGTGTGTTCAATATTTCGAGAATGCCATCCCTTTTTCAAAAAGAAAATGCCTTCCTTATTGAAAACGAGATAATATTCACGAAATATATTAGGCCTTCACCATCTTCGCCATTTCAAACAGTAAGTCCGTGTTTACTGATTTGCATTTAATAATCGTTTTTTTTTTTTTTTTGGAAAATATACGAAGATAAAAATATTTACAGAACCTTCGTTCGTTTGTCTAATTTTTTTCATACGTCAGATCACTTCAACATCCCGTTTCTGTGCATTACTATATTCTGTTTATGCTTCTCCACACACACACACACACACACACACACACACACACATATATATATATATATATATATATATATATATATATATATACATACAAAAGAAGTTTAGTGTGTGTTTGTGTGTGTGAGTTCGTTCTCTATGGACTCGAAACAGCTTGGCCAATTTTTATGAAATTTCACACGAAAGTACCTTATGTGCCTACTAGTGTTCTTAGATAGGTTTTGTAGCTGACTGTCATCAATAACCATCGAAAATCGATAATCGATAATCGATAATCGATAAATACCCCGATTAAAGAAGAAACAGGCGATTTTGACCAAAGTTACCGAGCCTAATATAACAAATGCATTTGTGAAGTTTTATTACCACACAAACCGAAAGGCCGGAAATATAAAACCAACAATATCTTTGCTATGATAGGAGCGCGTTCAAAATTAATGTTTCTGTTTAAAGCTCCACTGCAGCATGATACTTGACTTTTGCATTTTAAACCTTTAATTGAAGCCATTATATATAAAAGATAATTTTATAAAATCAATATTAGGTTCTCTACGGTGCAATGTAGATTGCAATGTATTGCGGACTGAGGCACTGCGAGGACGGATGTAAAGCTTTCTCCCGGTGCACCAACTAAATCAATCAATCAATCAAAGATGGGCGATTTCACCAATTTCGATAGCAATAAAAATATGGAAATGTGGAGCATTTCTTGATGATCATGCAATCTCGGGCCTCAGCTCATCTCCATGCTTATATATATATATATATATATATATATATATATATATATATATATATATATATGTATGTATATATGTATATATATGTGTATATATATATATGTATATATATATGTATATATATATGTATATATATATATATATATATATATATATATAGAGAGAGAGAGAGAGAGAGAGTCTTAAGAAGCTTGAGTATTTATCAAAAGAAATGCCGTTTACATTTCTAGGTATACTGCGTATAAGTTTAACATATCGCCCGCTTATCAGTTGCATAAGCTGACTTATGGCAGGAAAAATAACAATTACATAAGGGGATTTAACTATATAACAGTGAAAATAAACACGATACCTTAACTTAATTTGTAGAAATAGGAAACGGGATAATCAGTTGTTTACCTTTTAGTTTAGATTTAAAAGGATTCAAAAACGAGATAGCTATAAAAGTCATGGCTCGTAAATAGAAAATACCACTTCACTAATAACAAAATGTTAACATAATTCAATTACTATTTGACTATAAATTACTTTTACATAAATAAAAATTTTAACTCAGGAAAAACTTTAAGAAATATACTTAATATCTACGACTTGTATATGTTCGTATCTACTGTAAATATGCCCATATTTCTACTCATACTTAATTACTTATATACTTTCTTCCGGTTATACCTGTTGTACTTCAAACCATAAGTATATCACTACTTTAATCTATATTGAATAGAGACATTTTATTATTCCTCCTATCGTCTTAAATATCCAGAATTCAGGCATGAACTAAAACTATTTTAATTCCTAATATTAATTTAATCATACTTTAGCATGTTATTCTATTCCTAAACCAACATATGAACAATACCGTAACCAAATATTAACTCCTCACTCTCAAACCAATCAGATGCAAATTTAGTTGCTTTCACTGCATGGAGTTCTAATTATCCTCTCGTCCAGATACAATGAAATGGCAAGCATAGTAATGTCCTTTCTAATTATTCTGAGGAGTGTAAATTTCAGTAGATATATAACCTTTTGATAACTAACCCATTAATTAACTACCCATTCGGGGTCGAAGAAATACCTGGTTTAGAACCCAGGCGCGGGGCTAACTCTCTCGGTGCTGATGGACCCGTAGATCTTCTCAGGTTATCCATCTAGGAGAAGGAAAACTCTTAAGCTAAACCTTGGGGAGGGGAGCCTCTTCAGTCATGGACGACGACCTTCCTAGAGCTGGTGACTCGAACAAATTACTGGTTTGCAAACCTAAACTGCTTATGGGGTAGATAGGCTCTGTCTATCGCCCGGCTTTCATACTCTTTTTCTGCTTATTAGCCAGACGCAGACGAGCGATCAAAGGGACGCTACAGAACACCAAGTGGTGAACCTTGTTTCATGACTAGGGCAATGAACGCTCTTCCCCGCTCTCGTCATATCCACACCCCTAAAACTGGTCCATTTTGGGGTACTTAAGTGCCAGATATACCAATGCAATTGGATTGGGCTGCTTTTTGTCTGATGGGTTAAGGGTACCAGATTGACAGTTCCTGACTGCTGTTTCCGACTGATAGTACAGGAGCCCAAACTCTTTGTTAGCGCTTAGTTGCTCCATCAACAGTTGCATAATATTGGGATAATTGGAGTGTCATATCGTGCATGGAAAGGGACCCTGCATCCATCTCCGGTGGGTTTTCCCGAGGCCACAATCCTGTAGGTGATGAGTTAGTTGATAGTCTACTTGTGTTGCATGTTTTGTATTCTGGTTAACCACTTTGTCCAGCAACTCTCACCCTTAAACTGAAACTTCTAAATAAAATAAAGTGGCATTTCAATCAAAAATACGAATAAACTATTTATGTGCTTTAGACTTAACATGCAAAATAACATTAGCGACTTATATTTTCTCTACGGCTCTCCCTCGACCTAGGACTGTATCCTAATCAACCAAGTCTCTAACAGCATAGATACAGCACTCTCCCTCGATACTAGTGCAGAAGTACATGCATTTGGTTACTTCAAAGTAATTGGCTTGGATTCTCTACTTACGCAGACACACCTGGTAGCAACGCATAACTTCTCTATATCTCTTGGCCTATCACAGATGGTTACGTTTCCAACACGTTTCACAGATTAGTAAGATCAATATGCCTCACTTCTAGATCTGTTTCTGATGATTGTGTAACGGATGCCCATAGCCCACTCGGGAATGCTAATCACGCTGTGATAATGGTTGAAATCGCCCTCAATTCTCGACCCAAAACTGAAGAGCCATTGTTCAAAACAACGAGGTATTACAAGAAATCTGACTAGGAAGCCATCAGAGATCTCATCAGAGATGCCCCATGGGGAAACATATTTTCTCTTCCCTGCTGATGACTGTTTTTCAATTTTTTTATTTTTAAATATCGAGCCGTAACCAAGACCCACGGATTACTAATAACACTCTCAAACGCAGATTTCCACCATGTGGTCAAGAAAAAAAAACAGACTCTTTATTGATAAGGATTTTTAGCATGGAAATATATCTGATATAAGCAAATAAATTTGTTTATAAAAAAGCGTTGTTTTTAGCTTTCAAAACGTATCCGTTTATATGCGTAATTGTTTTCAATTTTCAACTAACACACAACGCTTCAAGCGCAGGTAAAGAAGAAAAAAATATTTTATTTTATTATTTAAAAATATGTACATGAAGAGAAATGAAGAGAGAGATAGAGAGAATAAAAGAGAAAGAAGCAGTTATTTCTCTGTATCACGGTTCTCACTGTTGATAAACATGATATGTGTTTCATGCTGAAATTTAAAATCCGACCACTTGTCAGTAGTCGGGAGTACTACTCATCTCGTACATCAGGCAAGTAGAAGAAATTTGTTTTTATATTTGTTAATATTACGGACCTCCGAGAACTCAATTCTAAATGCTTTCGCTAAGTGCAGACCATTTATTTTACTACGAAAGAACTAAATAATAGATTTCAAATCTAACAGCGAATCTTTAGTTTAAATAATGCTTTTTTTTTAAGTATGCCTGTATTTTGTACGGCTAAACTTAATCTAATATATAAATGGGTAATAATTATCTACGAGGCTAGAGCATATACGACAGGCAGTTAATAAGTAATACCCTTTACTCACAGTAGAGTAACGAAAATTAGCACAGTTATTAGTCTTTCACTACACTACATAGGAACCACCCTAAGTTTCGCATTTCTCCCATCGTTTAACACAGCTCTCGAGGCCGTTGATCCTCCAACCACAGTATGACCTCGGAAATCAAGGCTGCAGGATTTAGGAAACGTTTTACTTTCAAAACAACTTCATGTCTTGGAAGACGTGAAAGTCAGAGAGCTGATTATCCCGTTTCCTATTTCCACAAATTAAGTTTAGGTTTCCTGTATATTTTTACTGTTATATAGTTGATAGTCATCAATTATAGTTTCAATAAACCCTGTACTAATCTTGACGTCTACAGCTACTTGGCAACTTGACTGACAGATGCTTCATCAATAGCAGATGGCTGTGTTTCTAATCTGGCGACATAAACGTTATGGACCGGAGTGCCAGCTTGCAAGAGGGGGGATAACTTTACCTCTTGATAGCTTTTCCTAATTTTCACAACGAGAAGCATAATAGGCTCCTGTAATCGTAGTACCCTATGTCAGGAAATATGTTATCAGTACTTTGATCTGGTCCCAGAAGACATTGAGGATGAAGGGGAGGAGGAGGCTGCACTCTTGCCTTCTTTGGTGGTAGTGAGTCTAAGCGCATTGATTGGGTTTTAGTCCCTGTATTTTAGTTAGGGATCTAGGTTTCATCCCGGGTATTTTTTTAAACACTGACTCATCTTCCTGACTCATTTTCAAATTCATCCTTGAGTACTCGACGCCTTCTCGCTTCGGGAAAGGTGTCAGCAACATGGGAATCCATCTGCCAAATTCCTTGCATATGCAGAGGGTCATGGATGATAAACCCTGTATTAATCTTGACCTCTAGACTATTTGGCGAATAGGTATGCGTCGATTTTCCACCATGGAAGCCGCAACTTAACTAGCAGATGTTTTAACAGTAGCAGAAGGGAAACGACCAGGTCTAGGAGCTGTTTTCAATGGTTTTCAGCCATGTTTGAATTCACGATGCCAGCATTTCACAAGTTTATATGATAGGGCATCATTGTTATACGTTTCTTTTATTTCATTAAAATATCGTGTGCGTTATGTCAAATACAAAAACCTGATCACTACGCAACACTCAACATGCTCCATTTTTCAGTTCAAACACCTGTGAATCTGATTTTCCGTATAACGCATAGTGATATAAATCAGTGCACATGCAAAATTTCAGCTAGATTTGATAAATGGAAGCGGGTCAGTGACATTACTTATTGAACGCCATTGTATTATACGGCATATGTCTACATAAACCAAAGTTATCTTTTAAAGCAATTGTTCCTTCATGAGAAATATATTCCTCGTGCATGTCTTTATTCAATTGTCTTCTTACGCAGTCAAAATTAGACACAAGGTCGGTTTTTAAGGTCGGTTTTTACCTCCCCCAAAATCGTCACTATAGAATGGGGTAAAAATTTAAATGACCTCGACCAAGAAGAATTTCTTCATTGCTGACCGAAGACAAAAAAGATGAAGTGTAGCATCAGAACAGATATTACACTTTTCTCCCAGCAAAAAGGCCAAGAGTATCCTCCGAAACAACACGAAATAAAGTTATCAAATGCGAGGCCTCTTTGCTATCAGATCTACATTCTAACAATAAAGCTGCATCAAAATCAGCTAAAATAAGTTTTAAGAGATTATCAGGATTAGTAACGAATCCCACCGAGCAGGTACAGATAGAGAAACAGTAATTCTTTCATCGATATCCCAACCCTTTGAACAGAGAATTCCACCCGCAATCAATAACTATTATTTATTTATTCATTCGTTTACTTAAAGCTTTGTTAACGCTCACGACGTTTTATTTTTTTCTCTCTCCTTCGCCTTTTCAGGTACACAAGCGACACCAGTTCGCTTGGTCACTCTACCGGAAATCGATGCACGGATTCGTTTCCGGTTCCGGTTCGAAGGGCCAGGTCATCATGCACTTGGTTGAGACTTAATTTAGTGTGACGTTTCGACTCTGTTTTGTCGAGATTACATCGGAGGGGGAGGGGGGAGTCTGGGTTACTTGACAAGAAGGAGGAGGGGATGACGAGGAGTAGGCAAAGTATAAGAGTACAACAGCGATAGTAACGATTAAGAAAGGAAGAAAAATAAAAAAAAAGAGATAAACTTAATATGAAAAATGAAAGAAAAGACGAAATAATGAATGAAACTGTATATGAATGAGTGAATGAATGAAAATTGATGAATGAAAGATAATAAATGAGAAAAATGAATGACAGATAGAAAAAAAATAAATAAAAGGAAATAAAGAATTTAATAAAATTAGTAAGAAGAAAAATAATTAATGAATGAGCATAAGATTGAATGAACGAATCGAAGCAAATATACCAGTGAAGAAATTAATGAAAAATGAATGAAAAATGAAGAATTGACAGAAAGATAGAAAAAGAGAATAAATATGCCAAGGAAGAATGGAGAACGGAAAAAAGAAAGAGAATGTGAAAGCATGTAAATAAGGAAATAGCGAAGGAAAAAAAATGAATGACTAAAATAAAAAGAAAAGCATGAATTAATAAATTAATGTTAAAAATAAAGAATGAAGAAATCAATATAATAAAGGGTTACCGGGATAAAAATACAAGGGAGAGGAAAGAACGTTGGATGCAATAAAGAAAAAAAAAGTAAAAAGATGAAGAAAAAAGGAAATACAGACCGAACAAAGAAAGGGAAAAATGAATTAATAGAAGATAAAATGTAAATGAAGGAAAGCAGGAAAAAATGAAAGAATTGAAACGAACAAAAAAGAAATTGAAAGATAACAAGACTTAATTATTGAACGAATGATAAAACGAATCACGCATAAATGAATGAAAAATAATTTATAAAGAATGAAGGAGAAATAAAGATAAACATAGAAATTGAAAGAATGACTGAATAAATTAATTGAATAATCATGTGAAATAATGAACTAACGAGGGCGCGATCAATTAATGAATGAAATACGGAGAGAACATAAAACAACAAAAGAAAGGAGGCTGAAAAGCAACGGGAGAAAGATGAAGATGTTATAAAGGATAGGCGAAAGAAAAGGAAAGAAAGGAAAAGACAGTGAATAATAAATGAAAAGAAAGAAGGCAGGCAAGTAGAAGAAAAGAAATAAAAGTAAAGAAAGAATTAATGAATATATGGAAGGAATGAATAAGCGAATAAAAAGATGTTTAACGATATGAAAACGAAAAAAAGGAATTTAAAAAGATAAAAATACGAAAAGAACAAAAAAAAAACGAGAGCGAAAGCAAATAGAAAGACAAGGCAAAAATTGAAAGGAAAGAAAAAAAAAGAATGGATGTTGGTCCATCGCAACGACGAGGAGATCTGATTATATTGGAGTGATCATGAATACTGTTAAATTGTGAAGCAAGAGTTGCGTAATTGCTAACCACTCCTATCCTTAACCGGCACTACTTGATTCCAGTGGCAGGTAGAAGTCTAGGACGACTGGAAATAATGCCGAGATGAGCGCAGCGCACATACAGTACCTAGTATTCCCAAATAGTAACCTCGTTTAGTATTTACCGGGCTGATGAAATCAATATAAAAACTATCATAAATAAAACGAATAAATGCAGAAAGAGAAAAAGAGAAAAGGAAAGAGATATGTAAAGGAAAGGGGGAATGTATAAATAAAAAAAATGATAAAAGGGGAAGAAGATAAAGTGGAGGGGGAACGCAGTAATGAGTGACGTAATAAAGAAAAACTTACTAAATAAATTAATGGGGAAAAATTACTGAAAAATTGAAAGAATGAATGAATTAATTAGAATGATTTTTTTTTTCAAAAAAAAAGGCAAAAAAAAACAGAACAAAGAATAAAGGATGGAGAAAGAGAAAATTGGAAAAAAAAGCAAGCCGAAAAAATAGGAAGCTAGGAAGAAAATAAGAAATCAATGGAGAAACAAATGAAGAAGGAAAAAGAGGGGGAAGTCGAATAAAAACTGGAGGAGGAAAGTGAGAGATAGAAGAAGAAGAAAGACAAAAGAAATTAATATAGAAAAAAGAAATAATTAAAAAATAAGAAGTGTGAAAAGAAAAGAAATAAGAAAGAAATAGAAAAAGAAAGAAAGCAAAATTAGGCTAAAAAAAGTAAGTAACGAAAAAAACACAAAAGGATAGAAAGAAAGCAAAAGATAGGTAAAAGGAAATGAAAGAAATAAAGAGTGTAAGTAAGAAAGCAGTTAAAACTGACAAAATAACAATTTAAAAACAAAGTTTTTATTAATGGATAAAAGAAAGAAAAATAAGAAGGAAAAGGTGAAAGAAAGAAGGAAAAATACAGCAATGAAAGAAACAACACAAGAAAGAAAGAAATAAAGAAAGAACGAAAGAAAGAAAGAAAAATAATCCAGCAGGCGGTAAACGCAATGAAGGAAGAATCGAATTGGAAAAAGTAAATTCATTTTAATTTTAATTCGAAAACAACGACTGCAAGTGGTCGGTTATACGATGCCACGTGACCGAGACGAGCCAAAAACCTGATCAACGTGTCACGTGTCGAGCTCCACGGTCACGTGACGTGGTTGCATCCATTCACCGGAGGTCCGCTTCCTCTCCTCGGCGGAGACGGTGGTGGTGGCAATAGCGGTGGCGATGTGAGGGGAGCGGAAGGCATATTGATGAGAGACAGAGCCATAATCGATTTTTTCTAGAACTTGCGAATTGAAAGTAGGGGAAATGGAAAGGTGATATAAGGAGAGGTTGAGATAGATTGGGGCATGAAACAGGGGGCAGAAATAGATAGGGACATGATGGGGCAGCGAAGGAATAGATAGATAAATGTGATCGATACTAAAATAGATCGATAGAACGAACTGGAAATGGTGGATAGGTAGATATATACATATTAGCAGATAATAACACACACACACACATACATATATATATATATATATATATATATATATATATATATATATATATATATAACTACTTAATTTACTCACATAAAATTAATATACGAAAGTATAGATTTATGCGTAAACTTTTAGTATTTACTTCAAAAGTGCTCAATACGTAGGTAGAGCTAGTTAGTAATTTATAAAATATATATGGCGATTAAGCTACACTGAATATTCCGCATTTCATCCACTCTAGGACTCTTCAGGCTTATGCGCGCATAAGCCTGAAGAGTCCTAGAGTGGATGAAACGCGGAATATTCAGTGTAGCTTAATCGCCATATATATATATATATATATATATATATATATATATATATATATATATATATATATATATATATATATTTATATTTATTTATATATATATATATATATATATATATATATATATATATATATATATATATATAAAATAAGAATTACAATTAAATTTACCAAAATGATCCAAGATGGTAAAATTAAAGTATATAATAAATATTAAAAAATTAATATTTATAAAGTTATCTCAGCCAGATGTAAAAGCTCGATAAAACCAAATAGGAGATAGAGCCTATAATACGAGCAAATCGTTAATAAAACATGTTAAAAAACACTTTGAAATGAGTTACAAACATGAATCTGAAGAGGAAACACTAGATAAGTAGATAGTCCTTAATCCGCGGAGTTTCGAAGAAATACTTTCCTTCTCATCAGAGGGTAGGATCCGATCCCGCATTTTGCTAATTCCAACCCTCTGATGAGAAATAAAGTATTTGTTCGAAACTCCGCGGATTAAGGACTATCCACTTATTTAGTGTTTCCTTTTCAGATTAAATATGTTTTTAACTCATTTCAAAGTGTTTTTTAACATGTTTTATTAACTGTTTGCTCGTATATATATATATATATATATATATATATATATATATATATATATATATATATATATATATATATATCGAAACTCCGCGGATTAGGACTATCCACTTATTTAGTGTTTCCTTTTCAGATTAAATATGTTTTTAACTCATTTCAAAGTGTTTTTTAACATGTTTTATTAACTGTTTGCTCGTATATATATATATATATATATATATATATATATATATATATATATTTGTTTTGTGCGTGTGTGTATTAATATTCATATTAAAACCCCTTTTTTCTATTTATTTAAAAAGAAAATACAACTTGGTTATATATGGACCATGAAATTGCATTCATCTGCAAATGATCTAGCTAATTTGCACATTCTTTTAAACATTCATTTTATTAATTATCTATTAGTTCTTTCGATGGTATGATCATCTTTAGTTAACTATTACGTGTAATTATATTCATGCAGACATTCTACATGATTTATACTTGCATAATATTTGCGTAAAAGGGTTCTAGTAAAAACAAATCTCTTTCTATATATATATTTATGTCTGCGTCTATATATTTGTTTTAAAAATCGGATTTTGTGCTACAGACATAAAACTTAATATATAGGGTATGCAAAATTTTATATTGGATTTTAACCGGGTAAAATCGGTGCAAGAGTGTGAAAATTAAAAAATGGGATTTGTCAGGTGAAAGTCGAACGACGACATTACGAATATGCATGCGTAACGTAATAGCTATTGGTTCATGTTTCAATTTTTAACCTTGCAGCAAACATATCTTCATAGCTCAGGCATTAACGTAAAAGGAAAATGTAAACCGTAAGCTAAACTTTTTGGTTTCGATTCGGTGTGACGCACGAGTCATTTTTTAATCATTAGTATGTATTGGGTCAAATATAATATAATAATAAATACGAAATCTACATTAATCAAAATATCAAATTTAAGTAATACCGGACAGTCTGCTAATATATATATATATATATATATATATATATATATATATATATATATATATATATATATATATATACAAAGCGACAAAACATGCATGATTTTTGCCTTTATTTCTTTTTTCTTTTCTCTTTCTCTATTTTTTTCTCTTTTTTTTTATTCGGTCTCCATCCTTTAATTTGTTTTTCGTTTTCATTAAATGACTGGCCTCGAATAAGACTGGAGGTCTTTTGTCGCTAGTGATGTCTTTAGTGATGTATGATAATTTTTATTTTACTTAAATTTAATAAATGGTATCTAACTCTTTTTAACGTTGAAATCTAATGGTTTTTACTTTGGGATATTTTTAATCTGGAATATATTTATCTGGGTTCGTATCTATCGATTGGTGTTTATCATGACATACTGCACTGATGATTCCCGAAAGAATGAAAGACTAGTGTCTGTATTATTCAATAATTATTATATGATATATATATATATATATATATATATATATATATATATATATATATATATATATATATATATATACATATATACATATGTATATATATATATATATCATTTAAACACAGTAGTGTTTGAATATATGGCTACGTGGTACTTTTAGTCATTTAGAACTGCTTTAAAGCTTGACCGCTCACTCATTTTTCGGACAAATTTCAAACAATTATTACAGTTTATAGATCACCTTCTGGGCTATATTGTGAAAAAAAAAGATTTTCAATTTCCGTGCAGTAAAACAAAAGTTATGATGACTTTTCTGGTGTTCAAAATCGTAAAAATATGTAAGGAGGTGAGCGACGCTTTTTATTACTGGTTTCCATAGCAACCACGTCGCTCCAGCGAATACTGTTGCTACTAATTCGCTGCTGTTTTTAAAAGAGACGTAACAAGTAAAACTGATAGATTGAATGCATAAAAGGGAGATAATTGGGGTGATTTTATTGAAAGCAAAAGAGTGCCGTACATTGTTATTACATATGTGTTTATGGGGGCAATAAAATAAGACTGAAATTAAACAAAGAACAAGTGAATTTATTGGAAGTCTGGAAAAATCATGGATCACAATAGAAAAATACAAGCATAAAAAGTAATATGGTTAAGCTTAAACATGGAAAAGTAAAGGACTAGTTGTTAAAACTGGAAAAAAAAGGACCCAGATAATATAGAAAAAAATATAATAAATATAATATTGTAGCATTAAGAATTTTTTTTATTCAGTTTATAACATTATATAATCAATTCAGCTGATATTTGGGCTAGGCGATGAATGTCCTGGAAACTCACTTCTGATTAATGTTTAGTTTTAAAATATGCCAACGAAGGATTTGCGGCTATTTTAAATAGTACATCTTTTATCGTAAATTGAATTCATTAATATGAAAAATGTTTAAATAAAATGGTCAGGTACACACGGTCTTTAACAGAGGATTATTTGATCTGTAGTAGAATGTTCTACCACTGAGGTATGTCTGCAGATGTCAACAAATCTGGAGTTTTTTTTTTTTCTGATAAGAAATTATTTGCTGAGATTTTATTAATTCCCTTGCCGGTGCAACCGAAACTATTCCCTTGTAATTTTTTTTATCTATAAGAAAGAAAGGCTAAACATATCTTAAACATATCTAAGCACATTGCTGGACATATAAATTTCCTTTGTGGTTAATTTTCAAAAGATAGGCTCAGCCGTTTCGGGACCTATTAGGAACGAACTCACGCACACAAACTGACTTATATATATATATATATATATATATATATATATATATATATATATATATATATATATATATACTAGACTAGACTACCCGTGACCCGTTGGGTCAGTATTGTATATTAGTTTAGGAATTAATGTATGAGCGTGACACTTGTGACGTAAAGAAAAACAGATTTTTGTGATATATCAGAAACATTTCTATGAAAGTATATAATCAGAAAAAAAGAATATAAATAGATTTCTATGAGCCGTTCTGTTTATAATTGTTTATTTTTTAAGAAAAAAAACATACAGCAATTGAATTATAACTGGTTTGCCGTAATTATAGGTAAATGTGCACTGAACAGATACCATAATACTTCAGTAAAAAGTTAAATTCAAATGTTGATATATTTAAACGCGAAAACAAAAAACTCAGTAAAACAATACGTTTTATTGTCGCGTCGATTCTTTGCTTATGTACACGTGCGCAATCGGAAGTAGTAAACCGGATGTTGGGTTACAACAGTCGTTAGAAGGTCATTTGAGTTTTATAATTATATATATATATATATATATATATATATATGAGAGAGAGAGAGAGAGAGAGAGAGAGAGAGAGAGAGAGAGAGAGAGAAATGCACTTAGAGAATTGCTATTTTTTAATATCATTTTTATGTTCACTGAGCCTTTTTTCTAACTTACGTTGGGTTTCACCAACGTATCTATGGTGGCAATTTTGGCAAGGAATAGTGTATATGCCAGCATTGGAAACTGGTTTGTTTTGAAGAGGTTTCGTAGTGTTAAATATTTGTCTTATACGAGGGGCGTGCAATAAGTAATGCCCCTGACCCACTTCCCATAGGAGTAGAGCAACAAAACTTGGCACAGTCATTAGTCTTTCTCTACATAGGAACCACCCCTAGTTATGCATTTCTCCCATCGTTTGATGCAGCTCTGGAGACCGTTTTTGTAGAACACCCCAGGTTGGTCTTCCAACCACTACGTGACTTCAGAAATCAAGGCTGCATCATCTGGGAAACGCTTTCCTTTCAAAAACAACTTCATGGCTGGGAAGAGGTGAAAGTCAGAGAGTGCAAGGTCAGGAGAGTAGGGAGGATGGATGAGGATTTCATAACTACACGCCCGTGCTTCTGATCTAGCGACATGCGAGTTGTGGACCGGAGTGTTGTCCTGCGGGAGGAAAGTACCTTTGCTGATCTTGCCTCGCCTCTTGATTTTGATAGCTTCCGTTAATTTCCTCAAAAGTGAAGAATAATAGGCTCCTGTAATTGTAGTACCCTTTGCCAGGGAATTTGTCATCACTACTCGGTCCTGGTCCCAGAAGGCTGTGAGCATGACCTTGCCAGCGGAAGGCTGCACCCTTGACTTCTTTGGAGGTGGTGAGTCCAAGTGCTTCCACTGCATTGACTGGGCTTTGGTCTCTGGATCATAGTGATGGACCCAGGTTTCATCCTATGTAATCAGTCTTTTGAAAAACTTTGACTCATCTTCTTGGCACATCTCCAAATTCATCCTCAAGCACTTGACGCGTTCTCGCTTCTGGAATGGTATGAACAACCTGGAAATCCATCTGACAGACACCTTATGCATATGCAAATTGGTCATGAATGATAGTTTCCACAGACCCTGTACTAATCTTGACATCTTGGGCTATTTGGCGAAAAGTAATGCGCCGATCTTCCAAAATGGCAGCCTCAACTTGACGGACAGATGCCTCATCAATGGCAGAAGAGGGGGCGATCAGATCTGGGAGCTGTTTTCACAGACTTCCGGTCATGTTTGAATTCACAGTGCCAGCGTTTTACAAGGTCATATGATGTGGCATTATCACCACAAGTTTCTTTCATTTCATCAAAAGTCTCCTGTGGTATGTGTCCTTTCAAATACAAAAACAGATCACTGCTTGACATTCAACAGGCTCCATTTTACACCTGACTCAGTTCAAACACCTGTAAAACAGAAACCACAATGGTTCAGAGCTGTAATTTTCATCCCGTAGAGATATAAATCATTGCACATGCAAAATTTCAGCTAGATCAGACAACTGGAAGTGGGTCAGGGGCATTACTTATTGCACGCCCCTCGTAATACAAGTTTAATTTTATTTTTAAAAGTTACGTTGTTTGTATGATTGGAAATCACAGAATATAAGACAAAAATTAAAAACTACGAAACATCTCCAAAACAAACCAATTTCCAATGGAGGTATATACACTATTCCTTGCCAAAATTGCCATCATAGATACGTTGGTGAACCCAGCATAAGTTAGAAAAAAGCTCAGTTAACATAAAAGAGATATAAAAAAAAAATAACAATTCTCTAAGTGCATTATTCTCTCATTCATTGCAGCATAATCACACACACACACATACACACAAATATATATATATATATATATATATAATTATGTTTGTATGTATATATAAACATAATATATATATATATATATATATATATATATATATATATTAATCGCCTTTGACATATGAAAGGCCTTTTATAGGGTATAGCATAAGAATAAATGTCTACTGCACAAAATCTTCAGCTACAGTATAGCTGCAAATGTCTTTTCAATTATTAAATCATTTCTCGCTGGTAGGTTCGTAAGGGTAGTGTTTGATGGGCAGAAATCAGAAGCTCACCGTATTAATGCTGGAGTCCCTCGGAGGGTCCGTCCTGGGTCCAACTCATTTCCTGATCTACATTAATGATCTCACAACTCACATCCTAAGATCATTTGTAGACATTTATACTCCCGACAGTACTAACTCTGGCAACACTTCTAAATGCCGTGAACGACCAAGTTCTCTCTGATTCTCTGTCATCTGATCTTGACCACATGGTGCAATGGAGAAAGAGGTGGCTTATTAATTGTTATGTATCTAAAACTAAGCTTCTATCTTTTTGTCATCAACGCTCTGATAACCGCCTGGCATCAATTGAAGTGAATGGCTTCGGTCCTTGGGAGACTCAATGTTCTGACAATCTTCTAGGTCTGACCTTTACTCCTGATCTGAGATGAAATACGGACATGAAATCCGTTACCAGTGCTGGTGGAAAAATGGTAGGGTCATTCTACCGCTCCAGATATCTCACTGCCGGTGCGGTCCTCCGCCTGCATAAGAGTCAACTTTGTTCAAGGATAAAGTACTGTTGCCACATCTAGGCAAGGTCTTCTAAAAGCAGTCTATCCTGCCCTGACATAGTTCAAAATATACTTCGTAGCCTAGTGGGGAATGTCCTTTTCTCTTCCCTGTAGCCTCTTTTCCACAGAAGAGACGTTGTGAGCCTGTCTCTACTTTATCGTTATTTTCATGGCAAGCGTTCGCTGAGCTCCACTCTACGCCCCCCTGACTTTTACAAAAAACACTCGTCTAGTTGAAACCACTATCAAGAATTTCACCCACTCTTTATTTGTGCTTAAACATAAATTTAGATTCCATATACAAACCTTTTTTCTCTGTCTCGTTTTCCTGCTTTTTAACTAACTACAATATGATATTCTTCAAGTCCAACGTGAAGAAGTTCTTGATGAGCCATTCCCTGATGTAATCCAATTTACCAAATTTCCACTACTAACTATAACTACATTTTTTCATTGACTACTGTACACTCATTAATCATTATCTTCGAGTATATATATATATATATATATATATATATATATATATATATATATATATATATATATATATATAAAGAAATCGTGATTATAATGTTTTTAGAAAGTGTATCCCTGCAAAAAAAACATGAAAATTGGCTTGTCCAAAGCAAACATTCATTCGTCAATTTCAATACTATTACTGTCTGCCTTTAAATGCTAGTTGAATATATATATATATATATATATTCCGCCCGAATGGATCTGAAGGGATTGTAAATTATATCGTTACGATGATTGAGCACATGCAGTAATGGCCTGAAAGTTTCATCCTAACAAAATTTCATTGGGAATGGTGGTCACTATGTAAAAAACTAATATCTGTAGTACCGAAAGTCGCTCGTTTTAATAGCATCACTCCCGTTTTCGAATCTCTTCAACATTTTTAGTGAAAAAAATATAAAATATTTTACTTTTGGAACGACCCTAGCATGACAAGGCTCCGGACACCCATGCCTAGCATCGTTCATCGCAGGTAAACATGCATTGAGAATGGAATGGTGATGACTGTATAGAAATATAAATTCTTGGACCCAAAAGATCGCTCTTCTTAATGGTACTAGTCCCGTCTTCGTAGCTCTCCAACTTTGAGAGTTAAAAATTAGGAAGCTTTACGTTAGTCACGACTCTCGTATAATGAATAATTAATTACATAGTCTTAGTCACGCAGTGGGTAAGCCGTATTGATGGGACGATTCAAATATTATTCCCGATTCTGATAGAATAACCGATTCCGTACTAAATTCCTGATCGCGATACAATTATCGATTCTGATTCTGATTCTTTATAAATCTCTAAATATTTCACTATAAAGTTATTATTTTTCCACGATTACCGTAAAAATACATGTTAAATGTGCAGATATTTTCGCAAACGTAAAAATGCACTTGATCTATCGATTTTAATGTTACTGGTAATTTAAAATCAATGGATATTCGTTATTTTATCATTACTGTTGCTTTAAACAAAGTCAAATAAAAAAGTCAATTTAAATAATCGTTTTTGGCATCGAAAAATAGGTACAAATTTTTCCGATTCCAATACCGATTCCGATACCCCCAGTATTTCGGATATTTTGGTTCCGATTAATTGTCCCAACACTAGTAAGGAAGGCACATTGTGAACTTTTTTGTAAACTTTATCGTGTCTGTGGATGTACCGAAACCCTACAACACTCCCCCCTTAAAAATAAAATTAAATTTTTGAGGACGTATTCAGCCGAAATCATCGAAAAATTGAAGGCACAAAAAACTCAGTCGATATAGACCTACGTTTATTCATTCATCGTAAATATAATTTCCACATCTTTAGTGAGTATGATAGCTTAAAAGATGTTTTTTTGGTAACCCTGCTGCTCTCTTTCTCATAATAAAATAGTACTATTGCCAGGGACAACAGTGATTGCATTTAAACAAAGTCGTAATAATTACTAAAAATAAAATAAAATTGATATTGCACCGAAAGCATTCTTTCCCACCAATTTATCATAAATGTTACAAACTGAGAAAGAAATTTTGTTTTTATCACTTGTCAGACAACTAACAAACAAACTCTTTATCTAACATTTAAATTTATCATGCTGGAAGTCAAACTCAAATAGCAATTCGTCTGCAATATCGATTTTTTACTCGAACTAGCCTCTATTTTGTTTTGTTTTGTTTTTCTGCCACTGTTATTGACCGGCATATATTTCTTTTCTCTTCAGTGTTTTTCTGAAAATATTTATTAAACCTAAGAAAACTATCAGAGGGGAGACATTTTACCTTCATTGTCGAAACCGATTAAAAAGAAGTTATCGTGTGTACTTATTGAGTTTTCTCCTTTTCCTTAATTAGAAATAAATGTAAAAACTTTTATTTTTTCCTAATTTAATATTAGAATTAACTTAATATAAAAATGTTTTCTTTGTGTATTTCAACAGCATATCTCCAATTTAGCAATTTTTATTTTAATATATTAAAAAAACAATGTTGTTTTTGTTCTTCTTGTTTTTATCTAAGCATTTTATTCATTGCTTTTAATATATTACAAAAAACACTCGTTTCATTTGCTAAGGTTTATTCAACAATATATTTACACATTTTATGCACGTGTGTTTCTCGCTCCGACTTTAATTACACATTATTATGATTTGTTCTTAACTGTTACTAGATTAGTGTCAAGTACTGAAATTAACTAGACAAAATAAATTTACAAAATAATTTAATTATGAAATTAAAATCCGCAAAAAATAATTTCCGTTTGTTCTATAACACGTCATTTTTCCTTTCCTCCCGGATAACATCGAGTAAGTACAGATAGTCTTTTACAAAACAATGTAAAATATTTGGGGGGGGGGTTCTATAAGTCTGATTATATAACGGCATAATCACGTTGACACACCGGTTCTCGTCAGATCACTGAAGTTAAGCAATGTTGAACCTGGCTAGTACCAGATGGGTGACCATTTGGGAATCCTAGGCGCTGTGTGTGCTTTCCGCTTATCTCGGCATTGTTTCCAGTCGTTCTGAACCTCCAATTGCCACTGGTATTCAACATACATAGATACGAACAGACTGAGATTGATGGAATAGATAGATAGATAGATTGATAGATAGATAGATATGGGTAGGTAAATATATAGATAGATAGATATGGGTAGGTAAATATATAGATAGAGATAGAGAAAGCGGCGGATGAATGGGTAAATGATAGATGGATAGATAAATTATTAATATATATAGAGAGAGAGAAAGAAAGAGAGAGAGAGAGAAAGAGATAGATAGATAGATAGATAGATAGATAGATAGATAGATAGATAGATAGATAGATAGGCATGGGCAGGTAAATATATAGATAGAGATAGAGAAAGCGGCGGATGAATGGGTAAATGATAGATGGATAGATAAATTATTAATATATATATATATATATAGAGAGAGAGAGAGAGAGAGAAAGAGAGATAGAGAGAAAGGGAGAAAGAGAGCGATAGACGGGCAGATAGATAGAGAGAGAGAGAAAGAGAGAGTCAGACAGATTTAAAGAAATAGATAGATGTAGATAGAAATAAACAGATAAATATAAAAACTGAAATGTAATGAAAGAGAAGAATATTTTCTATTTGCTATTGTTTTGTCAGTTTGTTTTTCATTGCGTTTATTTGTTTTCATCAAATTTATTCATATTCTTTGTTCATTTTTATTATTAATGTCGCCTTTCATTCTTTTTCTATATTTACATTTCAACATTTCCATTCATTCTTTTTTTCTCGATTCGTTGATTATTATTTATTTTCCATTTTCATTTATTGCTGTAACTTGGGGGTGGGGCTGGATTTGTTTTTTTTTATTTCACATTATTTAAAGATTTCATTTTTTTTTTTTTATAAAAATCAATTGATGCGAGAGTTTCTATATTTTTATCTCATTTTCGTAGTCGAAAATTAAAACGTTTCCTGACCTACATTTCGTGATTGGTTTAGTTAGAAATAAAACTGATTTATTTTCAATAAAAAAGAAACCGAGAATTGGATCAATGGAGCAAAATAGAGAAAAATCGAAGAAGTCAAAAGAAGTTCAATGAATACTGAAAAAGAACGAATAACCCGAAGATATCTCTATTCAATCTGTACGTTTAGCGCGTAAAATACTGTTCTAAACTCATGTGTTTCAGACAACAAAAAAAACTGCTATTGTAAACTGAAACGTTTCAGACCCAAAATTACTATTTTAAGCGTTTCAGACCTCAATAACAGACATTTCACACAATCGTTTCAGACTAAATAGCTGTTTCAAATTGCTACCTTAATTTTCAACGTTTTAGATTTTAAAATATATATATATATCTATATTCCAAGCTGAAATGTTACCAAGAAAAAAAAACAACGCTATTTCCACTTAAATAGTTCAGAGAAAAATTCTGTTTCAAACAAAGATTACAGACGAAAAGAAAACTGCTATTTCCAACTTAAGCATTGCAGATCAAAAAAAATGCTACTTAAAATATAAGAGAACACATAACGCCATATACGCATTCAAAAAATAAGATCAAGAGATCTTTTATATTCTATTTGTTCTCGTCAAAAAGACATCTTGGAAAACGTTATATTACATCATAACAGTTAAAGTGATTTCTAGTTATTTTTACTTCAGTTTGCAAATTATTCTCCCATCGTATAGCAGCGTAAGACGCTTTATCCTTCTCTTGTCTAGCGTACTAATCAACACTTGTCTAGCGTACTAATCAACACTTGTCTAGCGTACTAATCAACATGTTATCTTTCACGTTGGATCTAGCCTCCAACCTTAATCTGCCTACCTTACAACCACATCTTCATCCATCGTGCAGGACACTTAAACTTCACTTCGACTTATCCGCCACTTAATCAGCATCCTCTCTCTCTCTCTCTCTCTCTCTCTCTCTCTCTCTCTCTCTCTCTCTCTCTCTCTGAGCATTGTCATTTCGCACACCCACCTTAGCAGCAGCCAAATAGAGGTTAGAAGTGCCGACTGCCACCGAGGCGGTCGATTTTCAATCCTGGTTTTAAGTAGTTGCTAATATAGCCGCATTGAAGAGCTGTGATACAGAGGAAAATTCTGTGTCACTTAATAGCCATACATGTCATCAAAACTTATTACCTAACTCTACTTAAGTATTGAGCACTATCGAAGTAAATACTGAGAATCGATGCATAAAATTTTATGCGGATTTAATGAGTTAAAAGAAGAGAGTGAATTCAATTCTATAAGAGGAGCCTCATCAGGATAATATAAAGCTCAACAAATTGCTTTAGAGTTTTTATATAAGACAATAAAAGTAGAAACTGAAGTCACAAAAACTATATATTAGTATATATATAGAATGATTTATGTATTCATAAGGATATAAATACATTTAGTTGTGTGTAAGTGGACTTTTTGTACTAAGGTATTTCGAAGCCTAATGCTTCTCACCGGAAGAGTAAAGAAGATGCTGTGTAACATAATAGGGATGTGACGTAAAGCGAGGGATTCATAAGGAACGAAATAAATAAAATGATTGATGTTGTTTGGGGGAACTATATTGAACTCTAAGACAAAGGAAGAGTGTATTATATAAAGTATAATGTAAAAAAGGTATACAGGGTGTCTATCATAGTTTTTAAAGAATGTGGGTAGTTTATGTGTTTAAACTCAAGGGGAAGATATAGAGTAGGTTGGGTGGTGGTTCTATTTTATCCGTTTGTAAGATGTGTAGTATCTATGGAGTGTTTACATGAGGAGGGGTTTATGCTAAAAAGTATTTTATCAACAGAAATAACTGAGACCACAACATCACTTAGAGAAGTGTATGTTTTCAAGCGTGATATTATGATGAAGAGTTAAAACAAGGGGGTATATGCTAAGTAGGATTTTATCAAATGTAACGGTGATCACAACGATACTTATAAAAGGACTATGGCTTGTGGCGTAATGTTATGATATTAATTAAAATGCTGAGGTGGATTACATGGGGTGCCGTGTACTAAAAGTAGAAAATGAATGCTCATCAAACCCTACACTTATAAATCTCTCAGAGAGAAATGATTTAATAATTGAGAAGACATTTCCAGCTATACCGTAGCTGGAGAGTTTGTGAAGTAAACCTTTATGCAATACTCTATCAAAGGCCTTTGACGGTGAAGTAAGGGAGTAAGTTACGAAGGGGCAAGGGTAGGTAGTTATAAAAATATAATAATTTTCGAAAAATAATATATAATGACAGTCTTAAGGGTTGCACTGTTGTTGTAAAAGGGGGAGGGAATATATGTCAAAGTTATAAAGATAGAGGAGTAAGTTTATAGAGGTGGATAAAATAATTAGGGTGTAACGGATAGAGTGGTGGAATGATAGGAGTGGAAAAAAAAGAGTTAGTCAATTATAGAGATAGATTTGGAGAACTAGGATAAATGTATACAAAGGTAAAACGCACAAGGTATAAGATATATATGGGGTTAGCCAGCAGAACAGAATTTTCGACGAACGAAACAATATCCCGATAGAAACAAATTTCTACGCCAGGGATTATGCAGGCAGATGCCAAGATTATAGTCCGGTACTCCTTAGATGCATGGGCCAGTGACGAAAGTTATTTATGAACAAAACTAAACCTTTATGCAATACTCTATCGAAGGCCTTTGACGGTGAAGTAAGGGAGTAAGTTACGAAGGGGCAAGGGTAGGTAGTTATAAAAATATAATAATTTTCGAAAAATAATTATGTGTGGGTTCTTAATTGACGAGACTGTGTAATCCCTGTAAGTGAACATTCGATGGTAGTGACAAAGATCTGCAGATTTAAATTGAGAGTTCGCCTTTGAAGAACGAGAAAATTACCTCTGTCTTGAAAAAGGATGATGAAAGAACTGGGGAGTCCGTTAGTCCCAAGGTTGGTCTTAATATTTCCGCATTTGTCGTATATTGTCCTTATTACACAGTGGCGTAGATTTTCCTCGGTGTAATGTTATTATATTACTTGTAATCCTTGGTGTACGGAAAAATACGAGATGTTTGACATAGTAGTTGGAAACAGGGGTGAAAAAATCGAAGTATTAGGTTGAATCAACTGGCTGGAAATGAGTTCAGGGGCTTTCAGCGAAGATGGAAAGGTCAAAGTCTGATGAGTGGTAGAGACGAATAGCTGAGCGGAGGCGGGGTTAAGGGTATACTCAAGAGGTGAGTGAAGGGGGATAGAGCTTAAAAGGTAGTTCGGATTTTTAGTCAACAGATCGGGATATGGGGGTATGCGTGTGGGAGGGCGAATTTGATGAAGATAAGGGTCATTTGCCATGGTCTTTAAATTTTAGCTAATTTAAATATGAGTATTTCTAGTTTGAATGGGTGTGAAGTATTCTTTGTTATTGAATAAGTTTATGTGTTTTTAAGTATATAGTATGAAGTGGTTTAAAATTGTTCTATTTGTGGTGGGGTTTTATATTTTGTAGATAGAAGGAAGGGGGGAATGCCAGGATACTTATTTTCGGTGTAATGGTTGAGGTCAGGGGGGAAGGGAAGGGGGGATTTTAAGTTGCTTGTATATTAAGATTTGGTTTTAAATTGAGGAGAAGGCGATTTGGGCATAACAAGCGCAAATGGCTTATTGGGGTGAGATTTAATAAGCGATGCTAAATGCTTGATATGGTTCTATATGGAAGTTTGGTTGAACATAGCCATCTGTAAGAATACGAATAAAATAGTTGTAGCGCAAGTTCAACCTTGCAAGGGGGAGAATGAGTTAACATAGATCTGATGTTGTAAAAGTTATATTTATGTTCTATATTTAAAATTTAAATTTAAAAATTGTGGCAAGAGCAGCGGAAAAAATGAGGGGTTAATAGCCGTTTGCTAGGAGCAAGTATTCGCATTTGGGGGAGATTGAATGATTGTAGGGCTAGCCTTAGAGATTATAGATATTAGTTCTAGTCTGGTGGTGGTTTATCGGCGGAGTTTTGGGTGTTTCCATATTAAAATTATCAAATTATCTCTGGTTTAGAATTGAGAACATTTAAATGTTTTGCTGCTGTTATAATCTCGGTCGCCTCTACTTTACAATTGCAAGTGGTTAGAGATTCTGATTTTTATCGGGAATGAAGATAAGCCTTCTTTTTTATTATTCAATTTTCACCCCAAACAAGGCACAGTGCCACTTTGAAGCAGGGGGCTACTATCAGGGACTTAATTAGC
This sequence comes from Euprymna scolopes, assembly GCF_053919585.1. NCBI lineage: Eukaryota > Metazoa > Mollusca > Cephalopoda > Sepiida > Sepiolidae > Euprymna > Euprymna scolopes. The sequence continues at coordinate 88,005,998 of NC_136483.1, forward strand.
AAGGTCATTATGAAGGGAGATGAGTAGAAGATGTTTGTTTACATTACACTTGAACTTCTGCATATCAGTACAGTTGGGAAAACAGAATCCGGGAAGGGAGTTCCAATGACCCGCAGTTCTGGGGAAGAAACTATTTGAGTAAAAGGCTTTCTTGCACCTAGGGATCTCTACTGTAAGGGGATGAGACTTAGTAGCTTGTCGGGTTTATCGGGGGTAGTTACGTCAGGGAGGTACAAGTGTTTGTAGTTCGTCAGAGTATTCACCATTAAAGTATTTGTAGAACAGGCAGAGGGATGCAACATCTCGTCGATGGGACAGAGGCTGAAGCCTAGATGACAGTTCAGGACCGATCAGGTTGGCCACTCTCTTTTGAACCCTGTCCACGAGCGAGAGACAAGCAGCAGATGCACCAGCCCAGATGTGACAACAGTACTCCATACATGGGCGAATGGTGGCCTTATAGAGGTACAGGATACTGTCAGGCGTAAGTAGTTTTCTAGCACGGTAGAGGGAGCCAACCTAACTTGCAGCAGCCTTGGCAATGCAGCAGCCTTGGCAATGCTCTCAATGTATCTATTCCAGTTCATATTCCCTGTAAACGTTAGACTGAGGAGTTTAAAAGAAGTACTTTCAGGCAATGTGTTCTTGGCCATTGCTATTGGTGGTAGACAAGGTTTCTTGTAGTTATTGAAGGAAACAAGCTTAGTCTTAGCAGCATTGAATCTGACCATCCATTTTTCCAATTCCACTACGGATTGGAGGTCATCCTCTAGTGTTTCTGCCATTTCCTTAGATATGTGTTCATTTGTTTTCCCCCTCATATCTGTTATAGAGAGTAGTGTCATCGGCAAATATACCCATCTCCGAAACAATTTTATCAGGGAGGTCATTTATGAATATCAGGAATAATAGAGGTCCAAGGAAAGACCCCTGAGGTACTCCCGGATTTATGTCATGTTGTTTAAATGTACGACCGTCGATGACAAGCCTATGTACGCATGAATATTTTGGTTGGATTGTAGTATATTAGGGGGTTATATGTTATGGGAATAAAGGAAATAATGTTCCATCGAGATGGAGAGATGTCTTGAAACGATGCACATATAACTTGGTTTGTTCCGATTTCATCTCTCCATATATATATATATATATATATATATATATATATGAAGTGTCCTCTCCAGATATATTTTTACAAAGGCAGCACCACTTATCAAGACCAAGAGGCCACACGAGGATAAGGGTTAAAGAGTGTACGGTAGACAATTGGACAATAAAGTAATCGTTAGTAATGGAAATTCGGTAAATTTGTTAACTTATATGGAACGTCTCATCAAAAACTTGTTTACGTTAGAATTGAAGACAACCATATTGTAGTCAGCTAGAAAGCAGGAAAACGGTAGACAATTCCATAGGCGTGCAGTTCTAAGAAAGAAGCTTTGCTCATGAAATCTACATTTAGGTTTAGGCACGGATAAAGAGTAGGGGAAATTATCGATAGTGTTTTCTGCTAGACGAGTGTTTCTTGTGAAAGTTTGGCGAGGGGGGACCATAGAGTGAAAATAAATGAATGAAAATAACGATAAAGCAGAGGCAAACTCGCAACATCTCTTCAATGAGAAAGAGGTTGCAGGGAAGATAAAAGGACATCTCCTACGAAGCTACGACGTCTATTTTGAACTCTATCAAGGCAGAATAAGTCCTTTCTAGTAGCTCCTGCCAAGATGTGACAGCAGTACTCCATCCTTGGACATACCTCGCTCTTATATAGAAAGAGAATTGCATCAGCAGTGAGATATATATAGGATAAATAGAAGGACCCCACCATTTTTCCAGCGGCCTTGGCAACGGATTTAATGTATGTTCTATTTCAGATCAGGAGTAAATGTCAAGCCCAGAAGCTTGTCAAAAACATGAGGCCTCCTCAAGACGAGAGCCATTCGTTTCAATTGATGCCAGATGAGAATCAGAACGTTGAAGATGTAAAGATAAAAGCTTTGTTTTAATTAAAAGTAACAAGCCACCTCTTTCCCCATTGTACCACTTGCTCAAGATCAGAAGAGAGAGAATCGGAGAGAACTTGGTCCTAGATCTGTTACCATAGATAGTAGTGTCATCAGCATGAATGTCTACGAACGATGTAAGGATGTGATTTGGAAGATCATTAATGTAGATGAAGAAGGAAGTTGGGCCCAGGATGGAACCCTGAGAGACTCCAGCATTAATACTGTGAGCTTCTGATTTCTGCCCATCAAACACTACACTTATAAATCTCTCAGAGAGAAATGATTTAATAATTGAGAAGACATTTCCAGCTATACCGTAGCTGGAGAGTTTGTGAAGTAAACCTTTATGCCATACTCTATCAAAGGCGTTTGATATGTCAAGAGCCCTAGAAAGGTAGCCTCCGTCGAGAGATTGGCTTATTCTATAAAATATAACTGTAAGCCCATCTACTGTAGATCTAGTAGAACGGAAACCATATTGCATGTCACTAAGAAGGTTATTTTTACTGATATGGTTGGTTACTTCTTTATTTAACACAGATTCCAGCAACTTACTCATGACGCACAGGAGTCTTATTTCCTGTACTGAGAGGGAGATGAGCGATCACCGGAATTCTTAAATACAGGGCATACTGATGACATTTTCCAGGGTGATGGGAAGCAATTCTTCTTAAGAACTTTGGCTTTATTCGCAAAAAACACCAACACCAAACCTAGAACGAATAAGGGCACCAGGAGAAACTTTTCACATCGTGATATTCAGAAAATTCGTAGGGAAGTCAACCGAAACCTAAAGAGCACCAGTGCTTCCATTTTTGCAAGAGCTGGAATCGCTTAAAGAACCAGACAAGCCCGATGTAATGTATTAAATGAGATGGCAAGGAACATTAAAACTTCCAACGCCTCTATTGAGCAAACAACATAGGGAAAAACAAATGGCTTGGGCACAGAATTGCATGAAAATTGATTTTCAACGTGTCCTATTTACAGATGAAACCCGTGCTACTCTTGACGGTCAGGATGGAAGGGCCAAAATTTGAAACTCGAACGGAACTCCAGCCCCTTACAGAGTTTATCGCCAATAAGGAGGCTGAGGGATCATGTTTTGGGCGAGAATCATTGAGGATAAATTGGTTGGACCATTCCGAATACCAGAGTGTGTAAAGCTTACCAGCAATGGGTACACGGCCTTTTTGGATAAACATTTGTCACCATGGCTAGATGACCTTCCATGGTCAAGTCGTTTTCAGATCAAACAATTGACTTCTTCAGTGGACAAAAGGTTGTTTAAAGTTATTTTAAAGAATGGTGGATATGGCGATAAATAATTCATTTATTTGAAGCTTAGACCTTAAACCAGTCATTTGGTTATACAATTTATATTTTTTGTGACATATATTTAGTGAAATATTGATATTTTACTAATCTGCAATAAAGCGATTGACGCTTTATATATATATATATATATATATATATATATATATATATATGTACATATATATATACATACACACACATATATATACATATATATATATATATATATATATATATATATATATATATATATATATATACAGTGTATTTACAAGTCTCTATCTCATATGCAATTTACGAGTCTGCCGTTTCAAGGTCCAGTTTCTTTCTACTTTGTGTTCGTTAAAATAAGAAATTGAAAATAATTTAAGATTTCCTTATTAGTTTCAAAATTGTAAAGGATTTTGAGGAATTTAATTGATTCTATACTTAGTGTAGTAAACTAATAAACATAAGATGTGTGAATTAAACTAAATGGTTACAATGTATTATATAGCTGGGCAACTCTGGATCTCTTGCTGAGGATGTTTATTTATTTTCATTATTATAACAAGTTAACGTTTCGCAGTTTTCTTCCTAATAATATCGATCTTCATATAATTGCAAGTCGACCAGAAGAAAAAAAGTCAGAAACTGTAAGCGATTGCTGCAGTGATGCTTTCAAGGGAGAATCATTTCGCAAGAGCAAAAGAAGAAAGCAAAATCGACAATTTTTACTTTGTTGTGTCTTGCATTTTTGGCCTCGAAGAAGCGCAAAGCAAGCGGGAGAAACCCGTAAAGCGGGCGGGAAAGAAGACATAAAATGAAATGACGAACCAAAAAACGTCATATCAAAAAACTAAAACGATAAGAAAAACAATAATTGTTCAAATTCGAAATCAGGACATAAAGAACACGTGAAGATGTTATTTCTCCTGGAATAAAGAATTGCAACTGATGGAAATAGGAAATAAAAGACCAATTTAGGAACCACAGAAGAGAGGATTATCATATTCATATATATATATATATATATATATATATATATATATATATATATATATATATATATATATATATATATATATATATATATACGTTTTATTTTTTATTACCGTATCTTTCTGTTAAATTACACTAATTTTTCAGCTACCCGGCCGTTTTTTTTTTTTTTTGGTCGTCTGTAGTTTCCTCAGACTTTTACAGTTTTACAGCTTTTATTAATTACCATTTCTACTATATATATATATATATATATATATATATATATATATATATATATATATATATATATATATACATTCAGTAAGATGATTGATAATTTATAATTAAAATTAAAAATCAGTTTCATAAGAAGGAACACAACAAAGCTTCGTTGTGTTCCTTCTTATGAAACCGATTTTTAATTTTTAATTTTAGTTATAAATTATCAATCATCTTACTCAATATTAAAATAGCTCTAGGATATATACCTATTGAGCTTATTATATATTTGCATTACAACGAGCACTGTTCTTTCTTGTATATTAATTATATTAGTGATTTTACTATCACATTAAAATTCACTCTGCTCTTTAGACTACTGTTCTAATCCTCTTTATATATATATATATATATATATATATATATATATATATATATATATATATATATATATATATACGGGAAAACAATAAGAATGGAAAATGAAGTCACAAAAACTATATATTGGTAAATATAGAATGGTTCATTTATTCAATAAGGGTATACAAACATTTAGTTGAGGGATAGAGTGGACTCTTTATACCAAGGCATTTCGAAGCCTAACGCTTCTCGTCAGAAGAGTAGAGAATATTTAATAAATGAACCATTCTATATTTACCAATATATAGTTTTTGCGACTTAATTTTCCATTCTTATTGTTTTCTTATATAAGCTCCAATGAAACTTGTTGAGCTTTATATCATCCTGAAAAGTATCCTCTTATAAAATTGAACTTACTCTCTTCTTCTAACTCACTAAGCTATATATATATATATATATATATATATATATAGAGAGAGAGAGAGAGAGAGAGAGAGAGAGAGAGAGAGAGAGGGGGAGAAACAGAGAGAGGGGGTGAAAGAGAATAAGAAGGAGAGAATGGGAAATATTGTTAAATGAATTATCTTCAACAAGAGAGGAAGAAAAGATTGATTCTCGCGACATTAGATATTAACCGGAAATATGTCGCTACAATTGTCCGTTCTCTGACGATCTATAGAGTGTGTTCTTAGCACGCAAACAAAATACACGCACACGCGCGTGCGCTAACAAACATACACTAGTTCAGTGGCGTCGCAATAATTTCTACATAGAATACATATATCTGAAGAGCCACCTTCATTCCCACAGGAAATAGGAATTGATGCATCTTGATCACATCTCCACATGTATATATGTATGTGTGTATAGGTGTGTATATATGTGTATGTAATTTTAAAAAAAAAAGATATTTCAAACACATGAAAATGAATGAGTAATAAACAATAAAGCAAGGGAAAGGTGGTCTTCTTCTGTCAAGAAGTGACAATCATCATATATGTATATACAGAAAGATATATATTTCATTATCTTAAAATGGAGTACCGAACTTTTAAACCAAATGTTCTGAAAAAAAAAACACCATACACGCATCCAACTCCCACAACAAGATGAGTACATTTTTGCTAGAAGAAAAAGGTTATTCTAACAAATGTACTAAAATTTTGAAATACAACATCTCTTCCTGGACTGCATTCCTCAGCGAATCTTCTGAAACACCAAAGTTCTGATCTTTTTCAGGATGCTAGAACATTTACTATAAACCTACAAAAACAGCGTAACGACACTCTATTCACGCACAAATGTCAACAAATCAGTTTTTAAAATTTAACACTAGCAACATAAATTGGAAAACAAACTCATTAAAATTTATTTCCAATTGCAGATTTCTGAAAAAAGACGTAGGTGGTTGCTGAGATTTCCACGAACGGTTGTCACAACTCTCAGACTGAATTCATTGAGATATGCAGAATTTGGGAACATCTGGAATCCTTGACCAGTGTCAACGACATCTGATTCATCGTATTTTCTAGCAAGGTAGCTTGATGTCGCCCAGGATTAGAAATAGTGTTACAATACTTCTCTGCTAACCAGACATCTCCTTGTACCCACCTACGCCAATAACACAACAATTTGTAACACTCCGAACAAACTAGGAATATCAAAGTGCAAACTTCTATCACTGTGTATAAGGCAGGCATTTAGGACAATGAAGTACTTTCGCAAAACCCCTACATCCAACACTGGTATATATACTGTCCGATGCAGTGATTGTCATCAGATATATATATATATATATATATATATATATATATATATATATATATATATATAGATGAAACCCAATAAAAACTAAAGAAAAGGCCTGATGAACATAAAAATATATTTAAAAAAATAACATTCTTAAATAAATCTCTTAATGCAGTCTCTACTTACATATTGCAATATAATCGTTTTTTTTTAATAATTTTGAAAATCAATTCATTTTAATTAAATCTCAGTAAACTCTTCTTCAATCAACACTTACCATAAAACCTAATACTATTAAATAACGAAATGGTTTCCAACAACATATCATCTCTAATCGCCAAAATGATACAACAAATTTTGAATTTAGATCCTGGTTAGCTGTTTAAAACTACCTTCTTTTCTGGCTTCTGTATATAATTAATATAATAATGATACATAATAATATTGATGCTACTTAAATAGTGAAAAACAGATCTTAACCGTCTTAATCACTTGATATTTTTATCTTATTTTATTAGTTGTTTTTTTTTTTATTTTATATTATTTATTTCGAGCAACTACAGATACGTTAAAAAGATATAAAATTAACACTTCGCATCAAACATTCATTTATTTAAAAAAATATGTCTTGTCCAAACTATTTTTTACGTCACATACAACAGATATTTTCAAATATTCTTGTGATTCATTTATTCCCCTGTAAAGTCAACCATCCTGATAAAGTCCCTCTAATAAGGAAGAACACGTTTATAAACTCGCAAGTTATATATATATATATATATATATATATATATATATATATATAGTGTGTGTGTGTGTATGTGTGTGTGCGTGTGTGTGTGTATTGACCTTATTGGGAAGTGATATACAAATTACTATTAGCGTATGAAGCGATGCTCTTTATGTAAACAAATCGAGCTTAGGTATTTGGACAATGTCAAAACATTGTTAATTCACTGCCCGCATAGCAGCAGTCGTATAGCACAACGGTTAGAAGCTCCGACTCGCGATCGGGTTTCGATCCTGGCTTGAGGTAGTTGCTTGTCTAGCCGCACTGATGAGCAGCGAAACAATATTGTATCTGAATGACTATATATATATTATTTTTTATGTTTTGTTTACAGAAAGTTTAGATGAGATAAGTCATATTTGTTTGTTCTCTCACGCTTAAATTGTAAATAGCATATTTGTTTGTTCGTCACGTTTAAGTTTGAAATAGCATATGTTTGTTTGTCACGCTTGAATTTTAAATAGAATATTTGTTTCTCTGTCATGCTTAAATTTTAAATCTCATATTTGTTTGTCCGTCACGTTTAAGTTTGAAATAGCATATTTGTTTGTCCGTCACGTTATGTTAGTTCGTTTGTCACATTAAAATTTGAAATGGCATTTTAATCGATGTATGAGTAGATTAGATAGATGCATCTTAAGAATATCTTGTTTTTATCTGGATCCACCATAAATATAATTTTGAGAAAAAGTTACTTCGAAAGAATTTTAAATAAAAAATGAAATGAGACGAAACGAACGTCATGAACAAAATAAAATGGTGGAATGAAAGACAACAATCATGGAGAAATGCGAGACGAGAATCGCGCTTGAAGTGACGTCCAATGAACTTGTCTCTGATTGGTTGTTTCTTATGATTACCCATCATGCCATTCACTTAGTCTCAGAAGACCATCGCCGTTGGAGATCTCGCTGTTACAATGAGAACTTAATTAGGGAACCGCTCCTCGCTCGACTGTCTCCTCGCATCCACGCGTTTATACCATTTGCAAGCTGCTTACTGAACCTTGTTTCCTGTTTTTATACGGAGGCACATAGGCGTAAAAATCTCTTTCAGTTTAACTGGTAGGAGAACGAAAGTAATGGAAGATGGAGAAAATGGGAAAAATTTGTAGAAATATGAAGGAGAGGAAATAATAAATAAATTGAAAGGAATGGGACGAGAAAGAGAGCAAAATAGTAATAGCAAAATAGTATTGGGAGAAAGAAAGAGAGAAAGAAAAAGAAAGGGCGAATAATGAAAGGGTTTCTGAAAAAAAACGACAAAAGTAGAAATAAAGAAAGAAAAAATGCTTGGGAAACAAAACGAACAAAAGAAGATAAAAATGAAACAGAATGGAATGAGATGAAAGAAAAAAATGATAAAATAAATAAAGAAAATCATAGAGGCATTGAGACAAAAAAATAGAAATTACGAAGGGACCGAAGAAGAAGAAGAAGAAGGAAGAGAAGGAAAAGATAAAAGAAATAGACAAGAAAAGAAAGAACAAAAACAAGATATGAATAACAAGTAAAAGAAAAAAGAAACAAAAGAAAGAAAAAATAAAAGAAAAAAGAAAAAAATTAAATAAATTGATTTGAATTAAATTTTGAAAATGAAAAAAATGGAGAAAGAAAAGGGAACGAAAAAATACGACTGGGATTAAAAAGAAGAAAATTGACGGACACTAAAGATGACAAAAGGAAAACACAAAAGAAAAAAAGAAAGAACGAACGAAAGAAAGAAAGAATATAATGTTAAAAAAACGTAAAACAGTTGAATAAAACTAAAATTTACAAAAAAAAAAAGAAAGAAAGGAAAATGAAAAAAAAACCTTAAAGCATAAAAGCAAACAACTAACACTTAAAAAAAAAGAAAAAATTTAAATGAATTCGCATCAAATTGCGCGACTCTATTTTGGAAGACATTGAAGAACAAGGTTCAAACACAGATTTATCTCCCTTGTGTTCACTCTTTTATGTGAAAGACAAAATTGACAGAAGATTCTCCCAATGGGAAAGAGCAATGAAGAACAAATATGCATACATCAACAAGAGGACATTTAATTATTCATTTGTTGCGTTGAAGATTTTTAACAGGAGCAAATAACAGACAACCAAAAACAATATTCAAATAAAAAAAAAGTAAATTTGTTTTGTTTTTTTTTTAATTCATACTGTTTGTGATAACATAATATTGAATAAATAATTAGGGATGCTCAGATTTGATCAGCATCTCAATGTAAAATGTGTAATGAAGACAAGAATAGTTATCTCCCTTTGATTATTTCTATTTGGTATGGTCGAATCTATTTTGTATATTGTTAAATTACATTGAAGTTCAAACTCCATTTTAGAGTATTCTATGTAACTATGAACAAGTGAAGCATAGGTGCCCGCCGTGAGTGGACAGTGAACGAGGCATAAAAAATTTAGTTCACCATTTGTCTCCCCCTCATTTAGCCCCAAAAGTCCCCAGGGGACGTCAAATCCTGATTAACTTGAACAAACGGTGTGGTTATAGGCCTTAACATATGTTAATTTGATATCTGTCCCATGCAAAAAAGAAATGACTAAGTCCATCATTTGCCGCCCCTAATTTAGCCCCAAAAGTCCCCAAGACTTTAACATATTTAAATTTGAGTTCACCACCATGCAAAACTGCTGAATGGACATACACAAAAAACTTTGGACAAATATGGTAAAATAGTTCCAAACATGAAGTGTTTTTATTAGTTCAAAAAGAGTCCCTGGGGAACACCCATGAGTTATCACGAAGTATAAACAAGCAAAATTATATAGAAATCAGTTCGTTACATAAGTTTTATAAAAATCCAAGGCATCATTTTTTTTTTTTTTTTTAGTAATACAAAAGTGTCAATTTTAGCCATTTTAACCCGAAAGGCACCCCTCTGGGGACAACTGGAGTTTTTCCAGAAAATTTGTTCTGTTACTTTTCACTCATATCATGTTTAATGTTTGTGCAAAATTTCCTAAATTTTCACGGCGTAGTTATTGAGAAAAGTGCGGACGGGTGAATGGACAAGGTTGAATTTACAGGTCCACCCTCCTTTTGTCGAGGGACCAATAATTATTTTAAATATGCGGAAAAAAGTACGGAGCATTGCAACAACAGATTAGTTACAGTAAAGTGGGAGCACTAAAGAAACACTGATGTTGATTATTTGGCTCGGACTGTGAATGTCCGACACTGACAAGACAGAAAACTCGAACACAAGTTGGGCTTTGAGTCTAAGGTTACGGTGTCATATCTGTTCTTATACTGTGTAATGTCACTTCTGGCCTTGATTGTGTATTTCGTGATAATAAGGTAATAGAGCGCGGACGCGCGTATGACAGCAGTAGCCATAGGTAAATAACCAAATAAGCGCGATGTGACAGCAGACATAAAAAGACACACTTGTTCAAGTCGTAGAAGATTCGAGACGTGTTTTTTTTTACACACGCGGCCGGAAAGCAATAGAAAAAGACGTGTCCTAAACATGAAAGAAAAAAAAAGAGTATCAACACGGCAGAATCTAGTTAAGCACATTGGAGTACGAAAAGACTTCTGAACAAGAGACAATAGGTTATTCTGGAAGTACCTGTAAATAAATGTCTGTTGTTTCAACTGAAAGAAAGAGTGAGTCGAATTCTTTACTTGTCTTTGTTTCCTCGCGTCTGTCTGCATACAACGTGTGGGTCCCGAGTGTTGACATGTAACGACTACGATTGATAGTCTGAATAAATCTTTGGAAAATGATTAGAACAGAGCTAACAATTAATATACGTGCAATTAAATCGACGAATGAAAAAGGAATGATAAAAACACCAATGTTATGACTGGGTCACCAGTTAGTAAGTGCTAACACAACAACAGGAATTTTGGAATGAAAGCGAGAAAGCATAAATTAACAAACGAAATATGTTTTACACGGGAGTAATATCTTATAAAGGCCCAAAAGCCACTCTTTGATGAGTGAACGGTGAATCGCTGAGATCGTATCGTAGTAATCGATATTGGTGGATATTGAGTAGATTTTGATTATTTAAGGAGACGGATCAACAAGAACTTGTTTACATTGGACTTGAAGAAGACCTATTGTGGCTGGAAAGCAGGCTAGTGGAAGAGAGGAAAGAAAATTTGTCCATGGAACTCGAGTTTAGATTTAAGCAGAAAAAGGGTGTAGGGAAAATTGTTGGTAGATGTTGTAGCTAGACAAGAGCTTTTTGTAAAGTATTGTGAAAGATAGGTTAAATTTCAGGCAATTTTAATGAATATACTGAGAGAGACGATACAGGTTCGCAACGTCTCTTTTGTAGAAAAGAAGGGAGGAGGAAAAAAAGAGCGCCCCCTAGTAGGTTTCGAATCCGGTTTTAAACTCGATCAAGACAGGATAGGATGCTGCGAGCGGAATCTTTCTAGATGTGGCAACAGTACTTCATTTTAGGACGTATTTTGCTATTGTATTGTACAAGTAGGGGGAGTGCGATATCTTCTAGAATGGAATAATGATGCAACCATTTTCCAATAAATTTTATGTAAATCTTCTATTTCAGGTCTGAAGGGAAAATAAGACCCAGAAGCTTAAAGGAGGAAGTTTCCTCGAGACACAAGCCATTCATATCAATTGGGAGCCGAATAAGGATCAGAGCGTTGAAGACAGAAGCTTAGTTTTGAATTCCATAAAATTAGCCAGCCATCTTTTTTCCCCATGGCACCACGTGCTGAAGGTCGAAGTTGAGAAACTCAGAGATATCTTGGTCGTTTTATCAATAATTTTACGGATATGTACAATATAGTTTGAAAGACCAAAGTTTATTGAGAAGTTTTAAAGTTCTTAGATAAGAAGTAGACAAAAGCGCCAGAACGTTCGTTTCAAAGTTCTGCACTGGATAAATGTGTGCAAGAATTTGCCTTGTGGATAGTTATGCTCACCGGATATATATATATATATATATATATATATATATATATATATATATATATATATATATATATACCAGCAGACTTAAAAAAAATTGCAACTTGGCTCATTGCAAAAATTCTAGGATGGGCTTTGTTAATCTTGAGAGTCGAGGCAAGACGAATCGTAAGTTTCACTGGGAAGAACTCTGATTTCAGTTGACCAAGCTACTGTTTTATAGGTTTGTTTAATTTCATTCACGATTATTATTTTGGGGAGTTGAAACGATTTTTTATGGGTTGGAAACTTTCCTGTGAAAACTTACTTGATGAAAAAATAGAATCTCAACAAACCGGAGAAAGAAAAAAACGGTACAAATTGGTTATTTGCTTATTAGCTTTCGTTCCAATCGCATCTCGATATAAAAATTTGATGTCCCAGGCCAAGAAAGAAAAAGAAAGAGTAAACCGAATGAAAAAAAGATAGAAAGTGAGTAGCTTATATTAGCTGGTTGTTAATCTACCACAATACGCTTCATCTTCTCTGTCCTCAGTCAGGAGTATTGAAATCCTTCTAAACTGAGTTAATTTTTTTTTTTAGTTTCAATCTGGGGTGTTCCGTTTTAGGGAGCTAGATTTTCCCCACATTCAAAGTACACTATGTGTCTAAGTTTTTCGTCATGAAAAGACAATTAAATAGCAACAACAAAAAAATGATTCCAGACTAGACACTTTCGGGAAACACACTACGATGCTTAGTGGAGCAGGTGATTACCGATTATCCTACCATTGCAAACAATTTTATGTTATTTAATAAAGCTCTAGTAAATCCCTTACTATAACGCTGCTTGGTTTGGCAAATCCTTTGTTGCAACTCCAACGAGTGGCGGGGCCGTTATTTTGAACGAAGAGCCAGCCACGCAATGTTGCAAGTAAAAAAAATGGGAGAAAGGTTCTAGTAATTTCCGCACCTCCTCGCCGTGAAAATGCAACGGGTTCACTCAACAGGCCGATATGACGTCATTCAGAAACAAAGCAACTAAGCCACACTTGCTATCATAACAAAGGATGTGAGTCGTGGTTTGTATTTCAAACGTTGTATTTAAAGCAAAATCAATAATTCATACAATATAAAAAAAAATTTAAATTAGAGTAAATGAAATAGTCGAGAAAAAAATGTGTACTAATGTTATCGTCAACAAATTTCAGTGACGGACGCTCCTGTTTTTTCTCTTTCTATTTTCCTCTCTCTTTCTCTCTCTCTCTCTCTCTCTCTCTCTCTCTCTCTAACTTAGGTTGACGTTGTTAAATGCATTTTTTTCTAACTTAATTTTCCGTTTACTTTTTTTTTCCAATGTCCGCGGGATATCTTGTCGTTTCGATCTCGAGACGCCGTTCCTTCGTTCGATTTTTCTTTTATTACAAAAGATTTTACAGATACTCTGATGGAATTCTAATGGAAATTGCCGTTTTGGGGGAGCCTGGAACTGATTGACTGCCTCTCTCTGAACTGACTGCTGGAACACTCTCTGACTCTCTACCCACAACGGACTGACTCTCTACCGAATAACAGCGCTGCACTACTATTTATCCCGCGTAATCTCTTCCTTCAATCGTCTAATCAACGTGTGCCATATAGATCGAATGATGTAATTCGGGTTTTTCCCGTTGACACACCGACGACAGCATATCCTGGGTTTTAGCCTAGGTCCACGGGTTAATTCTTTGGTTTAGTCTATTTTCTTTATCATCAATCGAAATAACATTCAACAGTAATTTTTAAATAATTTTTCATTCGAATCTCAAAGTGACTAACAAGGCCAAATTTGATCTCATCACCGCGATCAAATATTCAATTGTTCCGAGTGACATTTTTTATGTTCTCAATCTAAATGACATTCCCCCGCTTTTTGCGCAAAGACAAATATGTTAATAATATGTTTAAAAAATAATATCTAACCTAAATAACCGATTATCAAGGGCACGTTCGTTCCTGTCAGTGCGTTAAGTTTATTACTCAGCAGTCAAATCATAAACGAACTGGTCTTCAACTCATTTTGTGTAGAATTAAATCTTGAAACCAATTATTTACTTGTTATTCTTACTGGTTGGGTAGTTCAATTCCATTTTGTAACTTATAAACATACATACACACACACACGCACACACACACACACACACACACACATCAATCGAATTTCTAAAGCGAATAAACACCTTTCCTCCTGCTTGGAAATATATTTAACCAACAATCATTATTTGTCATTTTCGCCGGGATCTTGCGTTATTTTATTATTTAGCCAAACATACACACACACTGGCCCTTATAATTACTAGTTTACATTTTTCTAATGTTAATCAGTGCCCGCGGGTATTATGGCAATTAACTTGATCTGAGGGCTAAATTTCTCGGAACTAGCCACACCGAGGGGGCACTGGGGCCTCGCTCAAGTGATAGCGTTACATACGAGTTGGTTTAAAATTTAACCCTTGGGAGTGAAATTTCACTTTTATTTAACTACTAGAAAAATGTGTCACATTGGGTCAACTATTAAACTCGGATTAGATTGTTTGAAATAAGAAACGTTGAGTATGCAAAGCTAGTTTGCTGTAAAACAAAAAAATTCCAAAATTCATCCCTATCTGCTCGCTATATATCCCTCTGTTTATCTTTTCTCTATTCTCACTCTTTCTCCCTCTCAAACACATGCGTGCGCACTCATCCACCCTCTCCTATCCCACCTCTCTCTCTCTCTCTCCCTCCCTCTCTCTCTCTCTCTCTCTCTCTCTCACACACACACACACACACACACTTCTAATTTTAGCTAGGGTGTAAATAATATTAATACTTGTGGTGATATTTTCTTTTTCTTTATAATGAACTATTCTGATCGAATTTTATACTTAAAACAAATAATGACAGAAGCGATACTGCTAGACAACAACTGCTGTACATTCGTAATTGAAACTTATTGATTAAATCAGTAACTAACTGAAATTTCTTTGCAACAAATATGGTTAGAATGCAGAATGGATTCTGAATTTCATAGATGGTATTTTAGGAGGAGATCAGTTTCCAGCCTAAATCTTATACAAATGATTGCATAGCCTATACATTAATAATAAGCGAATTTTCTAAAAATATACTAAAAATCGAAACCGTTGGACTGAACAAAATTCGTTATCTATATAATATTCTGCTTGGTCATTCCTTCGTCCAAATACAATTTTTGAAGGTCAAACTGCTCCAAAAAAGGCTAAATTCGCTAAATTTACCTCTAAAGAGACCAGTCTAGCAAACCTAAACAAGAATATGAGAGTGACACTCTTTCATAAAGTTTCGTTTTCGAATATTAAAATTATATATGATCACTATTATTAGGATGTGAGAAAGAAACTCGTAGTAATTTCGACGTGCAACGGTTCTTCACCGAAGAAAGAAGTCAGTGAAACGTTACGTAAAAAGGAAAACATTCGATAGAAACAAGACAAAAAAGAACATCGTCTTCCAAGAAGTTCTAGATTGAAGGAGTAAATCAAAGAATGTCTTTTACAATTATATTTTATTATTAGGATTCAACTATGTAGCACAATATTAGTTTCTACATACTTATTAGTACTTAATTTATCTCATTTGGGTCGGTTTTATATGTAAAATACAAATGACACTAATTTCATAAAAACGTTAATAAACCCATGTTAGCTACCTGTCTTTGGTTTTTCTGCTGAAAAAAATATTTTTTGAGATATCCAGAAAAATATTAGCTTTATCAAAACATATTAGTCGATTTAATATATTTTTCATTTTGTGGAATTTCCACGGGTTGTTCTAGTAAATTAATAAATATGAAGGCTTTAATATATTAATATCAGTCTAATACATTCTAATAAGCCTTAGTAGGTTTCAAGGATAAAGAGTTATCCTTCTTACATTGGACTAACGTAGAGATTATGGTTGCGTCCCCTTAATTACTGATCCCTTCTGTTAGGTGGCAGGCCAAGGGAACAATATGAATCAGCCATGACAACAGGTGCTTAGATGTACCGAACGCATTCATTATGCACTTAACAGTTTTGTTTGTTTGTCTGTTTTTGTTTTTTTCATTTTTATCATTAAACGATATATTAAAGTGAACAAACTATTAACATCACCAAATGCTGTCGGTGTTTATTAATATTTTCTGAATTCAGAGTATTTCTTAAAACTTTATAGGTCGTGAAATCGCATTCATCTGCAAAAGATCTAGCTAATTTGCATATTCTTTTAAACATTCATTTTAATTAATTCCCTGTTAGTTTTTTCGGTTTTCTTATGGGATGATCATCTTTAGTTAAGTGTTACGTGTAGGTGATGCCTATGTAAAAAAAAATTATATTCGTGCAGATATTCTACATGATTTATACTTGCGTAATATTTGCATGAAAAGAGTATATATATATATATATGTATGTATTTATATATATATATATATATATATATATATATATGCGTATATATATTTGTTTATAAAAATTTGGCCTACAAAACTCCTCTGTCAGTTTTTGGTCAACAGACATTAAACTTAATATATAGGGTATTCGAGCCCATCCGAAACTTTATGTTTGGGTTTTAGTCCTGGGAATCGGTACAAAAGTGTAAAAATTAACAAAATGGAATTTGCAAGGTGAAAGTCGGACAACGGCATTACGAATATGCATGCGTAACGTAATAGCTATTGGTTCATGTTCTAATTTTTAGCCTTGCAGCAAACATGTCCTCATAGCTAAGGTATTAAATTCAAAGGAAAAAGTAAATCGTCAGCTAAACGTTTTGGTTTCGATTCTCGGTGGTGGCACATGAGTTTTTTTTTTAACTTTTAAATCATTACTGTATCTTGGGTTCAAAATAATATAATAATAAATACGAAATCTGCGTTAATCGAAATATGATATTTAAGAGTATTTTACCGGCGGCCTGCTAATATATATATATATATATATATATATATATATATATATATATATATATATATATATATATATTCATGGAAAATGTGGAAATAATACTGGTGAGATGAAAAAGGAACAAACCAAATTATATGTTCATCAACGTTTCGTCTTTATTTCAATCCTGAGGAAGTCTTGGAAAAAAAAAACATTAATCTATTTCTTTTTATCTTTCCATATATATACATATATATGTGTGTGTGTGTATGTGTGTGTGTTTGCATGTGTGTGCACGCGTATGTGTATGTATGGTTGCATGCATTATGCATGTGCGAAGCATCTTTCGTTTACGTTCTTCAATTAATTATTTTATTATATTATGTATTTCTTTGAAATATTTTCAATGTTATAGTTTGCAAGTATTTGAGTCCCGTAAATTTTGAATTCATAAACACAAGAATTAAAGAAAAACAACAGAAACAAACAAATCAGTGCAAATATTAGAAGCAAAAGAGGAACTAGTGGAAGAAAAAAACAAGAAAAAGATGATTACGAAAAAGGAAGAAAAACGAAAGTAAATGTAAAACAATCAAAAGGAAAATTAAAAGAAGAACAGAAGAAAGAAGAGGAAAAGGCGAAAGCAAAAGTAGTAGGAATAGTAAAAGGGAAAGAAGAAGTAGAAACAAAAGCGAAGTAGTAAAAAATACAAACAATAAACGAGAAACAAAATAAGAAAAACAGAAAAGTAAGGTAGGAATAACAGTACACGACAAGCGAAAAAGAAGAAAACGAAAGTGAAAGTAGGAGACAAAGAGAATGAAAACGAAAGTAAAAGTAGAGGACAAAATAGAAAGAAAACGAAAGTAAAAGTGCATGCACAACGAAATAGAAAAAAACACGTGTTCCATTCTGTCTTGAGGCATCTAACGCAAAATATTCTTACTTATTACCATAAAAGCATATTTTATTGCTTTTGTAGATGCAGCCCATCCTCTTCACCACATCTTCAATCCATTCGTCCGTCTGTTACATTTCAGTTTAAAACAACATTTTAATCATCAACACACACACACATTACATGAACACATATCTATGAGTGGCAATGTCCATCGGTCGACACACTACATTTAATCTGAAATCGAAGTTTTGTTGGCCCGTCGCCATTAAGTACAAAATAACATTTTATCACATCTGAAGTTTTAAATAGAGATTTTATATCTGTTACGCTAAACTTTTAAATAACAGTCTCATGTGTCCGTTATATTGGAGTATGAGACGGGATATTTCGTCTGTCAGGCTTAAGATTGAAATAGCATTATTATTCGTTTGGAATAATTTAGTTGTAAATATCATTTTCGTCGGTCCGTTATATGTGAGTTCTAAATACTATTTGTTTCGGTCCTTCAGTCTAAAATTTGAAAAAAGATTTTAACGGGTCTATTGGGCTAAATTTTGAAATAGCACTTTCGTTACGCTTTAAGAGTTTAGCATTTTCGTAACGCTTTAAGAGTTGAATGTAATTTTCTTGAAGCATTGTTTAGTATGTATATAAAGGTAATTTATAGAAAGCAATACAATGCACTAGTGTAACGGATCGACATAAACTGAAGGGAATTAAGATATATAATTGTGGAATAAGCTATGCAGATTCACCTTTTGTTAGTACAATATATATATATTTCACACGGTTAATGGTAGCCGAATGGATACGGCCTCCGCTAATCGAGCCAGAGATGTCTCGTGTCGCGGGGTTCGAATCGTTCGACTGGTAGTAATCGTGACACCCTGTACTGAAGAATCCCGGAAGGATGAAACACTAGTATCTGTAAGTATTTAATTATTATAGTAAAAAAAAATAATTATGACAGCCCCTTTAAGAAATTCGTTTCTTATCGTTGAGCACTTTCAGTTGAATTAAAAGTCGGTCAATTTAGCTCTTATGCGTAGATCATCGTATAACGATTTGATCACTGTCTGTCTGACGTAATGAACATTTAAATTAAAATGTTTAAAATTCAACGCTATTTCACACGGTTAATGGTAGCCGAATGGATACGGCCTCCGCTAATCGAGCCAGAGATGTCTCGTGTCGCGGGGTTCGAATCGTTCGACTGGTAGTAATCGTGACACCCTGCACTGAAGAATCCCGAAAGGATGAAACACTAGTATCTGTAGGTATTTAATTATTATAGTAAAAAAAAATAATTATGACAGCCCCTTTAAGAAATTCGTTTCTTATCGTTGAGCACTTTCAGTTGAATTAAAAGTCGGACAATTTAGCTCTTATGCGTAGATCATCGTATAACGATTTGATCACTGTCTGTCTGACGTAATGAACATTTAAATTAAAATGTTTAAAATTCAACGCTATTTCACACGGTTAATGGTAGCCGAATGGATACGGCCTCCGCTAATCGAGCCAGAGATGTCTCGTGTCGCGGGGTTCGAATCGTTCGACTGGTAGCAATCGTGACACCCTGCACTGAAGAATCCCGAAAGGATGAAACACTAGTGTCTGTAGGTATTTAATTATTATAGTAAAAAAAATAATTATATATATATATATATATATATATATATATATATATATATATATATATATATATATATAAGAGCCAGATACGTCCAAGGATGGAATACTGTTGCCACATATGGGCAGGAGCTGCTAGAAAAGACTTGTCCTGCCTTGATAGGGTTCAAAATAGACTTCGTGGCCTGGTGGGAGATGTCCTTTTCTCTTCGCTGCAATCTCTATCTACTATATTGTCCTTTTGACTACTCTATACTCTTTAACCCTTATCCTTGAGTGGCCGATCGGCCTTGATAAGTAGTGACGCCTATGTAAAATATATATATATATATGATTAGTTTTTTTTTTTGAAAAAGAAATCCAGCAGGGTGCTCAATTAAAATGAAAATCCGAAAAATAAGAGCGTATTTATATTTTGTATTTTGTGTACAGAAAGTTGTTAGATGAGAAAATCATTGGTACCGTCGGTTTCAAACCCGATAATTAGGACCGTTTTAGATATCCATATCAAGCTCTCTTCGGCCAATACTCATTTAGTGGTTGAGCACTATCAGGAAAGAACACCACAAAACAGGAAGCAAAGACCACCTTCTTTAAAGTAACCGGAGATGGAAAAATATACGTTAATTTTCTCCTCTAAAATATACCAACACCCAGAAACCAGCTATGTACAAGAATCCTACTAACAAAAATTGAAAATGTAATCAAGAGGAATAGATGGAAGATTATAAACGAAACAAACATCCAAGAGAAAGTAAAAAACAATTTCGAATTAAAATCGATAAAATACCCGGATAAAGTGGAAGAATTAGAAAAATTCGAAAAAGATTTACTAGACATTATCCCTAAGCTTGAATTTACACATACATCAAATGAATTTCAAAAACATTAGCAGCTGATATCAAAAAAAGAAAAAGAAAAAATGAGACAATTGTTTTCTCAGATAAAACGAAGAGTTTATATAACATGGAAAAGGAAAAGAAAAAACAACTTATACTAAACTCTATTACAGAAAAATACCAAGTAGCAGGAAAAGATACTTATAAATCTATTAACCAAGAGGCTACAGAAGTAGCCACAAAATTAGGTATAGAATACAGAGTAAATAGGTCAGCAAAGAAAAATGTGTTCATAACTTTAAAAGACCACAAAGAAAATTTTAATAATAAGCCAACCTGCAGGCTAATAAACCCGGCTAAAAGCGAGCTCGGTCTAGCTAGCAAGTCTATAATTAGAGAAATAGTAAAAGGGATAAAAAGAAAAGCAAATCATAATTTGTGGGCAGACACAAGCGCGGTACTGGACTGGTTTAAAAGCATAACTAAACCAAACAAATGTAAATTCACACAACTGGATATCGTCGACTTCTACCCCTCAATTACTAAGGAAATTCTAGAAAAATCATTGATCTTCGCAACAAAATATAAAAAGATAAGCGAGCTGGATAAGGAAACAATCATGCAAGCAAGGCAGACCCTTTTATTTTTTGACGATAAAACATGGGTCAAAAAATCAAATCTCGAAGACCCCTTTGCTGTCGCGATGGGACCTATGACAGTGCGACATCTGCGACCTGGTTGGACATTTCTTACTAGATACCATGAAAAATAAATTCCCAGGTCATTTTGGGGGAGTTATATAGGGATGACGGACTTTGCCTATCGCGTGACTGCAACGGATGTGCACTAGACAGGTTAGGAAAGACCTAGCTGAATTTTTCAAGGAGCTAGGCTTTAAAATAACCATAAAAACAAATTTAGATAGAGTAGATCTTTTAGATGCAACTCTAGATTTGGAGAAGAAAATATATAAAGCCTTCCACAAACTAAATGAAAAACTCATGTACATAAATAAGGGTTCATGCCACCCACCCACAGTGTTTAAAAATATGGTAGCAAATATTAGCAAAAGGATATCACGACTTTCTTCGAACGCTGAAGTGTTGGAACAAGCAGCACCATATTATAACGAAGCACTACATAAAAGTGGGTTCAGAGAAAACAAAATTTCAATAGACTCAGGATAAAAAGAAAATAAAAAAACTAAAATGGAGACGGAAGATAATTTGGTTCTTACCTCCGTTCTCATTAAATACAAAAACTAGAATAGGACATTTTTTTCTTAGACTTCTAGATAAGCATTTTCTAGAAAAACACAAACTGCATAAAATGTCTAATAGAAACACTGTGACAGTTAGTTACTCAACAGCTCCATCAATTAAGTCGATCATATCTAAGGAACCAAAAAAGATAGATAACGCAGGCTGCTCTTGTAGGACTAAAAATAGTTGCCCATTGGAGGGCAATTGTAAAGCTGAATCCCTTGTTTATGAGGCCACAATAACGAAAAGAAAAAATAAATAAAAAAGAGATGAGCATTGGTTGAAGAGAGCTTGCTATGGATATCTAAAACGGTCCTAATTATCGGGCTTGAAACCGACGGTACCAATGACTTGTCTCATCTAACAACTTTCTGTACACAAAATACAATATATATATATATATATATATATATATATATATATATATATATATATATATACATGCTTTATATACTTTTAACATTACATTGTTTTCTTTGTGTCATTATGGTATGATGAAAGTCCGTATAGAATGAAATTTAGGGGAAATTTCCGTCCTCAGATATGTGTGCGACTTTAACACAGTTCAATGTTAAATGTATAAAAAATACACACATGTTGTATTAATAAACGGTTAAACTGCGCGGTTTATTCCATTATTATGTTTATTGTCGATCTGTTACACCTCTGCATTGTATTTCATTCTATAAATTTCCTTTGTGTAACGACTTAGTTTGAAATAGACTTGTTGTCGAGCTGTACTGTTTAACTCTTAAATACCATTCTTCTCGATCTGCTACGTTTTAGCGTGAAAGGGAAATTGTCTGTCTGTTACATTCAATTTGGAACTATTATATTAATTCATCTGATTTTCAAGTTCGGTAATTCGTATAATTTGGATTATTCCTATCTTGAGTTTTATTTTCACAACATTTCGGTCGATGTAAACTTCATCCTTCTTCAGTTCATAAAACCGGATTTTAATCAAGTAGAATAAAGCGATGAAATACTGGGCAAAATTCAGTTGTAGAGGACACTCTTCCGGAGGTTGAAGGTCTAATCCTCAGTGCGGTAATACAATTGCAAATTACGTTGGACTTCTACCCGGTCATAGCTGACGGAACAAAAGCATGCTAAATAAAAGATCCCGTTTGAAAATCAGTGCACATTCCCAAGTTCTACGGAAAGATCTCCGAGTTTGACAAGATACCCCTGAAGAAAATCAGAGGTTACCTCGGCGGAAATATTGAGGGAATAATATTCAAAATATGAACAGTAGTCGGAATAATTCAAATTATATATATGTGTGTGTGTGTGTGTGTGTGTGTGTGTGTGTGTGTGTGTGTGTGTGTGTGTGTGTGTGTGTGTGTGTGTGTGTGTGTGTGTGTGATTGTGTGTGTATAAGTGTACACACACACACACACACACACATATATATATATATATATATATATATATATATCCTGTGTATCGTTTTATTGCAGGCCATTACTTTTTGGATTTTGAAATTGCTATGAAACGCAGAGAAGTGAAATTGTGTACATTGGAAGAACATGCCATATTTCTATGATTTTCGTGGAATTTGAACAAATATTTTTAAAGTTATGCTAATTTTTCGATTTTCTGGTAATTTTAAGTGTGTATTACTTTAATGCAACGGTCTAAAAATGTATATTTTCGGTAATAAAACAATATTCTAACCTCATATTTCTATTTATATGAAATAAAGAAAATATCCAGTAACAATATTAACCAAAAACAAAAACGAATTTAACGTTATTTTCTTAAAGGAAATATTTATTTATTAACATAACTCCCATGCTCCAAAAGCACTTTGAATAGCCTCTTATCAACTGATTATGTCAATAGGCGGATTTGAGATGATGTGATGCTATAGGAAACTTCCAACGTTCATCCTTAGACAAGAATTGAACACCTCCTTCATAAACTTTCATTTTTATTATCGATCAGAGCTGATCAAATGGGTTTATATCTGGAGAACAAGGTGGCTCTGTCATCAAATTTTCTCCAGTAATGCCTAATGACTGAAGTTTTGATGCCGTAGCCTTGGCTGAGCTGGATGACGCATTATTGTGTATAAAAATCAATTTGTAGTGATCCGCCAATGGAAGGTCATCAAGCCATGGTGACAAATGCTCATTTAAAAACAGAATATAAGACTGGCTTGTCAGTTTGACACCTTTTGGAACTCGAAATGGTCCAATTAGTTCATTGCAGATTATTCCAGCCCACAGCATTACATCTCAACCTCTCTGTTAACGACGGAATCGATTAGGGACAGGGAATTCAAGAGGATTCCAAACTTTAGCCCACCCATCTGGTCCATTAAGGGTTACTCTGGATTCATCAGGGAAAAGACATTTTCAAAGCTTGTTTTCATGTATTTCTGAGCCAAACGTTTTTCCTTATGAGTTTGGTTTAAGACCGGTTTGCTATGTGCTTAATGCTTCTTGCAATCTCGTTTAAGACACTACACTACATCTGATTAGACAAGAAAGGTATTCCAGCCTTGTCAAATATAGTAGCGCTGTTGCTGCCTGGCTGCTTGATAAGTTGACGGCGAATTTTTCTGACATCACGAGTAAAAAGTGATTTTCTTGTGTTTTCGTTCTTCCTTGGTTTCATGTTTGGATCTTCAACGAATGAAGACAATGTTCTTCTATCTCTTCTTGGCTAGATCCACGAGAAATAAACCTTCTGTAAGGCCTGCAACAACACGTTCCTTTTCACTAGCTGTCAATCGACGCTTTTTAAGCATTTTGAGAGACCTGCAATTAAGTGATACACACTTGAAATTACTAGAAAATAGAACAATTAGCATAATTTTCAGAATATTTGTTCAAATTCCACAAGCATCAGGGAAATAAGGTACCTTTTTATGTTCTTTCCAAATTTAACTTCTCTGCAATTTCTATAGCAATTTCGAAATTTAAAAACATTAACTTGCAATAAAGCGATACACGGGGTTTATATATATATATTGCCAGTAGAGTTTAGTTTCCTAGAAGTACATCCAATGAAACAACATATATACATAATATATGTATTAACGTGAGTGTGTGTGTGTGTGGCTGTGTCTGTGTATGTGTGTGCTGTGTGTGTGTTGCATGTATGTGTGTGGATGGATGTAGATTGAAAGGCACCGGTCAGTACTTAGTGACCATAGCAAATGTTCTTAATTTACAGACTCCAAGACAAAAAAACTAAATTCTCAAGTACCTTATGCCATAAAAACCAAAAGATAGGTTGGATAAAGAGAAAGAGAAATGAAAAAGATGTTTATTATCTTCAAAGACCTCACTTGTCCTCTCACCGTTTTATGACTCCCACCCAGGTTACATTCTAACTTGACAAACGAAATAGGAAAATGTATTTGGTTGAAATATCAGTTTCGACGGTAATTCTTGGCCTGAAGACGTAATCCCCCAACGCGGGTGATTACAGAAACATGTATGCACATATGTAGCCATTAATGTTTGTATAAATAAATTTTATATATATATATAAAGATATATATATATATATATATATATGTGTGTGTATATATTTGTTGTTCTGTCACGACAAATGTTTGAAATAATAGTGTCGTTGATCTGTCACAATTCAGTTTGAAATCACATTATTTTAGTTTATCTGTCATGTTTAATATTTACGTCTGTTGATCTTGATTTTCGCGCAGATTGGATGGACGCCTCTGTATTGTTTTCTTTCTCTTCTGTTAATTGTAAAATGGCAATTATTTACATGACACATCTTCATAAGTTTATGTGAAAGAGAACAAGATGCTCGACCGTTCCTCATTATGTGGACGGAATGCTGATGTATGTGTTGACAAGTGACGTCAGAGATTCCAGATTTCATTCTTTTTGTAAAGGTGCTTTAATAAATGAAGAAAGACACAATGAGAGAAATAAGCATTCTTAAATATTATATATAGATGCCTAGTAACAAGAAATTATTATCTATATAATAAAAAAAAACCATGGAATCGTTAATAAAATTCACAATCCCTTTTTTAAACAATATAGAAATGTCTTATTTAGTTTGGTTACCAGCATCTGAGTGGATGGTGTGATGAACCAAAGTAATATTATCATTTCTTTTATTTTTATTAATTTTATCTTATATTAGACTAATAGGGGACACAGCATTGCCCGGGACAATATTGTAACATCTCTCTTTTATAAAGTTCTCCCTGGCTTTCCTCCTTCTCACCCTACTCTTTCTTCTTTGACCAGCCCATTCCACTCGCTACACACACACGCACACACACACACACACACACACACACACAAAGTATTACTTCAAGTAATATCTATCAGGATTTTTCATCTGAATTTCTATCAGTGTCTTATCTCGCTTATATATATATATATATATATATATATATATATATATATATTGCAATCATGAAGGGAAGACTTTTATTATTCATGATTACTAGTAAAATATGTAACTCGATTAGGCGTAAGGGAAATACATATTAAAAAAAAACATTATTACTTTCCTTTACGTAATAAAATTAAAAGATGTGTGAACGTCTTGATAACATTTAATATAAATATCTCTCCCTTTTGTATAGGTCCAAAAAAGTCTTCAATCTAATAGGTCCCACTTTCTCCCATCGCCGCAATGTTGCATCGCTGTTCATGTTTTACAAGATTTTAATGGGATATGCCCTTATGGCCCAACCACCTGTGATGGCCGATATTTATATCCAAAACAGTTCAAATAGAGCTGGGTTAGAGCTTTTTATAAAGTGAGCAATCTCGAGCAATTCCAGATGGTCTCGCTGGTTTCATTTGTTTAGTTGTTGACTCAAACCAAAATAAGGAAAAACGACTTCAGCTGAGGGGATTTGGGGACTGATAATAATATTTAATAATAATACTGTTTTGTGAAGGAATCTGTTGCATGGCGTATGATAGTATTCACGATTGTTTTGTCTAACTTTGAGAATCAGTTGACTTGAGATCAACTCCAAGGTTGTACTGTGTAAGAAACATTGAAAGAAAATTATTTAATTAATATGCACAAGTTGATTTTACCAAATTGGCCAATAATGGCGAATTCAATTTTGACACTACGAAAGTGGATTGGCTGAATGAAACCCCAGACCACGTAGGCTCATCCTGTTACCTTTCTATCAAAAGGTATGCAGGAACGAGTTTTAGCAGTTGAATTGAGTTAAAAGTACTTCTTGTCAGGAGTTGAATCTAAGCGCCCCTCCACCCACGCTATGCTACCCTCGCTCACTGACCGAAAAAGAGAGAAGGAAAAAAGAAAAGGGTCTCCAAAAAAGAAATAATTTTTTTGTTTTTAATTTTAGATATTAGTTTTGGGGGTTTCACCGCCTAAAAAAATACCAACGTTGCACGAGATTTTTTTTTGGGGGGGGTACATAGGAGCACCACTCAACAAGGCCCGGATGCCACTCGAGGATATGGGAATGAGTGTACAGTAGTCAATGGAATAATATCGTAGTAGTCGTTAGTAATTGAAATTGTGTAATTTGGATTACTTTAGGGGGTATTCAACAAGAATTTGTTTACGATGGACTTGAAAGTAACCAAATCTAGAAAGCTGGAAAACGGAAGAGAGTCCCACATGCGAGATCGTCTAAGAAAGAAGCATTGTTCATGGAATCTACGTTTAGATTTAAGCACAGATAAAGAGTGGGTAAATTATTTATAATGATTGTAGCTAGACGAGTGTTTATCGTGAAAGTTTGGCGGGGGCATAGATTCGTGCTCAGACGAACACTTACCATGAAAATAACGATAAGGCAGAGACAGGCTTGCAACGTCTCTTCTGTAGGAATGAGGTTGCAGGAAAGAGAAAAGGGCATCCCTCACTAGGCTACAAAGTCTGTTTGGAACTGGATTAGCTCTCTCTAGCAGCTCCTGCTCAGATATCGCAACAATACTCCATTCTTGGACGTACCTGGCTCTTATATAGGTAGAGAATTGCATCAGAAATGACATATCTACTGGAGCGGTAGAAAGATCCCACCATTTTTCAAGAGGCCTTGGCAACAGATTTGATGTACATGTTCCATTTAAGATTAGAAGGTGAAGTCCAGAAGCTTGTCAAAACATGAAGCCTCCCCAAGATGAGCCATTCATTTCAATTGATGTCATGGGGATCAGACGGTTGATAATGTAAAGATAGAAGCTTGGTTTAAGATGCACTAAAAGTAACCAGCCACCTCTTTCCCTATTTTACCACGTGCTTAAGATCAGAGGAGAGAGAATCAGAGAGAACTTTGTCATTTACGGCCTTTGATGTGTTGTCATAGATGGTCGTGTTGTCAGCATAAATGATCTTAAGATGTGATTTAAAGATCATTGATGTAAATCAGGAAGAGAGTTGGCTCCTAGATGAACCACTGAGGGACACCAGCATTAATACTGCGAGCTTCTGATTTCTGCCCATCAACCACTACTCTTATGTGCCTATCATACAGAAATGATTTAATAATTTAATAGTTGGGGATCTTGCGAAGTAGACCTTTATGCTATACCCTATCAAAGGCCTTTGATATGTCAAGAGCAATTTCCCTAAAAAGAAAACCTCCGTCGAGAGATTCGCTAATCCTATTAGATATAACCGTTAGCACAGCTGCTGTAGATCTAGCAGAACGAAAACCATATTACATATCACTAAGAAGGTTACTTTTGATGACCTGGTTGACTACTTATCTATTTAACACAGATTTCAGTAACTTTCTCATGACACACAGGAGATCTACTGAGCGGGAGATGAACGATCATCTGAATTCTTAAATACAGGACACACTGATGAGGTTTTCTATGGTGTTGGGAAGCAATCGTTCTTAAGACAACGCTTAAACAGCTTTGTAAGTATGGGAGCTAGTTCTGATTGAAACTTTTTCAGTACTATAATTGGAATACCGTCAGGGCCAGTTGCTTTACTGGAATCTAGGTTTTTGAATAGCTTGACATCACGCACAGATATTTGTATGTCGCATAGCATGCTTTCTGATACAGGAGAAAATACAGTGTTTACGGCCTTGGTCACATAGGGTTGAGTTAGCTGCAAAGTTCTTGGCAAAGCGTTTGGCTTTGTCTGATGCTGACGAGATTACCTCAGGTTCATTGTTGATGATTGAGACAGAGTACACGCTTCTGTTCTGGACCCTGCTTTCTATTTGCCAAAACTGGTGGCAACCAAGCTGCTGCTCAGCTACTTTGGACTTTACAGACTGCGGACTTACTTGGGAATATTTTTTAACTCTCCCACTTTGCCCTCACTTGTACATATATTTTATATGATTGTAAATATTCTATTTTATTCGCATTCCCACCTGTCTTTCCCGTTTTTTCTCCTGTCCCTTGGTTAAATTTACACGTACACCCCATTAAGTCTGTTCTTACGAGATTTTTTTTAATTTATTTAACGATTAACTCCTGATGAGTCTGTTGATGAAAGGGGCCTCTCGGGTTTTGCCGACTATTTCGTTTAAAGCAATGTATGAGTTTTGTACCGTCAAGTGAGCTTGGTCATTACTTAAATGGGTGATCAATTTAGGAATTCAAGGCGCTGTGTGTAGGAGGACGTCGATACCCCCTTGCAAGAATTGCAAAAACCTAACGTCGTCATTTCCCCTAACGGGAATATACATGCGACTGGGGAACACTTGTGAATTTCATACTCCCATGGAACCTTCTCCTTCGGCGGAAGCCGGTTAGCCCAAATAGGGTTAGTGCCGTTTCACTCACACACACTTACACAATCGATAATTTACTTTATTGACCCCAGATGAGATCGAAGGAAAATTTCAACCGTCTCGTTAAATTCTCTTTGCTTATTGATGCATTTTCATTCAAGTAAATATTATTAAAAATAACATAAATATCTGCTTAATCATATTTATTTTTATTTTTTAAATTTTCCGAATGATCGTATTTGTGTTAATTGTTTTTAACTCATAAATATTCTACCATTAACGTTTTCGATTCCTCATAAACTCCTCATAAACTCATTATCCGGTGAAAAAAGCAGCAAAACGGAGAAAGATGAAAACCTCTAAAGGCAGTTTCTTCAGAGTCGTTGTTGTTGTTGTTGTTGTTGTTTTTTACTTTTTCAACTGATGATTCGATTAGAAATCGAAAACGTTACTGGTACAAACGGTACATTGATAATTTGTTTTGTCTTTTCTTTTCTTTTGAGGGCTAATTGTTTGCATTGCTTGTCTTGATCGGATTATTGTTCTCATCTTGAGTGCTATTTATGCACGGTTGCGGACGGTGTAGC
Source organism: Euprymna scolopes (assembly GCF_053919585.1). NCBI lineage: Eukaryota > Metazoa > Mollusca > Cephalopoda > Sepiida > Sepiolidae > Euprymna > Euprymna scolopes. The sequence goes on from NC_136483.1 coordinate 88,036,120, forward strand.
CTCCGACCTCCGTGATGCATGCTAGTCGCCATCTTGGAAAAGAAAGGAGAAAAATTACTGGATCCGTAGATGTTTTTTTTTTTTTCGTCGTGGTTTCGCATGTGTGAAAGAAATTTGGTTGACAAGGAGAGATAACCACGGCGAAAAAAAACTCCAAGAATACAAAAACAATCTACAGAGACAATAACTTTTCTCCTTTCTTTTTCAAGATGGCGAGCAGCATGCCTGACGAAGGTCGGTGGACTGAAATGCTGAACACTTAAGATGAGAACAATAGTCTGATCAAAACAAGTGATACAAGAAAAAAAGATGATTAGAAAAATTGAAAATCGAAATCTATGATTATGTTTTATATATAGCATGTATTAAAATTTAGTTGTAAAGAAAACATTTAATTGTAGATCCTGTAATAGCTCTTCGGCACTAAGCTCGACTGACGAATCTTTCTGTGATGACTAGCCGGGGTTTCTTGTAAATCATTGATGAAGCATGAGTATATCCTACAGCTACTCTATTTAAATAAAATATGTATAAGGAGTTGAATTTTGAAGGCACTAACAATGAAGTTTAGTGGAAAACATCGTGTGCAAAATAGGCTGAACAGAGTAAATGATAATATTGAAAAATTCAACAATTTTCAATTAAATATTTGTTTAGGAACGTAACGTGTCATGTTTTTCAAATGTGCAAGGTAAAATCCATTTCAGAAATATATATATATATATATATATATATATATATATATATATATATATATATATATTATAGTAATCGACATACAGTCCTGTTTCTTTGTATTACAACTCATTAGTGCCGCTAGACTAGCATCTCTCCCAACCCAAGGATTGAACCTAGAACCGTCGTGTTGACAGTCGGCAGTTCTCCCACTTGACCATGAATCGACGCCCGTAAATAACTCGTCGGAATGTCTATTTAAATAGACACCCGCCACCACTTTTATAGTGCTCAAATCGCCTGTTCGTAAACAAACGAACAACGAGCTTCGCATTTTCAGCCAATTAAGTAGCGGGTGAGATTATTTACGACATTGCTCGACCCAAAGAGGGGGGCTTATGTATATATATATTGGAATGTTTTCGTCTACAAATCGGGAAATTCTGGAATGTTCGTTGCGATAGTTTCGCAGAAATAGTTTGTAAACGTTTAGTATTTAGTGTAAAGCGTTGTATTTAGTATATAAATAAATATATTATTATTGCGTGTTTATATTTCAATATTATTTGTGTTTATTTAGCGTTGTGTGTTTTATATCATTCGGGTAAACTCGTTGAATCTAAGGCGATAAGAATTATCACCTTTAAAGGCAAGTAGTTGCTTGTTGTTTTATTTCCTTTGATTATTTTTAGAGGGTGCAACCAAAACCGTATTATACGCCCCAAAGAACAAAAAGAAAAACACCCAAAATTAATACTAATGCTATATTTATTGCTTATATGCGTAAGGGGTGGCTATTCTATTATATATATATATATATATATATATATATATATATATATATATATATATATATATATATGCGTTCAAGTATGTAAGTGTATATTTTAAGATAAAGGTATATGTATGTATGTGGGCGGTTTAAAGTGTGTGTTCGTAAATGTATTAACTGCTAATCTAAAAGAAATTCCGCGCTGAGAATTACCGTCAAGTTTGGCTGTGCGCTGAATCGTCCTTTGTTCGATAGAAACGCTGAGTACGACGCATGCGCAGTGGCAGAAAAAATGTCGAGCATGCGCGTAGAGCCATGTTAGCAAGGAGAGAGATAATTGAATGGCAGCAAAAGAAGAATAAATAATTATGTTTTTGTTTTTCTTGTTATTTATTCCATTTCGCTTTTTTTAAGTTCCGTTTTGTTGGGGTGTTTTTTTTTCTTTTTATCTCTCTGTTGTTTGAGAAATTGATAGAGGCGGGAAAATTCTGTGAAAAGGGACATATATTGGTATAATCGAGAATTAGAGAGTTGAGGGAAAGAGAAAGGACTAAGTAAACAAAGAGAGAAGAGGGAGGGATATATTAAAATATGAAGGGAGAAAAGGACGCGATGATGAAAATAAGAAGAAGAAGAAGAAGAAGAAGAAGAAAAACAATTTTTGACTCTTTTATGGCGTATTAACCATCTTCAACTGCTTCGTACCAAAATATCTCTTGTAAATTATTCAATGTATACTGTTAATTGAACACAAAATGTTTTATTATCCATAGTTATAAATGTTACTCACACTAGATTGTGTGACACGGGGGTCGAAAAATATGATTTCAAGAGCCAGCGCCCTAAAGGAAGAACATTATGGCTTGGAAATCTGTCTGGGCAGCTCCGGTGTCATTTTTCTGGCAGAAAAAAATGTGATAATTGGGAAGGTGGGTGTTCTAGAGCTGCACATGATCAGAAATATACCTTAATCAACAGAGAATAAGTCATCTTGACAATGGCCTATATTCTGTTTGCTTTTGGTGCCGAAAGAAAACAATTTAACGATAGTAATGCGTAAAATTAATGACATATTCATACTTCTACTGCCACAAAAAGTAAATGACTCGTGTTTCAATCAAAGGGAGTACTACTACTATATCTGGCGAGATAGCGCTCAGAGCACTCCATCATGCCTTGCCAAAGTATAAAATTGAGTTCACAATCTTGTGGTAGATTATCTCCTCTCTTTATTACACACCGTTTCTCACAGAAAGAGGCGTTTCTCATCTTAATTTATTGTTATTTCCATTGAAGTTTCTTCACCGAGTTTTAATATCTGCATTGTCTTTTTAATACATTCACTTCAAGAACTTGTCTTATGACCACAACCGGAAATAACTTCATTTCTTCTTCTTCTATGTGGCTAGTGTCAATCAGAAATTCCATGAACAGAGTTTATTTCAACGATATTCCAGTCTGTGTAACACACAATCACAGAACTGTTTCCTTACAAACCTCAACATACCAACCTCATTCCATTCATCGTTGTTCAATCCTCTCATAATATTCCTAATCATTCAACTGACAATCCATCGAACTCATTAACCTTTATACTCGAGTGATTTATAGTATTAATGCATCATGACACATTTTAAAATAAACCCAGTTGATCCAATAGGATCTAAAATTGGCATAATCTACGCCGACATCCATTGAGCTATTGACGCACACGTGGGCAAAGTTAAATTTTCATTTTTTGATATGAAGAAGAGTAGAAGAGTTCGGCTCACTAAAAAGGGCACACTGAATTTCCTCAGTCTAGTAGGACTTCTCCCTCAAAATCCAAGATTGCATATTACACTTTTAAATATTCATTTGTACAAAATATAAAAGTACATGATGAACAAATTAGGCACAAGGTCATTCAAAAGTGTACGGATAATGAGTGTCGTTGGTCATCCTTTGTCTCAAATACTTAAAACTGTCTATCCTATTCTTAACTAGAAATATGTCATGCACCACATTCACTCCAGAGGCTTCCCTACTTAAGATAAACATGGAGATGGCGAGAGGACATAAGAGAGAACCTAAATGTAGATTCCATGAACAAAGCTTCTTTCTTAGAATTGGCCGCTCGTGGAACTCTGTTCCGTTTTCCTGCTTTCTAATTGACTACAATATGGTCATCTTCAAGTCTAATGTGAACAAGTTCTTGATAAGCCATCCCCTTAAGTAATCTAATTTACCAAATTTCCACTACTAATGATTACGACGACACTACGATACTTAAGTGGCCGCCGGGTCTTGATAAGTGGTGCTCCTTTGTAAAAAGAAAAAATAAAGAATGCCTAAATATAAGGTAGCCGCTTATTTTTGTTGCTTTAACTTGCCAATATGTTCCGTCCTTGAAATTGAGAAGCTATATTTACTTGTATTTTGGGGGGGGGCGGCCGGTAGCTCATATTAAGATTGTAGGAAGAACATGAATCACACAGAAAGACACGAAACAAAAAAAAAGATTTTTGTCTTTTATTGATATCGACACTTTCTCACATATATCTATCTCCAGCGTATTCTCTAAGCACGTTTTCCCTGGAGAGAAGAAGGAAGAACGCGCCTTCTTTGCATTTCGAAATCAAAAAAACCATATACCCTGCTTTTTCGATGATCTGGACGTATTTATTAAAATATCATTTCAAATGATTTGGGTTTATTGCAACAGTCGCTGACCATTACTTGTTTGTTGGCATCAACCATTGGTCTTCATTACTGTTGGGGTTACAAAGCTCCAGTGCTCTCCGGCAGTACTGGAAAATGAAAATCACAAGATCTTATGGATGAACCACGCCCAAACAAGAATACCGGATGTCATAATAGTTAACAAGAATGAAAATTTCTGTAAGATTGTAGATTTTGCCGTTTTAGCAGATCAAAGAGTGAAGATCCAGGAGACTGAGAAGTGGATCTATTATACAGAACTGGCAAGAGAGCTCAAAGGAGTCTGGAAAATGAAAGAAGTCAAGATAACACCACTAATAAATGAGTGCTAGGAACAATACCGAAAAACTTGGAAAAAAGAATGAGAGAGATTGGAATCAGAGGGAAGATAAAACAGGTAACAATAATGAAAACGACTTAAATATAAAGGAAACCACTAGAATGCGGAGACTAACGTCACACATGAACTACAGATATCAAACTGGTCATACAGAAACGGCTGCAGGTGTAAAACACAAAGTAACATCACATGGAATCATGAAAACTGAGACGGTATAATTGTAAGGTTTCCCCATGTGCCTCTTTCGTTTATGTGTGTTTATATAACCAAATAAATGAAGAGAGTCGAGGAGGATGGAATTACCGAGGAGAGAAAGTACTAGCCAGACCTCCCGCAAGGCCCCTGAATTGGGGCCTTGGGAAGGCGTTTTGCCACCCAAATTCCTGTGAAGACCAGTGGTCATTGCCAACGAGAAACCAATGGTGAGTGGCTGTTGCAATAACGTAAATTCTTTTGCAAAGCTTACCGAATAAGGTGGAGAGTACTAGAAATGTGGGGACACTTGTTGTCACTCAGATTCCAGAGAACACCACAAGTTATTATCAAAGAGAAATCTTTGATGATATCCCATGTGACTACTCCTAATAGTGAGTAAATGAAACTAATAATAACAATAATAATAATAACAATAATAATAATAATAATATTAACAATAATAATAAAAATAATAATAATGATAACAATAATAATAATAACAATAATAATAATAACAATAATAATAATAATAATAACAATAATATTACCATTAATAATAATAATAATAATAATAATAATAAACAAAGGAAAAAAGAAAGAAAATGCCACATGTAGCCAAGAAAGTTGAAGTGTATATACTCGCATTTGTTTGTCAGTCATGTATAATTTTGAAATAGCATTTTCGCTTATCTGTCACGCAGATTGAATAGACGTATCTTAAGAATAGTCATCTGTGTTACATATTTACTTTTTATATAAGAAGAAAAGTCAGCCATATTTGTTTTAAATGTTTAAACCAACCATTCAGCCTCAGATCTAGTCTGGCTGTTTAATTATTTAATATAGACTTACGTTTTGACAAGCTATACACACTATTCACCTTACTTTATACAACTTCCAGCCAGCCAGGAAGTTATAGTTGACGCAGCCATAACGTTCTTTATTCGTTCGGGTTCCATTTTTCAGAGGAAATCAACTTAATATATCTATATACTAACATAAGGCAAGTAGGCTGTTTAACCTATTTACAGATCCAAACGACTTCCGATTTTGAAACTCATTGGAAGTAAGTTAATCGGAAAATAACGCTAATATTATGTTCCTTTATTTAATCTATTATTATTTAGTTTAGTAGATTTTTAAAAATATATGTTTCTCTAAATATCTCTGTAAAAATGTTTCAGTAAATAAATATATTCTGGGATTCGTATTTTATGGCTTTCAATTATATTTGGACAAATGCATATTTTTAATACCGTTTGGTATATTTGATCTAATGTACGTGCAAAAACTCATATTTTAACTATGTGAAACTAACATTCATTCATTTTTTGTTTTTGTAAACAAGCGTTTGAGCAGTGTACAAGTAGCGGACGGATGTTTATTTAAATAGACATTCGGACAGATTAGTTGCGAGCATCGCTTCCGTGGCCGAGGGGTAGAACTGCCGACCGTCAACACGACGGTTCTAGGTTCGATCCTTGGCTTGGGAAAGGTGCTAGACTAGCGGCATTGATGAATTGTGATACAACGAAACAGGACTGTATGTCGATGACTACAAATATATTTTATTATATGAAAAAATGCGCGCATGAAAAGTAATATTCTTAAGATTTTATTAAACCTGGAAAAGTAAAGGACAAGAAATTCAACCTGGAAAAGTAAAGAACAAGATATTCTAGTAAAGTAAAAAATAAGAATTTTTTAGACTTAAAATATTGCAGCTAAAAATAAAATTTGAATATTGATAAATATTTTATTTATTATTTGCATATGTTGTTGTTTATTGTTGAGTTAGAAAGGATGTCAGTCGCTGGATTGAACTTATTTCCCCCCTATTATTTGCATATATTTATGTAGTGAAAATTGTTTGAATAAAATTAATTCATTAGTTACTTAGTTAGTAGATGGAATTAATAATTTTATAATTTACATAAAAATTAATAATTTTTTTATTAATAATTAGGATAATTTAATTCTTTTTAACTCAACAATAAACAACAACATATGCAAATAATAAATAAAATATTTATCAATATTCAAATTTTATTTTTAGCTGCAATATTTTAAGTCTAAAAAATTCTTATTTTTTACTTTACTAGAATATCTTGTTCTTTACTTTTCCAGGTTGAATTTCTTGTCCTTTACTTTTCCAGGTTTAATAAAATCTTAAGAATATTACTTTTCATGCGCGCATTTTTCCATATAATCCATGATTTTTCCAGGCATTGCTATTGTATTAATATATAAATTTATAATATTTATTAATGATTGTCAAAAAAAATTAGCCCTCAAACACACATTTAAGCAATATTTATCATTCAATCACAGTAGTTCCGAGCCAGGGTCTCTACCGAGACTGCGGTTCATGAATTCGTGATCTGTATAGAGCGTAAACTAACAAAAAAGATGTCACTCGGTGTCTTTTTAGATATCGTTGGAGCTTTTGACAACATACCCTTCAATAGTATGTTCAAGTCGCTACGAGAACTCAATGTGCCACCAGTATTCATCCGATGGATTGAGTATATGGTGAGGCACAGAACAGTTCAAGTAGAACTACTGAGGGCAACTGTTAAAAGGGAAGTAGTTAAATGAAACCCTCAAAGTGGGATTTTATCACCTTTACTATGGAACTGTATGCTGAATCCTCTTTTAAAGGAGTTTAAAAATAGGAATATTTATGCCCAGGCTGATGCTGATGACATCGCAGTGCTGGTCGCGGGTTCAAAAGCATCATTGGTCAGACGCATTGCCAAAATGGGACTACATTTTTCATCAAATGTGATAACGAAAAATTTGAGTTCATTCAAAGAATATGTATATCATAGAATTCACTAATATTTTTAATCGATAAATTCACCATTTTTTGCTATAAAATCATAAGGAGAGTTTAAAAAAATTAGTTATTAAAAAAAAAATCGGTTTTTTAATTATAAAAAAAAACGATACACGGGATTGAACCTAAAATCTTTCCACCAACCCCCGGTACTCTAACCGTTACGCTAACATGTCATATTGGCAAAATCACAGTAAAAAATATTTATATACAAAAAAAAGTTATGCAAAATAAAAAAAAAAGCGTTAGTCACTTATGTACTTACTCTCCTGTTTGTGAACCCACATATTTTGTTGTAACTTTTTTTCTACTGAACCAATTTTCGAATTTTTTTTTTCAAAATGTAGCTAATGAGGTGTTCTATCCAACTATATAACCTGTTTGAAATTTGGTTGCGAACAGAATTAGTGGTGGGGGTTTGAATGTGCCTCAATTCATTCAATTTCGGACTTAAGCATATATTCAACCACTACCGTGGTTGAATGATATATGTGTGTGGGGGTATAGTGTGTGGAAATATATTTTCTTATGATATATACCAATCCTTATTTTAGAAGCTCAATGTAATGACAGAGCAATATAGTAAATAAATGACAAAAAGATATATTTAAAAATTCATGATGTTGACCATCTTATAATTCATTCCTTTAATTCAGTTGACATTTACAATTCTTGACAGCATCTGTTTCGTAGCGAAAATCAATCACTTAATTATCATATCAATCATTTAATTATTATATCAATCAGTGAATCTATTATGCCCTTAACTTGAAATAGCAACAATGAATCCGTTAAAAGGAAATAAAGTGCGTTTTGACATGATTAAAATCCTAAAATTGGAAGAAAAGCTGTAAATAACGTATAATATATTTTCCATTACTGATATATATATATATATATATACATACATACATACACACACACACACATACATATATATATATATATATATATATATATATATATATATATATATTCTTCAGAATAGTTTTTTTATTTAACAATCAGTTGTTATGGAAACGTTAGATTGTAAGGTTTACAAAATATTACTGGCAGTAATATTCTATAAGTTATCCCATCTAAACAAGACTTGCTCGATATGCAAGATAGAGCAAATAAATTAGATTGTGATTCAATGAACTTCAAAAAAACTCTCATTAAAATGAAATGAAGTGGTTGAGTTTCATATCAAAGAATTTATGAGACTTTGAATTATTATCGCTGGACCCACAAACAAATTTATAGAAGCACTTGCCCGATTCGGATATCTACACAGCTATGCGGATTACCCAATATATAACTTGGACCTTATTACCAAACGGATGTAAAGAACGCATAACATGGATTTTACCAAGCAAGCTGGATCTAAAAAAAGTTCATATCCTTTTTCTGCAAATCCTCCCGCTAAAGGACTTCTAATAAATTTATTATTTTGACTTTGACTTTCCATGTCTCACTGACTTTAGCAAATAGGGTGCATACCTTTATAAGTATTTGCTAATATTTTCTCTCCTCTGATGAGATGGTAGACATCGAACCCCTATAGGTTAAGGAGATTAATTTTCTAAAGCGTTCTTCGTCTTGCTTAGAATAATAAAAATTCTTTGATATGAAACTCAACCACTTCATTTCATTTCAATGAGAGTTTTTTTAAATTCATTGAATTACAATTCCAGACTTTTTTGTACAGGTATTTAAAAATGTCGCTAACACTTGAAAATTCAGTATGTTATTTCTTATGAGATGACTGACCAATTTTTATGATTTCAGGTGTAAATAAACTGCTACAGCAGGAATTAGAAACCTGATAGTCACAGCTACTGATATATCATCTATCCCGGGTTACGCCAGCAAGTTGGAAATTGTGATTTTGCTGGTAGGTTGTTAAAGGGGCCAAGTGTTGACGTATATTATTATTGTAGTTAAAGTGAACGGTGAAAGGAGGTGTGAAAAGAAAGAGCGTGTAAAGGAAAGAGTGAAGGATAGCCTTTTGCTTGCATGCAAAGGCAGTCTAACTTCCGATTTGCGACGAAACAGACGTGTCGAGGGACGCAGAATGGGTCGAAGGAAGAGTCGCAAAAAGAAATCTTGAGTTGACAATGCGATGTCTCCCACCCCGTTCATTTGTAGACGAATAAAGAATCCATGCCAGAAAATCGTTAAATGTTCCTTTCCAGCATCGATCAGTGATGGGAAGAATCGCATTCCCAAAGAGAAGACCAAGATAAGAGAAAATATAAAAAGTATGGTTATTTTATCGCAATATACATACACTAAACGTGATACGACCACATGCATAGACATACATAGACACGTAATTATGAGAAACACGCGCATTAAAAATAATATTAAGATATAAAGACAAATGACAAAATGTTACACTAGTGAATTTCACAAATGCAATCTGAACCTGAGGGCATTTTTAGAAGAACGATATGCATTAAAATTCTGTTTACAACTTGGAAAAAATGCCACAAAGATGTATGGAATGCTTCAGACTGCTTTTAGGATCACCTTGCATTAATCGAGCATCAATGTTTAAGTATCATAAGAGATTCAAGGAAAGCAGAGAGTCTGTGAGGAATGATGATAGATGTGGGAGAAGTAAGAAAAGCATAAAAGCAGAGTTGATTTGCCAAATAAAGAATTTCATGGATAAGTGCCGTCATGTTTCTATAAAGACAATAAGTGCACAGTTTGATGTCAGTCCGGGAACTGTGACGCAATTATTCGCGCGAAACTAAATATGAAGAAGATCTCCGAAAAGTTTATTCCATCTTTGTCATAGATAATTTGACCTTGATGGGTAGCAAGACAGTTCCTTATTCTACCTATAGTCTAGACCTTGAAGGTCAAGGAAAATCTTAGAGGCTATAGTTATGAGATAATTGAGGAGATGAAAGAGGCTGTGACGAGGGTCATTGACACATGCACACAAGAGAACTTCTATGGAGATTTCCAGAAGTTTTTGGAATGGTACAACAAGTGCATTGAAGCCGGGGGGGAGAGATTACTTCGAAGAGGACTAGAGTTTCATGTGTGTACTATCAATAAATGTCTCTATACGAAAAAAGTCTGGAATCTTACTGAATGCACCCCGTGCATACATTTTATTCGTTTATTACAATATTATTTATTTCTGTAACAATGTGCCTTAAATACATTTCTTTAAAAAAAACACACACACACATGCAAATAAAGATATTTATTTTAAATTTCAGTATGCGAATATTTTTATCTATTATACGTAAAACTAATGTAATTTCAATATTAATTATTTCTGTAAAAAATTAGCTTAAGAATATACTTATGTGTACACCTACATTTTCGGGGGAGGTCAAATACAGTAACACCGTTTACTTCCTTGGATTTTATAAAACTGAAAATTGTTGAGATCGATAAATACGGAAATAATCCGCAGATAAATAGACAACGCACATACATGCTTAAAGTCTAAAACCTCATTTTCTTGTGCGTTTCGATGACTTTAATATGTATCACCTTGCAAATAACATATACACGCATGACAGAAATAAATGGACAAGCCCCCCCCCCAAAAAAAAAGTCATATATGTTTAAAGTTTGAATGTATTTTCTGTGTTGCCAGGCTTGATATATGTTTGCAAACAGCATATACAAACATGATAAGAGTACATAGATGACCCCAAAAAAATAATTAATGTATTATTACATTGAAACTAAATGTGTTTTGCACGATGTCACTATCTCAACTTATAACGTCATGAAGTTATATTTAAATGAACCTAAAATATCTGACCAACGATGTTATAGGCAAGTTGCGTACGTTATCTGAGGACATAATTAAATCTATCTTTTATATACCTAGAAAGTTGATTTTTTCTCGCTCTGACTAGCCTACTTTTTCTAGTTAAAATTATTAAAGCGAACTTCTTAATATACTCAGGCGTGGATATGCGAGCGACTACACGAACGTTAACTAATTTGCATATTCATTTAAAAAACGAGTGGTAGTTGCTTATTCATTTTTAATGGTGCCTTATTAGATGATTCGTTTAATGTCACTATTACGCTGAATTCTATTATGCATAGTTTCTACATTCTGCATAATTGCGGAGAATTTAAGATGAAAACGTTCTAACACGCAGAAATACTTTTCTCTCTCACGCCCTCGTTCTCTTTTTCTCTCTTTATATATATATATATATATATATATATATATATATATATATATATATATATATATATATATATATACTCCTATAAATTTTTTTTTGGGAGGGTGATATTCATATGAAAAAAACTTTTTTCTATTTATTAAAAAGAAAATACAACTTTGTTATATATGGGTCATGGAAATGCATTCATCTGTAAACGATCTAGCTAATTTGCATATTCTTTTAAACATTCATTTTAATTAATTCCCTATTAGTTTTTTTTTGGGGGGGGTTCTTGTAGGATGATCATCTTTAGTTAACTAGTACGTGTAATTATTTTTCATCCATATATTCTACATGATTTATACTTGCGTAATATTTCCATAAAAAAGTAAAGACAAACTTTTTCTATATATATTTATGTATGCGTGCATATATTTGTTTAAACGAATTTTCCTACCAAGCTCTTTTGGCAGTTTTTGGTCTACAGGCATGAAACTTAATATATGCGAAACTTTATATTTGGGTTTTAGCCGGGGAAAATCGGTGCAAAAGTGTGAAAATTTTAAAAAAATAGAATTTGCCAGATGAAGGTTGAACGACGACATTCCGAATATGCATCCGTGACGTAATAGCTATTGGTTCATATATTATTTTAATTGTAATTCATTATTGAGATGAGTATTATTTATATTAATTTATTTTATTGCGGACTATTATTTTCATCTTTATTGGTTGTTGTTTCACGACGTTTTGGGCAGCTATTCATCTGGCCTTCGTCTAGTGGTAACCGCGACGGATAGGAAGTTAGGAGATTCGAAGTTCCTATCCGCCGCGGTTACCACCTGACGAAGGCCAGATGAATAGGTGGCCGAAACGTCGTGAAACAACAACCAATAAAGATGAGAGTAATAGTCCGCAAAAATAAATTACTATTGGTTCATGTTTTAATTTTTAGCCTTGCAACAAACATGTCCTCATAGCTCAGGCATTAACGTCAAAAGAAAAAATAAACTGTCAGCTAAACTTTTTAGTTTCGATTCTCAGTGGTGGTGCACTAGTCATTTTTTTAATCATTACTATATATTGTGTCGAATGTAATATTATAATAAATACGAAATCTACATTAATCGAAATAACATATTTAAATGTATTTTACTACCGGGTAATACCGGGTGGCCTGCTAGTATATATATATATATATATATATATATATATATATATATATATATATATATATATATATATATATATATATATAAAAGGTAATCCTTATTCTTGTTTTCATTTGAATTTCTCAGGAAGAAAAAAGCTTTCCACTTCATTCTCCTAAGTAGCTCCTCAGTTTTTAGAAGGAGGGTCATCTGGTAATTCCGATTGGTGGTGGTAGGAATACCTTATTCTTGTTTTCAACAACCTCGTTGAATTCATCAGTCCATTACTTTTGAATATAAAAAAAACCCGAGTATATATATGTGTGTGTGTGTGTGTGTGTGTGTGTGTGTGTGTGTGTGTGTGTGTGTGTGTGTGTGTGTGTGTGTGTGTGTGTGTGACCTTGTCCATGAGTGTGCTAAAAGTTTTTACCAAACTCCTTTCTGACTATTTAGTCTATGTTTAAATTTGATATATAAGGTATTTGGATTGGGTTTTTGGTCGGTAAAATAGCTGCTAACAAATCAAAATTGAAAAAAAACTTTGCACTTGATATGGCGTAAGTTGGCTACACATTTCTTTCTGCACACGCGTTAATGAAAAGTTACAGATTAAACAACGTTATTTTTTACAGTTTCGTATAGTTATGAGAGTATTTTGAAAAGGTAAAGAGAAATAACCGATAATAGACCAATTAGCACACTCAGGTAGAGACACCTTGAACAGCCGGTAATAAACCAACCTCCTCCCAAATGAGGACCAATGCCTGGAATGATGGTCTCCTTTGAATTGATCGAACCATACCCCATTCATAAAAAAGTCTAGCAGTCAGACAGCGTAAAATGAGAATTTAATTTACAAAAAAACATTGTTCATACTTATATACTAGTAACAAATTCAAAACAGTTATTTTCACTTATCTCTATCGGTACTAATATATAAAAAGAACTTTGTGTGTGTGTGTGTGTGTTTGCGGAATATCTTTGATATGTAGAGATAATCGATAATCTAAAAAAAAATGCCGAGGAAAAAAGAAAAAAGCGATTTGGATCAAAGATAACACCTTATACAGCCTAACATAAAAAGTGTTTTTAAGAAGTTTTATTACCATACAAGCAGAAAGGACCGGTATATAAAATACCATTAGGTTCTTTGATATGACAGGAGCGTGTTCGAAATGAATTTTTCTGTTAAGAGCATAATTGAACTATGATATTTGATTTTAATTTTTAATTCAAGATATTATATATATATATATAATTTTATAAAATTAACAGTAAGTTCTCTACAGTGCAATGTAGACTACAGTATATTGTGAACTAAGTACATTGAGGAGGCAATTAATCAATTTGATTAAAAATGGGCAATTTCATTGATTTTTAACTAAAAAGGTTGTAATGATAAAAAAAAACCTATTTCGCTCTACTAACGTATAAAGCACTCTGTATCCTTGTTTTCCTCCGTGTTACCTCTTAATATATATATATATATACATCTTTATGTATATATATATATATATATATATATATATATATATATATATATATATATATATATATATATATATATATATAAAGATGCATGAATAAAAAAAATCAATACGGATATATAAATATATAAATATAAAAATATATAAATATCTATATCTTTTCTGTATATATATATGTGTATATATATATACACACACACATATATATATATATATATATAAAATGAAAATTACAATTGAATTTACCAAAATGATCCAAAATAGTAAAATTAAAGTGAATTATAAATATTAAAGAATTAATAATTATAAAATTAACTCAGCCAGATATAAAAGCTCGATAAAACCAAATAGGAAATAGAGCTTATAATATGAGCAAACAGTTAATAAAATATGTTAAAAAAACACTTTGAAATGAGTTAAAAACATATTTAATCTGAAAAGGAAACACTAGATAAATGGATAGTCCATATCCATTTATCCATTTATCCATTTATCTGGTGTTTCCTTTTCAGATTAAATATGTTTTAACTCATTTCAAAGTGTTTTTCAACATATTTTATTAACTGTTTGATCATATATATATATATATATACATATATATATATATATATATAAATATATATATATATATATAAGCCCATTATATAAAATCAACAGTAGGTTCTTTCATATGACACAGGTGCGTTCGAAATTAATGTTTTGCTTAAAGGATAATTGAACCATGCTATTTGACTTATTCATTTTTAACTTAATTTATGCCATTGTCACCGTACAAGCAGAAAAGTTAAGCATATGAAATTAACAGTAAGTGATTTTGTTACATGATAAGGGTTGTCCCCTTTTCATGTAAGAATAAAAATAGAGAGATTAATTAAAATGAAAATAAAATGAGAGAAAGCAGAAATCGAACCTTGGATATAAGTTTTGAAGAACAATAGGTTTAAATGGAATGTCCAGTAAATTGTTAATTCTGATGAAATAAATAATAAATAAACTATTCAATTGTTAGAAAGAATGTGGATAATAAAATATGGGTTAAATAAATTAGATATGCAGGTTGAATTCCTTTGTAAAAACATCAAAGAGAAAATAGGTTATTGGGAAATCATAATGTCGGAAACGTGCCAAATCGCGCATGTTGAAACACGTGAATTTTGCTCACGAGGCCGGACATGCATGGATTTCTCAATATAGGAAGTGAGAGTTAGTTAGTTAGGGAGACGGTCAGTGAGAAACTCAGAGAGAGTCTGGAGTTGAAATTCGAACGTCTAGGAAGCGAGACGGTCATTTTGAAACTAAAATGTGAAGCTTTGAATTCTTGATGAGAAAACCACGGCCGGTCGTGAAGAAATAAACCCATCATGTGTTTTGATAAAAGCTCGTCTTTGTGTTTGTGATTCTTACAAAAAGGTAAAGTGAATTGTTATTATATGTCTGAGTTATAAAATGTCTTGACATACACATCTCATATCCACAATGTGAATCTACATCTCATATCTACACTAAGACTGTCTTCACTCTAAGAGTTTCTTTTTCAACACTTCTAAGAATGAACATTTAAAATATATGAATCATCATAACACGAACAATCTCTCTCTCTCTCTCTCTCTCTCTCTCTCTCTCTCTCTCTCTCTCTCTCTCTCTCTCTCTCTCTCTCTGTCTAAGACTTTCTTTTAATGAAACCCAAAATATAACACTTTCATATGACAGGGTGCGTTTGAAACGAATGTTTCTGCTTAGAGAACAATTAGCCATGATACTTGACTTTCGCATTTTAAACATTAATTCCAACCATTATATTTAAAATAAATAATTTTATAAAATAAACAGTATTTTTTTCTATAGTGCAATGTAGATTCTTATACAGGGTGACCAAAAAAACGGGCCCCAACTCTAATTAGGCCCCGTTTCTTAGTGTTTTGTCCAAATGAAATGAAACTTTGGTCATAACTAGTTTATTATATTCAAAACATCACATCAAAACACTAGGGTCTTTGCCCTTTTCCCCTCCGTTCTACAGCATATGTTCTAGATGGCCTCCATTTAGCTTTTGTTTTGTTTTGTTTTTAAGTCACCCTGTACATACAATATATTTTGGACTACGGCACTGCGTGGAGGCATGCGAAGATTCCTCCCGGTGCACCGCAATCGGTCCCCAACTAGAGTATGTAATCAATCGATTTGCTTAAAAATTAGACATTGCACTGATTTCGATGACAACAGAAATATGGAAGGGTGAAACTTTGGTTGATAATCATTCAATCCCAGAAACGTCGGGTCTCATTGCTTCCAATCTCTAAAATGATATAATATATATGAAAATAGCATCTTGTCTCTAAATGTTATGTTCGACGCGCATTTATTCACGTTGAAAAGTCCCTTATTACCCGCTTGTATATTACTTGTGAGATTTCTCTTGTAAAATAGTACTTGTTTTCTTTAACTAGTGAAACACTATTAAGTTGAACCTTCGAATATATTGCCCTTGGCATATCGCAACATGGAAAATATGCAGGAGAGATCAGGAGATTAGGGCGTTCATGGATTTCTCATTCTTCTAAAGATATATTTAGACATGTATTTAGATGTATACGTCGATGTCGTCTAAGCTTTTATAAAACACTGGGTTTAGAATAGAACATTTTGGCGATATTCCAGGCAACTACGGTTAGCATTGTGCGATGTTAATTCTGTTCAATATTCTGCATCATAATTGTCATATAACAAATATTCTGTGCAGAAATTATCATATTTGCTCCGCATAACTGAAAGAAAAATAGAAGATGACCTCAAAAATATAATGTATGCAATCGTTAATAAAATCTATGATTCTTTCTTCAGTCGAAACATATTTGGTACCAATAACCTTCACTATATGTCTGACTTGTCTACTAAGTTTCTATCATGATGGTCGAACGATCTTTCATTTATATAATACTAGCGGAGCAGCCCGGCGCTGCCCGGGTGTTTGGAGGTGTTAAAGAAAAAAAAGTTTTGGTAGACAAGTAGGCTCGAACCCGAAGCCTTGAGGCGAAGATAGAAAATAAAAGTGGGGCATGTTACCGCAACGCTAAGAGAGCAGAGAAGGAAGAATCAGTGGAATTAAACGCTTTAAAAAAGCAGGTTCTTAACGTCTGCTTTTTTACATCAAACATCACGCCATAGAGAAATGAAATCACAGCGGAAATTTTGTTGCATAAAAGTCGCACAAATAAAAGATAGAGAAGACCTCCTTTCGTAAATCGGAGATATTATAATCTAGGGAGTGTATAAAAAGTTGTAAGAATGAGTGCACCCCTCGAGTGCTCCCCCCCCCCCGAAAAAAGCCTTTGCCGGACATACAAAAAAATGCACACGCACACAAACACACACATTTTCGCTTTTATATAATAGATGAGGAATCTGATGTCTAAAGTATATATGATGCTTAATGGGTTTCAAACTCTTTAACCTATTGGATTTTTATTTGTGAGTTTATCTCAAAGATAATATCTACTAGAAATGTCTCTTATTTTATTCCGTCCGATATTGATCAGAAGGGATTAAAAAATGCATTGTTATGAAGACTGAACTAATGCGTTGATGGCCTGAAAGTTTCATTACGCTGTTTCAGATAATGACGGTGTGGGATTTGACCCCTGTCATGGAAGTGCATCATATGCATACATTAAATTACTGGAAAAAGTTCATTCTGAATGGTGGCGACTATGTAGAAAAATAAATTCTGGAGCACAAATGCTCCCTTATTTCAGTTGTCCCTCTCCTGTTTCATGGCTCGACAACTTTTGGAATTTAAAAAAAAACAAAAAACATACGAGGATTTAATTTTTTTTAACGACCTTCGTATGTTAGAACTGTAAGTTTAAAATTAAACAAAGCTGATTAATAAATACTAAGGTCAAAATATTAAAATATGAATATATCGAATTTTGATAAATTGATAAAAATTGACAAAATAGAGTTATCTCGCTTAGAATGTAAAGATATTACGAATGACTATATATATATATAGAGAGAGAGAAAGATAGATAGATAGATAGATAGATAGATAGATAGATATAGATATAGATATAGATAGATAGCTATATAGATAGAGACTGATAGATATAAATTAAAATCACTTCGATTTAAGATATATTTTTTAGTTTTTATATGTTAAGTTGATGATCTAATAATTTATTTATTGCACCATTTGAAAATCTGATTTAAAATTCTTTTTTCCGCGCTTACATTTCACCCTCAAAATATTCTATAAATGTTTCCGTTCTTAAATTTATTTTAACCAAGTTTGATAAAATGAATTTATGTCTATGAAGACAGCTTTGTATAATATCTAACATTTTGTTTAAAATTTTCTCTTTAGAATTCACTATGTGGTATGACTCAAGTAAACATGGATTACATCTTTTTGGTTTACTCGGTTTATATTTTCTAGCTTTATCTTTTATTCTTACGTAGTTGCCTTGCCCAATCCCCTAAAACAGATGTGTTCCTCTTCTTATTTTTAATAATTATTTTTTATCTTTCCTTATTTCTATCATTATTCTCATCCTGATTTGGTTCATTCTATGGGCCAATTGTAAATTATGCAACATGGCTTTAGTATCTGCCCTTAAAAAAATTATTCTATAAATCTTTCCTTTGTTTATATTTATTTTAATCAGGTTTTAGGCGTGATAACAGGGATTTATTTCTATGAAGACACAACCGGAATGGTATGATGATAATGTTTAATTAATACTATTTAAATTAACCATTTAATTAGAGTTAAGCATAATCGTATCCCTCCCACTCCTTTGTAACACACCTCTATACCGTTTTTTTTACCACTTTGTTTTGCTATCTCAAAACGTACATGTTTTCATAACAATCGCTTTTTTCCCAAACCTTTATGTGTCTCCCTCCTCTCCCTCTCCCTCCCTTTCTCTCTCTTTATCTCTCCCCCTCTCTCTCTCTCTCTCTTTCTCTCTCTCTGTTTACTTTATTCTCTATTCCCTCTCTTTCCATTTTCCATTGCTTTCTTCTTCCTTCATACCGTCAGTTATGCCACTAATCATGTTACGCTATGTCCAAACCACAGACCACTCCTATTTACTGCCGTATGGTCAGCGTTAAATCAAATTTCCCTCGTTCAACTTTATGGTCAATCTTTATATCTACATATTTACTCATGTAAGTACATATTTCTCTACCTTTTGCTGCGTCAAGAGATGCAGAATAGCGGTTTGCTTCAAAATTGACAATCAATTCAATAGGGGCGATTTATGCGCGGTCATTTTGTACCGATATACGTACACACCCATTTGCATTCGCGTGCTCCCACATCTACGCGCAATGTTTGATTAATAGTCTCTAAGATTTGATAAACAAAAAGGACATAAAGGTGCCTGTGTATATTGGTAATCTTTTAAGCGAACGCATTTCAGATGAAAACATTATTACGTACTGAGGTGTTATCGCGAAATTAGTATAAATTTTAAAATATTACGAAAAATGATCTAGCAGAAAAAATAATTACAAGTAAAATAGAATTTATCGAATTATCGAGTTTTATCGTATGTTATAATGTGGAACGGTTATGCGACTAATTAAGCATGACAAACTACTTACATTACTTGAAGTAATGGTAAACCATTTTTCAACAAAAACGTCAGAACGTAATCGTGAGTTACTTTTTTTGTTAAAAATATTTCTAGCACATCTTTTACTGTGCCGGTTTTAGAGGGAGAGATTTATACTCATTTCGACATGACACGTAAGTACGTAATAATCTTTTCACCTGAAATGCGTTTATTAAAGATCACCAATTTACCTAAATGAACATTCACACACATTTTATTTAAACAAAATCCAATGTTAATAACGAAAAAAACGTATTTGTTTTAATGTTTGACCTTTATTTACTTCAGTTGGCGCCATTTTGACACATTGATCACATCAAGAATCGCAGGGGGAGCATGCTCTCGTTCTGTCAACTATGGTCAATTAGAAGTCCTAAATAATTCAAAATTATATTGTAGTATCGCCTGCACTGAGGATTGAACTTTCAACTTCCAGAAGAGTGTCACTTAGAAATGAATTTTACTAAGTACTTTATCCGGTACGCTACGGATCTTTGCGGAAAAATTTCTAAGTTCGAGAAGATAAACCATGGAGAAGGTCGAATGTTACATCGGCCGAAACGTTGTGATGATAACCCTCAAGATAAGAAAACTAGTCTGAATAATACGAATCTTGATCTTCTGGAGGCAATTCGTGCGCCCATTTTTTTATTCTATTTTTTAAACAGAAAGTAAACATGCTGCCATTTCTTTTATTGTTTTTACTAGTGAATTACCATTTAGCAAGGTCAAATGTCACTCGAGGATAAGGGTTTATAATGGAATAGTTGTCAGTGGAAAAATGAAGAACACTATGAGACTACTAAAACTAATCAGTGTAATAAGCTAAGTTTGGTTACTTATAGGAACGATTTCCGAGAAGTATTTGTTGATATTGGATTTGAAAACGACTGTGTGCAAACCTGCAGAGAAACTGCCCTGTGATAATGTGTTCTACAGACGGTGATTTTCATTCCAACCAAGAACACATAGGAAGAATATTTTTTTCGTTGCGCTAAAAACGAGTTCTTGCTGTGAATATCTCATAACGCAGAAGCAAAGATTGAAGCTAAGTTCAACTTCTTTGAAACAGAGAAGCGTGCATCAGAGTAACTGCATGCGGATAAAAAAAAATCAATAAAAATCAGATCCAAAGCTACACATACATTACATTTTAATTTCTGCATGTGTGACTGTTGAAATACAGGGAGCAAGATCATAATTTTGAATGTAAGTAAGCGGTCCAAATAAAATAGGAATCAGAATAGAAAGTTCTGTGGCATTCAGAGACTTGTACAGTGAACAAGAGAGCTAGTCGGTGGGTATTTTCTTTTCGGAAGGTTACTAATGCAGCAGCTTCATTGGGGAAAATCGTGGAAGTACTTATAACACAACACAGAGACACAGATCTGTGGCGATGCGACAGAGACTGAAGCTTGGCAGATAGTGCGAAACTTATTTATAAATTCTTTTTAGAACTGTTCAAGATGACTCGTGCATAACCCAGATGTAGCAACGGTACTCCATGTACGGACTAATGATGACTTTGTAGTGGCATTAGTAAGATGTTTTCTAGTCTGGTAAAGGGACCTCATCTTCTTTGCAGCAGCATTGACACTATCTTCTATGTACTTATTCTATTGCCTATTGCTTGAGAACTTTAAACTGAAGGATTTTAATGTTGACTCCCAGGAAGTGTGCTATTTGCCATAAAAATCGATACTTGGAAAAATCTCTTATTGTTGTTAAAGAAAAGAAGTTTTGCCTTGTTAGAATTTTGAGAAAACAAACAATAATTAAAATCTATATTTATATACAGATATTATTTATTTGTTTTTGTTTTGCAATACTTTTTTGAATAAATTCAATTACTTACACTAAAGTGCATTTTTACCGAAATGTGAGTTGGTAATAGTTTTCCCTTTTACCAGTTTGGTACCCCCAGATGGGGAGTGGCATTTTAAAAACAATATATATGCCAAATTGTTAAACGGGAAAATTATTTCCCAGGTAAAATGCACTTTCGTATAAGTAATCGAATTTATTCAAAAAGTATCGCAATACAAAAACAAATAAATAACATGTACGTGAATCGCGATACATCCAACAGTCGCGTGAGATAGCAGACTGGTAGAAGTTTAGGTTTCTTTCCATGCGGTCCCGATTTCGAATCTCGCTACATCCAGCTACTCTGATGAGTCGTAGACGACGAAATACGTGTCAGTGGATAATTATATTTTAAAAACAATGTGTAATGCTCCCTATCTTGGGTTGGGGATATTGGGAAGTGATATACAAATTACCATTAGCGTATGAAGCGATGCTCTTTGTGTGAACAAATTGAGCTTAGGTATTTGGACAATGTCAAAACATTGTTAATTCACAGCCCGCATAACAGAAGCTCCGACTGTCATATGGGCGGTCGGGTTTCGATCCTGGCTTGGGGTAGTTGCTTGTCTAGCCGCACTGATGATCTGTGAAACAGCAGCGAAACAATACTGTATGTGGATGACTATATATATATATATATATATATATATATATATATATATATATATATATATAAAATTTAAATCTAGATAAGACGTCTGCACGATATTACCATAAAGAATTGTCGGATTCCATGTCATAACTAATAAGTTTTTAAATACAGTACTTTTCTGATAGTTATATATTTTGGGTTTGATTCTATGACACCCAAGTTATATTTCATTTAAAATCTGCATAAATTAAAATACCATATTTAAGCGTATTTTACGACTGGGCAACGCCGGGCGGCATGCTATTTACCAGTTAAAAGTATAATGTTAAACAATTTCTAAAGAATATTTAAAAGTGATTTTCCACTATCTTTGATGAACTCAATGTGAATATCATCGAACCCGAGAGTTTTGCCCTCCTGTAAAGATAGAACAGCATGTTCTATTGCGCCTTTCAAATAGTTGGTATTATGTCTTCCGCTTCCTCATCAACTTGAGGGGTATCAGTGAGTCATACATACGAGGGTCATTCCAAAAGTAAAGTGACCTAGTTTTTATCTCAAAAACGTTGAAGCATGACGAAGATGGGGGTGGTACCATTAAAGCGAGCGACATTTTGTGCTTCAGAAGGTATTCTTCTACAGTCACCACTATTCTCAATGTAGTTTTGCCAGCCTCTTTTTATGCCTAGGTCGCTCATACGTCTGAAATCGACGAGCAAATCTCCTAACTCTGCTGACATCAGCTGCATCGGCTTTGTAAACGTTCAACAGGCGCCGGTGAATGTTGATTTGTTCAATTTTTTTCTGCATGGAAGAATTCAATGACGCGTCTCTTCTGGCTCACGTCCATGACATGGGTGGATTTCTTAGTCTCACATCGTCAATATCTGTAACAGAGAAATGAAACAGGTCATGAATGCGTAAGTTCAGTCACCATAACAATGCAATTCGGGCGGAATAAAACGGATTACTTTTGGAACCTCACTCGTATATAGCTCTCTAAAATATTGTGTCCCTATAATCTCATTTTTGTAATATAGAATTTTGCGGTATTTATCGTTAATTCCCTAGCTTACATTTCTTGCATTTGCTTGTAGTCTTTGCTTTAAATGCAACATAATATCATTTATGAGAGAGTAGTGTATTGCCTTTTTATCTATTTCAATATGTTGTCTTTGCTAATAAGCATTTTCGACTTAGCGTTTGTTATCATGTATTCTTTTGGAAAAAACATCTTTTCTTTCTTATCTTATGCTTCTTTTCAATAGCTTGGTTGGTGTTGTTTTTTGTTTGTTTTTTTACATCTAATCAAGAGATAACGGCTTTGCTGCAGGAACAACTTCATCTGCAGAATTTGAGGTTTTAGTGATACTTTCAAATAGCAAATTTTGATCTGACTCTTCAGAAAGTCGAGTAAAACGATTTTTAAGTTTGAGTTAAAAGGGATCCTTAATATGTTGTTCTTTTGAAGTACTACGCGTGTATTTTCAGGTCCCAGATTGTTTATTTAGACTTGAACAGCACAGTCTTACACTTATTTGAAGACGTTAGTGGTCAGATATGTCAAGTCATACTATCAAGAACTTTCTGCCAAACTTCGGACTTGTGGGGTACAATAAAGTCAGCCTGATTTTTCACCTTTCCATTAGGTAATGTTCAAGTCAAGAGTCTCTTCTTTTGAAACAATATATTGGTCACAATGAGGTAATTTCTGATGGTGAATTTTGCAGGAATTTCGTATTAAGGGTGTGCATTTCCAGTGTTCTGCTTCTCAGTAACGTTATAGTTGTCATGGAGATTCACGATTTTACAATTGTAAACATGACATGAAAATAATATTATAGTTTTCGTATTTTATCTAGAATGTTTTGGATTTGATCACATATTTCATCAATTTCTCCTTCATATTATCAGAAAGTTGGAAAGTAGCATTGTACGAAAACAGATTTTTATAAATTTCCCCTTCAGAATTAAAAGAACTCGTCGACCTGAAGTAAGTTTTTTAGTACCGTATCTCATGCACAAAATATTTGTAGACTAGGAAGCCGGCTTCATTTGATTTGGCTAGTTTAATTTTGGTTTCTGATATCCTATTTAATATCACAAATCTTATGTCGACGAAGTTTAAATAAGAACTATATTTTCTCTAATTGCAGATTTAGCAACTATTAGTTATTTTGAGTCCAGTTTGGCTTGCCAATTCATTATGTGGTTTCAACAAGAGGAACCGCATGCCTCACAGCGCGCTATAGAATCTATTTACTGAGAGAAACATTTGACGAATGAATAATTTCATAAAATGGATCTATCAACTCGACACCTAGTAATTCGTGTAATTTAACTCCATTAGATTATTTACTTTGAAGATATGTAAAGTCCCATGTCTACGTTGATTAAACAGACACAATAGACCACTTAAAAGACTTGATGTTCGACGCGTTATTGCTGAAACACAGCCTAATTTAATATGAAGAGTTTGTGAAAATTGGGCCGCTAGATTACGTCATATGCTGGGAAGCCGCGGGGGTATATGCCCGTAATTTTATTTAAATCATAAATGCCAAAGATTAATCTTTGGAACAAACTACATATTTGTAGAATAAAAATGCTTTTTTCCTGTGATTTATTTTAATTTAAAGTTCGCCGCCTCTACAATAACACCCTATAGGTGCAAAAGTGGAAGCATTGTGATTTGTAATTTCCTCTAATCGTACGTTTCATTCAAGTTTAAACTTCGATAGAAATGCAATAAATAAATTTCAGTAAACAAACACACGTACGAGTAAGAGAATTGCGAATGAAAGAGACAGAGCGAAGAATACAAATGATAAAAACAGAGAGAAATAATCAACCAACAGGCATTTAGAGAGAGAGAGGCTGGCTAAGAGAGATAAAGATGAGAAAACACACGTGTGTACCGCTGGTAATTAATATGCGCAAGAACCTTTGCTTTTCTGAGTATTCTTGGTGATTTTGTAACTGTTGACATCCCATTACGGTAGCTGATTTTCGCATACTTTTGCAATCTTTTAGGAATTAACAAAAGACGGCGAAAAAATAATGGGAAATTTTATTTATTTTTAAACCTATATAGCTTGTCCACATTTGTTTCTAACTTGTATTGAACAACATTACCCAAATTCGTGTAAAATTAGAAAAGACGAATTCGTGCTAGGCAACGTATATTTTATGTTGATTATATAATTGTTACTCTACCTCTCTTTCGTTGTGTGTGTGTGTGTGTGTGTGTGTGTGTGTGTGTGTGTGCGCGCGCGCGCGAACATTTGTCTGAATAAATCATCCACCTTCTAAGATCGTTCGGGCAATTAAATAAATGAATATGTAATGCAAAAACGTATGTCGGGTGGCTTTTGATTGCAATTAACGACATTACCTCAGTCCTTGGAGGAGAAAACACATGATGCTGACTAAGAAACAAGATATGATATAATCGTCTATATAAATAAAAGAGTAGACGTATGTGTGTGTGTAAATATCTAACAGGAAAACCCTGAAACTACTGATCACATAACACTGAAATTCTCAGGAAACATGCACCAAGGATGGTTAACAGCGAATAATATCTTTGTTTACATACATGAATAACGCGCGCAGGCATTGGAAAATTTACATGTAAAATACATTAACAACTAGCCGACATTTTTTGCGCTTTTGCGCATGCGTACACGTAAAGCAGCAGCAGGCTAGAACGCTATATATTTTGATTGTCTTTGTATTAATAAAAAAAGGAAATAATACGTAAATTTCATTAGCAGTTTTGAATTTGTTAATACAAAGAAAACCCCTATATATCTTTTTATTATTCACTTATCGAAGACATACCTGTATATATTTTGTAATTACGTGACGGATTAGATAAACATTTATTAATTACAAAGAAATATTCGGTGTTTTTACAGTGTACGCACTGTTACATTTCAGATAGGATTTTAAAATTAAATTAAATTTTTATGGTATCTTTCTTTTTTATTAAACGTCCAGCCAATGAATTACAAATAAATAAATAAATAATAAATAATCAGACCCCCCCCTTATTATGACCGAACAAATACTAAAAACTTTACATAGAGATAAAAAAAAAATAAAAATAAAAAGTCGATTTAGCGTTTCAACATTTGAACAACGCTCGACTAAAACCGATGATTGCCAGCCTTCCCCGATCCATACTTGACGGGAATTCCCGAGAATCCGGATCAAATAATGCAGGAGTATCAAAAATTCTTTTTTTTTTTTTTTTTTTTTTTTTACGTTACATGGCATTTACGAAACATACCTACATATATTTTATTCATTTATCGATTAGATGAACAACTATTAATACCAAACAAAAACTACCAAATTATTTCGAATACATGCGTTTTTACAATTTTTAGTTTTTCTGATAAAGCTTTCTCACGCAGAGTATTATACCAACACAAAATACAGGTTTCTTTCTAAAAAAAAATAATAATATCTAATCAGATAAAATGTCTCATATATTTTATTCGGACTATTCTTCTCATCTTCCCGAAAATTTGAGTCCTAGAAAAACCTTTAACAAATAACTTAGTGACCCCTGTTTTTTTTTAAATATTTTTAAATGTTATTTAAAATATTTTAAATAACACGAGATATTTTCCATTTATCATAAAAATACACGGAAGGTTATCTCCGACACTTACTTCGCTTACAGTAGAATAAGTAATTTCCGTGAATATGATTTTCATAACAAAAACAAAAACAAAGCATGCATTCACGTTCGAATCCTCGACTGATGAACATCCGCCAAAATAGTCAGATTGTCGTCTGCCACTTATTTCAATCAAAACACCGCTACGAGACTATTTCAACACATGAAGGTTCATACGAAAGCAATCATTCAAACATAAACAGTAGTTTTCTTTCTCATTATTTTTAAACGAAATTAAATAAAATTTTACGTTGCTCTAAAAATAAGATTATATTTATAAAGTTTCGTTCATTCCCGTCCCAATACAAGTGCCAATCGACATTACTTTCTCTTCAAATTAATACACCTGTTTCCTTGAGGTAAGTTTCTTTTCTCCAAATGATATCCTTAATTTACATAGTTTCTTCCTTTTTTCTTGAAATAACTTCTCTCTTTTCATTAAACTGTTAGGTGAAAGTGCAAAATAGTCAACAAGCCCCCTCCTCATGTTAAGAATGGCTTTCTAAATAATAACGTTATTATTTCAGCATGGTTCGTACACTGCCAAAGTACCAAAAATTCTGTCAAGATGGACGTTTAGGTGGAAAAATCATCTCGAGCCGCCTATCAAATAAAAGGGGCCAAACTTCATAATCACCGTTATGTTACTATGCCAACAATATGTAAACAATGACATCAGTATTTCGGAAGTTCAGTTTTAAGTAAGCAGAACTTCTTAACAAAAAAATAATAAATATGGAAATAACTTTTAAAAAATGAATAAAAACTTTTTTATTTTATAAATCTTTTTCATTTTATTTTAAACAATATAATTCTTCTTTATTATTTTAAACAATATAAACAGAACTTTGTATTTTTTTTTTAATTTTAATCAATTTAACTAGAAGTTTGGTGCTCATGTAATTTTGCTACTGCGCTATTTTAAAATAGTTTTTTTCAGGTTAAATTTAAGCTTCACAACATCTTTGTTTTTATTAAATTGTTAGGTGGAAGCAAAGAATACTTACAAAACACTCCCCACTCCCCATGTTACGAATAGCTTTCGAAACAATAATGTTATTTCAGCACGATACATAAAATACATAACTACCGAACTTTTTATAATTTTCACGGTAAAATTTTACTTGGTTTCCACTTCGACTTGGTTTAAAATGACGATTTTCTACTGGTTTTCTGGTATGCTGAAAACGAATATTGGATATATTAAATATTTTAATTTTCCGCAAATAAGTACTTTTTTTAATATTAAGCAGTATAATTTTTATGGTAAAAGTGGTGGTCATAGTTTGAAAAAAGAATTAACGTGAGAATTAATAAATTTCAAAATAATTGAAAGAGAATACACGATAAAATTCTTAAAAGTCTCAGTAAAATACGCGTGTTTTATATTAATTTATATCCTTATAACTACTCACGGGATTTAATAATAATCACGTGATTTAATAATAATCACGTAAATCCATTTTGAATTAAAAATAAAGCTTTTTACATTGTGTAAAATTATAAATTCATATTGTTTAAACTTAAACTTAAAGGTTTTCATAGTTTCAAATAATAAAAAAAAGTTCTATTTTTATATTGCTTTAAAAAAGTTTCCATAGTTTATGACTATGAAAAGTTATATTTATATTGTTTAAAAAATTTTTATATATTCTGACAATTTAATATTTTTATTTATATTAATATTGTTTATCATTAAAAAAAAGTATTCATTGGTTAAAATGATTAAAAAATGTTTACATCGTTTTCATGGTAACATAACTGATCAATTATAATCTTTTACAAGAGTTGCCTGTGTTAGAACATTCTTATCAATCCATTGATTGCGTTATTGATGAAGATCAGGCAGTAGAATTACCTGTAGAATTCTAAATTCACTACAGCCGCTTGGAATGGTTCTCGGTTGACTTACTGTGTCTTACTGTGTCGGATATATACTTTAGAGTCAAAAGAATGAAAATAATATTCTGTTGTCACAGCTCTAGTAATGAAAATTATTTTGATGTACAAAATAGACTTCATGGTTTAGTGGGGGATGCCCTTTTCTCTTCCCTGCAACCTCTCTCCCACAGAAGAGACATTGCGAGCCTGTCTTTGTTTTATCGTTATTTCCATGGCAGGTGCTCGTCTGAGCTCCAATCCCTCGTCCCCCCTCGCCAATCTTTCACGAGAAATACCCGTCTGGCTGAAACTACTGTCAATAATTTTCCCCACTCTTTATCTGTGTCTAAATCCAAACGTAGATTCCATGAGCAAAGTTTCTTTCTTAGAACTGAACGCCAGTGGAACTCTCTGCCGCTTGCCTGTTTCCCACCTGACTACAACTTGGACGTCTTTAAGTCCAACATAAACAAACTCCTGACAAACCGCCCCCTTAAGTAAAACACTCTATCAAAAACCCCAATACTAATTATTACTACAATACTATCTCATTGATTACTGTACACGCAATAACCCTTATCCCTGAGTGGCCTTCGGGCCTTCGGGCCTTGATAAGTGGTGACCCCCATGTAAAAAAAAATCAGAACTTGATATTGAAGGAAGGAGTCCCAATTATATTATTAGGAAATATTGATCCACCTAAATTTTGTAATGGTACACGGTTAGCAATAAAATCTTTGAAAACTAATGTTCTAAAAGCGATTATAATAACTGAGCATTTTAAGGATGAAACTGTTAAATCCTCGGATTCCTCTGATTCCTTCTGACATGCTATTTCAGTTCAAGCGTTTATAATTCACAATAAAAATTAGTTTTGCCATGGCTATAAATAAAGCTTAAGGACAAAGCCTAAAAGTTGTTGGACTTAATCTTCAGACACCTTGCTTTTCTCATGGCGAATTGTATGTTGGTTTCTCGCGCATTGGAAGTCCTAAAAACCTCTACATTTGCACACCTGTTAGAGGTCACACCAAAATATTGTTTATGTAGAGGCTCTTCAAAATTAATGCTAGAGGTTCATTTACCAGTTATAAGATATGCACTGGTGGAAACTGAATTATAATTATTTCATGAACAGAAAAGATTACTAATGCCATCTTTATATATATATATATATATATATATATATATATATATATATATATATATAGTCTAAAAAAGCTTTGTATAAAAATATGCAAAAATAAAGAATGCAGTTTAAATATATATATATATATATATATATATATATATATATATATATATGTATGTATATGTATATATATATAGTACATTAAATAGTTAAAGCAAAGATTTAACAGTTTTCAGATATGCACTAAAATATAAACTAATTGCAAGTCTTACATCATATTTTGAAAGAAGGACTAGAAGATAAAAGATTAAACTATAAAAACGATTAGGTCTACTGGCTGGACCTCTATAAAATAAAACGCACTACTGCTCCCACCACATGGAGTTGACGGGAAAAGAAGTCATTATGAATTTATGTTTTGATTCATCTATATTTATTATGATGTATGGGGACAAAATATTCAAATATATCATATACAACCTGGCAACGCCGAGTACGTCAGCTATTTAATAATAAAACTGTTGAAAGAAGTAAATGATTGCATACACTTTTAAATTGACATTAGTTTTCTGTATTTAAAGACTAGATTATTGGTAACTAGCTTGGGTGGCCGTCGTTACCCGGATGCTTGAAGGTGTGTGTTGAGCAAAAAAAAAGTGGTAGTAGGCAGGCAGGCTCGCACCCATACCGTGAAGGAGAAAAAGAACGTGAAAAAAAAAACGTGACGTATTTGCTGATGCGCCCATCACCAAACCGGAAGAACCGTATGTTTAAGTTAAGGCTAGTCAATCGAAAAGAGGGGATGACTTTCGAAAATATCGGCGAAAAAAGCGACCCCTCCCTGTAGAAAAGTGCCCAGTTAAGGGTAAAGGAATTAATGTTTTTAGCCAAGTTTTCGATATTTGTCGTCCGAAGGGTCGCACTTCAAAATGTGCCAATCTCGTGAAAATTCTTTGCATCTATCGAACGTTTGAGGCATGCATGCATACATTTAAACAGACAGTTGAGATTTATATTATAGATGACTAGGGCTGTGACAACAGCATATTCTTCTCATAGTTTTGACTCTTGAGTATATATCCGTTAATATCTTATATGTTTTTATATAGACTGATGTGGTTCTCGGTTGATTTACTGTGGCTTACTGTGTCGGATATATACTTGAGAGTCAAAAGAATTAAAAGAATATTCTGTTGTCACAGCCCTAGTAATGACAATTATTTTTACGGAAGTTTTTGTATATTATTTTTACTAATAAACAGGACGTCTATTATTTCAAGACAAATAACAGTGAATCGTATAAAGGAATAAAGACAAACAACTGTGGAATTTTTATGAGATTCGACTAGTTATTGATAATGTTTCACGAATCTATCGAGCGGTATCTCTGAAAATTTTAAGGTTAATAAAATAAAATATGTTTTAAGCTTAATATTTTTCATATACAGGGTGCGTCACAGAAAACGGATGTTTTTAGAACGCTCCTTGCTCTCCTTGAGTAAGGGAGAGGGAGTGAGGAAGGAGGTCTTAGTAAATGTTTATATGTACATTATAAAACTTTTTGTTGAAACATTCGTAGAGTTTTGTTTTCCATAAAAACATCCGTTTTCCGTGACTCGCCCTGTTTATATGAGTATCTACCCTCCGTAAAAAAAATATGTCTTGCCAGTGTTCACACTAATAATGAAATAACCCCTGGATCGACGAGGTTGAAAATAGAAGAAAAACTAGCAGTTAACCATTTTTTTACTAGTTCTAATCTCCATAGGCTATAGATTGTTTGAAGACCTTAAAAGAATGCTCCAGGGAAAAGCAATTGGATTCCACTGAATAAATGATATCGAAAATTGAGGTGTGTTTCGCGACCAAAGACAAGTCGTTCTACCGAAAAAGCATCGAATCGCTAAAGAAGCGAGTGAACTAGTGTCAAGAAGGAGACTGTGTTGATGAATAAAGCAATGTTTTTTTTATTAGTTACATTTGTAACTTTACATACGTTTACACACGGGACCCGCACGTTGTAGCAGAGTACGTCGCAATGAACAGAAGACAACTAATAACTCGGCTCTGTTTTTTTTTTTTTTGTTTTTGTTGTTTTTTGTTGATTTTTTTTTGTTTGTTTTATGTAACAACGACATTTATTTCCTCATTCTCTCGCCACGCATGACATCTCGTAACGGTTGTGACGTCACCCACGTCTCTAACGTGATCGTCTTTTCTAACATGCTCTCCTCTTTTTATGGTCTTTCTTTTTCATTTCCGTGACGTCATTTCGCATACGCGCGTCCGCACTCAGTTACATATTAAGACTTATTGAGTGATGTGTTAGTTAAAACGCATGAAACTGCAAAGTTTAAAAAAAAAAAGAAAACGTACCAATCGGTATAGAAAAAAAGTAAAATAAAAAACAAAAGGGAGACGTCTCACTATGGAAATAGAGTGAATGTTTTCTTTTGAATTTATTAATAGCGGCTATGAAGTTTCGTCAGGTAGTGCTTTACTTACTAATAAGCATGGCTATTGATTTAGATACAAATAAATACACATTATTATTTATTATAGTTTAACTCCAATCCCGAATTGGAATGCAGCAGTGATTTTCTTTTAATATGTACGACCAAAAATAGTTTATTTTCGCGCTAGACTATCTGCAACTACATTATAACAACGAAAATGGCGACCTGTACAGACAATTAACTTTGAGGCTCAAACCACCATCATTCTTCGGTTTCATCGAAACAGGTAAGAAATGAATGCAATTTTATCGGGTCTCTGGAGAGCCTGCTTCCAGTTCGCGCGGAAAAAGCTATTAGTTGGTCACTCTGACGCATTGACGACAAAGATGGTCCAGATAGACGAAAATTATCTGCTTTTGGTCGCGCGTCGAGGGATGTGGCTTTACACTAACTCCAAGACGATGGTGAATTTATTTTCATTTTTACTTGAAAAAAACATGGCGGAAATCTAATCACAATAAAAACATTGGTGCGAAAAATAATTCCCAAGCAATTGTAACAATTTCAATAATAAAATAAAGGTATTCATGCACACATGTGGGGTGTTTATACCTTGCTTTTTTTTCACTTTTGTTACAGTCACTTCTTCTCGACGTTGCCATTTCGTCTTGTGGTTGCTATAGAAATAAACTTCCTTTCATGAAAAATACAAGAAGACGAACGACGAGAGTTTCTTCAGTGTTTTATTGGTAGAGAATGGCATCAGAAGGTATAGAAACTAATTCAATCTTAGTTATTTACTTCTTAAACTTAACAGAATGAGTGAAGTGACGAAGACGGACAGACATTGTTGTAACATTCGCCTTGGATTACAAGTTTCCTACATTATTGACAATGTTTCGTTCGCACGGCTTCAACGACTAATTTGATAACTTTACTGTTCTCGTGACGTTATTCTTCATTGTCTTTCTTTTTTTTTTTTTTTTTTTGTCTATGGCGTTTGTACCTCTTGTGCCTGAACTTTACGTCATTAAACTTTAGAACGATTACGTTTTACAGATCTGGGTTATCACGCGCTCAGTATGACTCTCGTCAAAATTCACACCAGCTAATTTAATCGCCACTGACGTAAGGGGCCCTCATATGTAATACAATATTTTTCTCCGACTTAGAGATAGACGCATCACATAGGAACTATCTCAAAATCCTACGTACACATACGTTGCCGGTTGTATAATATGCTTAAACATGATATTAAAATTTATGCAGACTCCGCATGTATTATTACAGAATCAATTCTCTATTGAATATTTTATATTACGAGAAATAATTTGCCTAGTGGACAAATTCGCAAAACGTAAATAAACAAATAAATAATAATGATGATAATGTCGTTCACTGAATTCCGTCTGTGTTTGTTTACATTATCACGTCAACTGATATTTGGGTTTGACTATAGATGCCCCAGAAAAGTCACTTCTGATTAATTTTTTGTTTACAATATGCAAA
Source organism: Euprymna scolopes (assembly GCF_053919585.1). NCBI lineage: Eukaryota > Metazoa > Mollusca > Cephalopoda > Sepiida > Sepiolidae > Euprymna > Euprymna scolopes. Next base: position 88,070,168 of record NC_136483.1, read on the forward strand.
CGAAATGATTTGCGGAGATTTTAAATTAAACCTTATCTTTTATCATAAATTGAATTCATTAATAAGAAAAATAAAATAAAATGGTGAGGTACACCCGGGATTGAACAGGGTCATTCGATTTGTAGTCGAATACTCTACCACTGAGCTTATACCTCCATTTGTTTTTGTTTTTTTAATTGTTATTATTTAGAAGAAATAATTTGCAGAGAACTGAATCTCTATTTATTTGCTGAGATTTATCTCCCTTGACCGGTGTAACATACAAAAATTCCCCTGTGAAAATTCTTTTTTATCTAGAAGAAAAAAAGACTATATTTAGGATCGGATTTTTTCGATTTTCGATACTTATCGGATGAATTTCTGTACAAAACATATCTAAAAACACTGCCAGACATATAAATTGGCTTTGTGTGAAATTTGCAAAAGATAGGATCAGCTGTTTCGAAACTTATAGGGAAGGAACTCGCACACACACACACACAAACACACACGCAAACATACACACACACACACAAAGACTTTTATATAATAGTAGAGATAGCAAATAATACGTCCCAAACAGGGAGGACAGGTAACTTCTCTCAAGAAGCGCTCAGGGAACGAAAAGAAATATCACAGAATCGTTAGTAAAAAAAATAGATAAACAATCTTGCATTTAAAAACGATAAAAATTGTGCATAAAACTTGATAAGGTATCGTGGTCTAGTGGTAAAACACCAGGCTACTAATCAAGCTGTTCTGAGTTCGATCCTTAATAAAGTTTAACTGTACTGTAAACGGATGTTTGTTGCAAACATACACGGTTAAAGGCAACTTTTTATCCACGCAATAATATTTATAGATATTTGATTAAAAATTATATATATGCGAAATAAGTATCCACCGACGGACGTTTCGCTGTTTTTCTTTTTTTTTTTTTAATAATGTGTATACATTTTTGAGAAATAAAATGTCTATCAGTTCTGATCGGTAAGGGCCCCGGTTTATAGTAACCCCAATTGTTGTTAGCGTGTGTGTTATTTTCTGTCACGCTTACATGTAATAAATAAGTTTTGGTTTTGGTTTCGATTATAGCTGATTTAACATTTTTATAAATAATTTAACATTTTATAAATAATTCTTCATATCTTTGTTTTCGGTTTCGGTTATAGCTGATGGCACTTAAGTCATCTATTTTTTTATAAATAATTTTATTAAGAATTTTTCATAAGTTTTTGTTTCGGTTTCGATTATAACTGGTGGCAATCCAGTCATTAATGTTTTCATAAATAATTTTAGCGAGAATTCTACATAAATTTTTGTTTGGCTTTCGATTATAACTGATGTTAGTCCATTAGTTTATATTTTTTTATAAATAATGTATCAAGAATTCTTTATAAGTTTTGGTTTCGGTTTCGATTATGGTTGAAGGAACTCAAGTTACATATATATACATATATTTTTTCATAATTTTTTTTTTATTTCGGTTTCGATTCCAGCTAATGCACCCAAGTCATAAAGATATCCGTCTCCATTTACAGTGAACATCTACAGAATGCCAACATCAATATATTACATACGAATGAGTCCTCTGTGGAGTTTTCACAGGTCCCGCAACTCTATATGTTAATACGATAGCGTGTGAGTTATTTTCTGTGTCACGCTCACATCTGGGCCGTTTAATTGATATGTTCTTCCATTTCTTGTCATAAACTAGTAGAGATATACGTTTGGGGTTTGCATAAAATAAAGTGTAATACCTGAGCTATCAGCCTATGTCATTTCTATTTCTACAATCATAAGATTTGTGATGTCATAATGATTATTACGAGAATGGTGCCAATGAAATATGTCAAAGTTGTCTGTAAACGGAATAATCTATAAAAGTGAGGACATTTCTCAATCTATACACTCAACGAATGTTTGGTCCACAGACTTGAAATTTGGTATATAGGGTATTCAGACATGTGAGAAACATTTTACTCGGTTTTCATTCGGAGAAACGGGCTACTAAGGAATCAAAATTGAGCATTTCGTATTTGACGGTCATCGGATTTTTTTGTTTTTAAAAACATTTTAACGACTGCGCATGCTCGGTCGTGAAACAGGACAGCTTCTTTATATTAAGAGTAAGTAGGTTTGAAAAACACTTCTTGAAGATCGTGTAAATCTGGCATAATAGTTATCGTACTTTACCCACTGTCTTTAGGTCTTAGTTTCGATCTCAGCTCAAGTATTTTTGTCCTTACAAGAAGTAAACAGTTTAGAAAAAACATACTCGCATACACGTGTCTCAGTTTCTTTCTGTTTTTTTTTTTTTTTTTTTTTTTTGTTTGGTTTTTCTAGTTCATAGTAGTTTTTCTAGTTCATAGTAGTTTTTCTAGTTCATTTTTAAAAGAAGTTAACGCTACGTTTAAGACCTACGGTGTTTCTGTTTGTAATAAATAAGAATCTGCATTAATTAAAACATAACATTTATGCGTGTTTAACGACCGGGCAACACCGGGCGGTCTGCTAATAAGTTTAATAAAGTTAAAGAAACAAGGCAAAGTTTTATTGCACGTACATTTCTTCGTAGATATTCTCCGCTGATGTAGGTGCCAGCATAATCTATGGATGCGTTGCGATCATCCGGATCGTCAGCTTCATCAAATTCTTCACAGTCGCAGTTGCCTGTGAGGTTGGGTTCTCATCATGTTTTGACGAAGAGCTTTTTGTTCAGCCTTTACATCAGCTAGTTTGTCTTAACAGTAGGAGGTTAAGACAAAAGTTGTCTTCAAAAACATTGAATTTTCACCGTGTTGGCTGATGCAATCTGTATTTTCGACTCGCATTCTGCATGAAAGAGAGTATAGGAAGTGCCTTCAATAAATTTCCAGATTTTTTTTTTTTAGACGGGCATTTAAAATTGTCGTAGACTTTTGACAATTGAGTATATTATTGCTTTATAATTTTCTATGCACATTCTTTATATGAACGCAATTGATTCAATCAGATCATGGTTTAGGAAGCAAATTATTTAACTTTTGTCTATAAAGTTTAGCTGATCAATAAATCTTTCTTTTTTTTTTTTTTTGCTATTGATTTTCCTAATATGTTGGGCTCCACGATCTTCAGTGTCTTTTGAAGATTAACAAATGCTAATAAAACGGTGGCATTCCTCTGTGCTATGCTGGAGTGTTGAATCAGGTTCATTCTCTAGGTTATTAAGAACCCTTTTCTCTGATTTCCGCATCCGTATCCGATACTCATCCTCGCATATAATAAGGCATTTAAATGTGTTAGCATTCAACTCCGACAACTTGAAGTCATCGCTGTGCTTGTTAACTACGCTTGCAAAAGTCGTGTAGTCTTCGTCATCTCTTCTTGTGAGATTCGTGCATTTCCACCTTTTGTGAAAAAGAAACGTGTTGGTGCTAAGCAATTTAGTCAACAATAGTATCGCTTCAACAAATGAAAGATCATTACTATGTGGCAATATATAATAAGCGAATTTGGTATGTTAAACCATACCCAATTTTTTTAATAACAAATTAATCTTCTTAAAATCGGCATAATTCGCAAAGTCTGTATTGCAAATGTATTTGTCTGAAAGACGAAACAAGCATAATCTCCTTTATAGGATTGTAATTAAAATGATCAAAAGTGCTGCAAATAGTGTTTTGAGAAAATACACTTTCATCTGTATCATTTCGATCTCCATTCGATAATTCGTATAATGTTTCTGTTTCAGTATGAAATGCCACAGAAGCATATGGAATGCTTCAGATTGCTTTTGGATCAAAATAGAGCATCAGTGTTTGATGAATGAATAGTGCATAAGTTTTTGAGTGGCATAAGAGATTCAAAGAAGGCAGCGAGTATGTGAGACATGGCGAGAGATGTGAGAGGAGTAAGAAAGTCATCAGATTGGCGAAATAAAGAATTTCATGGATATTGACAGTCGTGTTACTATAAAACTATATCCTAAAACAACATTTTCTTTTCATTATATGAGGTGGCTTAAATAAGTTCCCAGACTGTTTTGTACAGGCATTTAAAATTGTTGTAGACACTTGAAAATTCAGTATGTTATTGTTATACAGCTTATGAAATGACTGACCAATATTTATAATTTCAAGTTCGAATGAACAGTTACAGAAGGAATTGGAATACACCCTACTAAAGCATGATAGTCACAGCTAGTGAATTTCAAAAATGAAATAAGAACGTGAGGACACTTTAGAAGAACGATATGCAACAAAATTCCGTTTTAAACTTGCACAAAAACGCCACAGAAACTATTCAATGATTTAGACTACTTTTGGACCATCTTGCATGAATCGAGCATCAGTTTTTGAGTGGCATAAGAGATTCAAAAGGGCAGGAACTTTGCCAGGAATGATGAGAGGTGTGCGAGGCGTAAGGAAGTAAGAACACCTGAGTTGATTGACAAAATAAAAAAATTCATAGATAGGGATGGTCGCGTGTCTGCAGAGTTTGATGTCAGTGTGGGAACTGTACACATAATTATTCTCGAGAAACTCAAGATGCGCAAAATTTTTGCGGATGCACCAATCCACAACTCCAGTATTGTCACAGACTATTTGACCAAGATGGGCATCAAGACAATTTCTCACCCTCCCTATATACCAGACCTTGCTCCCTGTGACTTTTGGTGATTCCCTAAGCTCAATAAAAATATTAGATGCTGTCGTTATGAGACAATTGAGGAGATAAAAGAGGCTGTGATGAGGGTCATTGGCACGCTCACACTAGAAGGCATCCATGGAGCCTTCTAGAAGTAGTTGAGACGTTACAACAAGTGCATTGCATCCGGGGGAGATTACTTTCAATGGAGGTTAGAGTTTCATGTGTTGTCTATTATTAAAGTGCTCACGCGAAAAAGCTTGAAAACTTATTGAACGCACATAGTATATAGCGCTCGGTACTGTATGATTCTGGGGATTTCGTATATTCGGCATGATAAACCTTCAATGGCACTTCCAGTATTGCAAAAGATTACTAATTAGATAACCAACATATCGATCGAAACAGCGGTTATTTAAGCCAATAAACAAAGTTAACAATTTGAATAGTTTTATTTGATAGGCCAAATCAAACTAAGTAGGTTTAATGTTGAACAACATGGATATATTCCTCTAAAATTAAATGAGAAAATCTAAATTATGTTTATTTATTGAACGATTTTACTAATATTCAGAATTTGCATTCTAAGACACGATGTGATTGGTCGTTCAAATGAGGTTGCCTCCAACAGAGAGCCTTCAATATTGAATTGAGGTGGCATGTCAAATCTGCATTGGCGTTGGTGATGTTTTTAAAAAGCTCCCTCACAAACGAAAGCTACCTAGTTGAACTTCGATCTGATCAAGCATGCTGAGTTAGCAGCAGCATCTATATGCAAATGACCGAACCAGTGTGCGATGTGACGTCGCAGCAGAGGTAAAAAGGACATACGTATTCGAAGACTGTTGTTTGGAGGAGTGGTCTTCGAGGCGTGGTCGGTGTACAAAGAAGCAGCTATTCGAGACGTGTTCTAAACATACAAGTATTCGAGACGTGTTTGAGACACGAGAGGGCGGGGAAGGAACTGTTTGAGACACAGGGAAGGGTGAAAGGGTGTGTTTTGACAAGCTTCTGGGCTTGACCATTACTCCTGATCTTAAATGGAACACGTACATCAAATCTGTTGCCAAGGCCGCTGGAAAAATGGTCGGATCTTTCTATCGATCCGGTAAATATCTCACTGCTGATGCTATTCTCTATCTATATAAGAGCCAGGTACGTCCAAGGATGGAATACTGTTGCCACATCTGGGCAGGAGCTGCTAGAAAGGACTTGTCCTGCCTTGATAGAGTTCAAAATAGACTTCGTAGCCTCGTAGGAGATGTCCTTTTCTCCTCCTTGCAACCTCTATCTCACAGAAGAGATGTTGCGAGTTTGTCTCTGATGTATCGTTATTTTCATGGAAAGTGTTCGACTGAGCTTAAATCTATGGTCCCCCCTCGCCAAACTTTCACAAGAAACACTCGTCTAGCTGTAAACACTATCAATAATTCCCCCCACTCTTTATCTGTGCCTAAACCTAAACGTAGATTCCATGAACAAAGCTTCTTTCTTAGAACTGCACGCCTGTGGAATTGTCTTCCGTTTTCCTGCTTTCCGGCTGACTACAATATGGTTGTGTTCAAGTCTAAAGTAAATAAGTTCTTGATGAGCCGTTCCATATAAGTTATCAAATTTACCAAATTTTCATTACCAATGATTACTATATTGTCCAGTTTCTACTGTACACTCTTTAACCCTTATCCTTGAGTGGCCTCTGGGCCTTGATAATGTGGTGATGCCTTTGTAAAAAAAAAATAAAAGTGTTCGGAGATTCGAGACGGGTTGGCTTGCGTCACAGAGAGACGAAAAGTTACACTCAGCTGAAAAATTAGAAATGAGCTGTTTAAGTAGCTTAGAAACAGTGCATTGTTGCCAATACTCGTTACTTTGTTAAAAAAAATTTTTTAAATGCGTTCGTTTTTGTTCTTTCTTGTTTCCTTGCGACGGATAATACAACATGTTGGATCCCTATGTTATCTACATATTAAAAAGTGTAACGTTTCACTCGAGCACATAAAGTGCCTTCTCTCTTCGTCAAGTTTAAACAAATGCAATTAAAATTTGAAGTTATTTGTACGAAAATTGATGAGGTTCTTGGATTGCAAAATGATATCAATTTTTTTTTTTTAAAAAGGCATATGTGTGTTAGTGTTTGGTGATAAAAACATACGAATGAATTCAGATATCTATAGAAAATTTAGCGAAATGTACACATGCTTGAATATTTTTATATCTACGATTAACTCCTAAAATAATTAATCGGTAATTATGAATTTTGAAACTCAGTTGCTATGCTTTTTCTGTTTCTTAATTTTTTGAATGGAGTTATTATGTATTCTGTAGTCATGTATCATCCTCCTAGGCATTATCTCCTACATGTTCTTCGAGGGGGGTAGCATCTGTTTTTTGAGGGAGTGTTGTCATGAGATATACGGCCAGGCATTGCCTTTTTCTTTGTAGGAGTAGTAACGTAAAAACAAACGATTAAGTTGTTCTTTAGAAAACCATACACTTTCATGATATATATTAGTAAAAAAGCTCCTTCAGTCTTTGACAGACTATGGATACCCACAAAGGGGGGGGGGCTGTGCGTGAAATTTTTGTGGCAGTAGGTGTGCAATCTCTAACCACACCTGAGTCCACATTGTTAAATACCAGTGGCAAGTGAAGTGTATGTACAGGACGACTGGAAACAAATGCCGAGATAAGCAGAGGGCACATACAGCACCCAGAATTCCCAAATCGTCACCCATCTGGTACTAACCAGGCTCAACGTGTCTTAACTATGGTGATCTGACGAGAACCGGTGGTTCAACGCGATTATATATGACTACTTCATTTAATCACATAAATTAATATACGAAGATATATATTTTTATGCATAAATTTTCAGTATCTACTTCAACAGTGCTCAATGCATAGGTAGAGCGAGGTAGTAAGTTATGAAAATATATATGGCAGTTAAGCTACGTAGAATATTCCGCGTTTCATTCTCGTGAGAATTCATCAAGCCTAGCGCTTAATTGTCAGAATCGTGAGAATTCGTTAGACCTGTAGCTTAATTGTCATAGACATTTTCATAACCTGACGAACTCTCACGGGAATGAAACGCAGAATATTCTGTGTAGCTTAATTGCCATATATACTTTCATAACTTACTATATATTAGCGTATGAAGCGATGCTCTTTGTGTAAACAAATTGAGCTTAGGTATTTGGACAATGTCAAGGCATTGTTAATTCGCCGCCTGCATAGCAGCAGCCGTATAGTGCAACGGTTAGAAGCTCCGACTGTCGTTTGGCTTGAGGTAGTTGCTTGTCTAGCCGCACTGATGAGCTGTGAAACACGAAACGGTACTGTATGTATATATATATATATATATATATATATATATATATATATATATCGGAAGGGGCTATATAATATGTTTTAATTGGTGTCAGTTTGCCGAATGTTATCATTGCGAATTTCTTTTTTAATTATATTGTTTTTTCTCTAACTATTCTTAACAATCTGACCATCCGACGAGACTATTGAAGTCGTCAAAATGTAGATTTGTCAGCGTATGGATTTTTCTAATGTTTTTTTAACTTTATATATATATATATATATATATATATATATATATATATATATATATATATATATATATATATATATATATATATACACGACTCTATCTGCGTGTTTCTTTTTGCTATGTCGTCCCCTATTCATGAACCATACCGCACTGAATCCTTAGGTCCACGCATATAAGTACTTTATTGATTCTTCTTCCATATTGCTCAGCTATCTGGAAGCCAAGAATGACTCATTCTTCCCACCCCACACGCAACCTTAGACACAGTGGGTAACACCATCAAACCCGATTCCACAAACCCAACCTCTTCCCAATCTTGGCCCGATCCGCATCGGACACTGCGCTTTTAAGTGGCTGCTAACTCGACTTTCTTCAATTTTTCTATTAATGTATTTGACCAATAGAGACCTTTGATTTGCTGCAAATCACGGGCGGAAAAAAGCCAAGTTTTAATTTTTGTTAAAATTCACAAAGTACAACTGTTGAAACGCTGTTTGCATAGCAATCACAATGAGGATAACGTATTGGATTGTGTGAATGATATATTTATATAATCATAAATTAAAACATTTCGCGCTAATATATACATACATACTTTCATGCATAGAAAATATGATTGTTGTTCATATTATTTGGAATATTCTAACTACTGTTCTCGTCTTTTGTGCTATTTTTATAACCTTTCGATCGATGTAACTAAAAGTCATTTGTCGACTAAAACAGTACAATTTTAAATGCATGCATTTTTAAAAGTGACTTTAATTGTGTCGATTTTAAGAATATTTCGCTGGCAATAATTTAGACTGGAAGAAAACAGAGAATAGTTATTGTTTTAAAAGAATTATATTGCAAGAATTTTAAATAAAAAAGACGTTTATTTTACTTAAAGAATATTAAGTCGAATAAAGGTAAGGAAGGAGAAGTCATTTTCCAATAGTATTGACTATGAAAAATATTTATTACTTCAAAAGAAACATTACTACTAGCACTAAGATGATTCTGCATATTTTCTGATTCAGGCAGCTTCCGGTTTTCAAACTTCTCGGAAGTAAACGGTGTTACTTATTTTGAATACCTCGCTATATTATGTTCCTTTTTGTTATTTATTACGGCCATCTATTGAATTTGTATTTATTATGTAGTTTAATTATATTTGAATAAATGCACATTTTCTTTTCATTGTTTATTTCACTTTATTATATGTGAAAAATTCATATTTTCATATATGTCAAGTAATTAATATATATTTTAATAAGGGTGCGTAAACATTCGTTCATTTTTCATTTCTATTTATTTAATCTATTTCAATTCATCATTATAAAAAATGTTTTACTTTTAATATTAATTATTTCTGTATATACGTTCTGTAATTAACATAATTTCTGTAAATAGATATATTTTTTTAATCTGTAAATAAACCGATTTGAATGAAAATAATCAGTTTCCGGATATTCTTTTGTGTTAACCTACATTTTAGTTGGGATCTTCAGATGGAACAATACCGTTTACTTCCGACGAGTTTCAAAACCGGAAATCATTTAGAGCGGTTAATACGCAGGATCACCGACTCATCATTTGTCTGTTTAAAAATAGTTTGTTTGTTTTTTTCATCTGTAACCTTGCAAATATTCTTGTAGAACGCATGAAATAAAATGACAAAAAACGCTATATATCACATTTCCATAGCTATTAATAGAAATTAATTTTTCACGCTTGAAAACGAAATAAAAAAGAGAAGAAATTTTCCTTATTTTTTTGTAGTCTTTGTTAAAAAGTTAAAATTATTTTTTTTTATTTGAGGATGCGTATAACGAGATAAAATAAATTGTTTGTTATGACATTGGAAGGCCGATAATAATTAAGAAAACGCTGTAGTATATTTATAAGAGTATATTTACAGAAGTATATTCCAGGCGGTCAACGTCCAATACTGTGGTTATAATTGCCAGTTATGACTGCGATTACAACACGTCGTCATAACTATTCATAGTCCTTGGAAGAGTCAATCTACCCACAGAGTAGGGTAGATGACCATCACACCATAACACAAGATTCTTTTATCTTTGTTCCGTATAGAGTTAATATCTTTTCTCTTTTCACATTCATTTCAAGTAAGCCAATAAAGGATATTATTTTTTCAAACGCCTTTAGCCATTTTGGCCCAATATTTTCAGTTATCTTTTTTCCGGGTATGAATTTTTATCAAAATCAACAGAGATTAGACCATTCCTATAATAACCTGGCCCATGTTGATTGTGTAATACTATTTCTGTGCATATATAGGAGGTCCATCCTTCTAGGCGTCACCTCCTCTGTTAGGGAAAGGGTTAGTTTATTGCTAATCTCCTTAGACGCCTTTACCGGAAAATGCCGACGGGGCTTCCCAGGCACTTTTTGAGGGTCAAAGTGCTCCTCCTCGGGGTTGCTGACTTTTTAATCCCACTTTCCCATGTGTCACAGTTCTGGCAGTGAGAGAGAAGTAAATGTCCCTTTTCTTTAATAAACGTATGTTTTGAATAAATACTTTGTGATAATTTAAAAAATCAAGAGAATTTTGTAGAGACCATACATTTTTGGAGCTGACATTTTTTTTATCGCATTCGAGAACTCTTGGTCTAATCTTGTAATATATTTTTCAGAATTCGATCAAAATATTTCATTTTTTCTTTTCGTATAATCTAGGCGAATCCAGGTTGCTGTATTCTGCAGCCATTTTTTTTTCTATTCACTTTTTCGTCAATTTTATTTAATGATGCCAATTTTTCATTTTATAAATTTTCATTTTATAAGTTTTCCTTTACTTTTCTTTAGCATTTCTATTGCAGCTTATAATTTTTTTTATATAATTTGACAGAATTTAAAGGCATATCCGATACGGCTGCTTGAATTGTTCATCGCAAACATTTTCAATTTTAAAGTTTATCCTTGTAATAAAACTGTAGTTATTAGTTCGCCTTCAAATTTTATTTGTTTTTCAGTGACATTTTTGCCTACACTTTTCATTTTCATAAAAGATTTTTCTCTAATTTTTATATGGACAATGTTAATACGAACGAAACTGCCTCAATCGCACGATGGTTTAGGAAACAAATTATTTTATTGTTGTCTATAAAGTTTAGCTGGTCAATAAATCTTTTTTTGTTATGGATATTTTTAATATTTGGAGCTCGGCATTGTTTCGTGTCTTTTGAAGATTAACAAACGCTAATAAAACGTTGGCATTCCTCTGTGTTGTGCTAGAGTGTTGAATCAGGTTCATTCTCTAGATTATTAATAACCCTTTTCTCTGATTTCCGCATCCGCATCCGATACTCATCCTCGCATATAATAAGGCATTTAAATGTGTTAGCATTCAACTCCGACAACTTGAAGTCATCGCTGTGCTTGTTAACTACGCTTGCAAAAGTCGTGTAGTCTACGTCATCGTTTCTTGTGTGATTCGTGGATTTCCATCTCATGTGAAATATTGACGCTTTGGGGCTAAGCAATTTAGTCAACAATAGTATCGCTTCAACAAATAAAAGATCACTGCTATGTGGCAATATATAATAAGCGAATTTGGTATGTTAAACCATACCCAATTTTCTTAATAACAAACGAACTTTCTTAAAATTAGCATAATTCGCAAAGTCTGTATTATAAATATATTTGCCTGAAAGACCAAACAAGCGTAATCTCCTTTATGGGATCGTAATTAAAATGATCACTAGTTCTGCAAATAGTGCTTTTTAGAAAAGGCACTTTCATCTGTACCATTTCTATCCCCATTCGATAATTCGTATAATGTTTCTGTTTCTTTTGGGCATGAAGAAACATTTCTCTCAACTCTTTTTTTATTTATTCCAACTATTTGTTTCCACCTTCTTCTGATATTTCATTTGTTCCTTCTGTTATGCTTGTAATTTTTCTCATATTCCAAGCTTTCCTTTTTCCACTTTCTTTTGATATTCCATCGTTTCTGCGTCTATTTTTTAATATTTCGCTGATTCTTTTAGCAATTGTAGTTGCTAAACTGGTTGGTTCCTTAAAATGTTTTAAATTGCATTTTAAATTCCTCTATTCTTCCAGATTTAAAATGGTGTATATATATATATATATATATATATATATATATATATATATAATAAAAATTATAACACGGAAATTACATAATTATGTAATTTCCGTGTTATAATTTTTATCTTATTGCTCTGTTTACCACATTGAGCTCTCATACCCGGATTTCCTCTGGATTTATTCCATTATAACACTATATATATATATATATATATATATATATATATATATATATATACCATTATATATACCATTTTATATATATATATATATACATACATATATATATACTTCCTAGCAACATAAAAAGTAAGTTCATTCAAACATACTTTCGTATTTCTGACTAACAAATAATCGACAGCTTATTTTGTTGATTTTGCATTGCATGTGTTTTCCGTTGCTATTGAACCACTTAAACTTCTTAACCATGAGTCGAAAACTGTTTTGTTCTTCTCAAAAACGACATTTTTTTTCAATCCTTGACATTGAAGTATTTATTCATGTTTGATACATTTTTTGATAAAATTTAAATTTGACTTCAACTCCTTGCTTAATTGTTATAATAAACAATTATTCATAGTATACCACCAAAGCATTTTTCCCAAAAATCCAGCATTTTCATACATAGTAATTAGTTATGTTTTATCCGATATAAATCAGAGTTTTCGTTGCGAGTATTATGTGCACCATGAAATATAATGTCCCAACTATTTTCGTGCCCGAATAAGTTCAAATTTCTGGTCTCCATTGTTGTTCGACATACGTCCAAATTATGTTGTTCAGAATAAGCCCGAACATCTCGTCGCCAATGTTGTGACGATATAAGTTCAGATTGTCATCGTCAGTGTTGTAACCTTGAAAAGTCGATAATAATTAAAACAACACGGTGGTATATTTATAAAAGGATATTTATCAGAATAGTGTATTACAGAACGCCTACGCCTGATACGGTGGCTATGACTGCCACTAATGACTGCTACGACACTTTGTTGTAAATCTGTTAAGAGTCCATCTACTCCCCAATACAGAGTAGATCACAATTATACCATTTATACTTGAATTTTATATGTAGTTGTTTTTACTAACGAGTCGTCACTTATCAAGTCTAAAAGTAACTTGATGATAAGGATTTATATAATTAATAGATTGTCAATCGAATAACGAAGAATATTATGAGAGGATTGCAAATAATTAATGAAATGAACACCGTTTGATTATTTATGAGTATGGTGCATGCCAATTACTTAGTGACATTAGATTTGAATGCTACTATGTTCTTGTCTAATTCCGTGATAATGTGTAATGGGTAATGTATTATGAGTAATTCTTGAAAGGAAATTCTGCTTATGAAAATTCTGTTTGATATAAGGCACAGGGAGAAGGAAAGAATGGATCTTTGCAGTGATAATAGTTCTTGCTGTGAATGTCTTGGGAAGGACCTGAGATTGAGTTTCATTCAAGCACCTGTCATGGAAATAACAATGAACAACAAAATGCCTTGCAATGTTTTTTTATGAGCAAAGGGGTGTAGAAAACAGAGCAGATCATCTCCCACTAGATTACTAAGTCGATTTTTACTCTGTTAAATCAAGAAAACGGTAGTTGCCTGACGTTTCAGCAGTATTCTGACTCTTAGGCTTTGACTATTATATAGATAGTCGAATGTATCTGGAATCATTTACTTTCTGAAACGATAGGAAGATCAAAACCATGTCTCCCAAACTCTTAACAACAGGTTGGATATAAGTTTCCTGTTTTAGATCTTGAATAAAAGTCAGTCCTAGAAATAAACTTTGGGGGGAGCGAGGATTGAGAATCTGTTATTTGGATTATTTGGACGACTGTTCTAATCGCGAATGTTGTTATCACAGCGTTTTGACTGATGCATCCTCTCAACTTTCTCGAACTCGGGAATCTGTAAAACTTAATTTCTTCTTTGCGTGTCTTTGAACCCTACGGTCACACAATAGTTTTCTCATTTTGGTGCAGTTCTTTGCAATATTGTTGTATTCTGCAATATCTTTCAAGTTGGGCAGTAGATGATAGAAAGTGTAGGGTTGCAGTGTTCCTTCTCTCCATATTCGCAGATGATTAGATAAGTTTTGTAGCTCATTCTGACCAGCAACTGTTGATCCCCCATTCTTGTTCTCGTGTTGCGTGTTTTCCACTGAAGCTAGGAGGCTTCTGATTCGGGAAGGAAGCTCTCAGAAAGGAGTTTCTTATGACGGTAGGTGGAGGAGAGGGTATTCTCCAATCATCTTATATACAGCTTTAGTTTGGTCTCTTTCTGACATTTTCTTAGAGGTGCGTAAGCTTCGTCTTGAGAAAATAGAGAGAATAGATGGCATTGTCTGAAAAAAAAACATAACAAATAATAATATGTTTCTCTAGAGATACAGCAGCTAATGTATCATTTTCATAGTTATAAACAAATACAAGGTAAATGTGTAACGTTGTCCATGGACCGATACGTTGTAGCCTGAGTCGCAAAATAGACAAAGAATAGAAACGAATTTGAATTCGCTATTTTGTTGTACACCGACATTTATTTCGTCATTGTTACGGCCGTGACGTCACCCACGTCTCGATCGTCATCCACACCTCACACATTATTCCCGTCTCGGACGTGATCTCTATTTTTAGGTCTACTGGTGACGTCATTTCGCATGCATTTGCATACGCGCGTCCGCGCTTTTTTACAAATGAAGAGATTCTTTGCATGTTAAAATTAGCATTTCATTTGAATGATGTTTAATGGTGCATAGTTTTGTATATATGAAAAATATTTAAATATTTCATTCATCGGTAATATTTCCATGTGGTAGGGACATCTCCAGGGAAGATCCTAACTTACCCTATATGTGCTTCCGGGTTGCTTTAGCTCACACTACGGCATTTATATTTACTCTCTATCGCCCCATAACAGCGGAGTTACTATCTTTCAAAGCATATCTGAGAAAATTGACCAAGTCTTATCTGCTTATCCTTCAGCGAACATTCACGTATGTGGTGACTTCAATGTTCACAACGTCGAATGGTTGACTCACTCTAACAAGACCGATGATGAGGGGAGGTTCTGTTATGATTTCTCCATTGCCTATGACCTCACTCAGATTGTTCAGGAACCCACCCGTGTGCCCGACAATAACGGCCAGTATGCGAGCCTACTAGACCTTTTTCTCGCAACTTGCCCTGAACTATGTTCAGTTTCTGTTCTGTCGCCTCTTGGCTCTTCCGACCACTCTGTTGTATCAATTAAGATAAAAATGAAATGTAATAAGTCCCCAGACGTACCTCTCCATCGCACAGTATATCGATACACTAAGGCTGACTGGGATAGCTTCCGTACATTTATATCTGCTCTACCTATGCATCCCATGTTTAAAAAGGATGTGTCCTCTATAGTATTAGACCTGACGGAATGGTTAATTGTAGGTATTGACCGTTTCATACCCTCGAAAAAGATTCAGCAAAAACCTAACAGCCAGCACTGGTTCTCTCCAGAATGTGCTGCTGCCATTGCGCACAGAAATCACTTTTTCCACTGTTTCCAACGTAATAGATGTATGAAAACTAAAGCCGCTTTCAGGACTGCCAGCAACCATTGTAAGAAAGTAATAAAGAATGCAAGAGAGTTGTATGCTCAATCTGTTAAGTCCAAAGTAGCTGAGAAGCGGCTTAGTTCCCACCAGTTTTGGCAAATAGCAAACAGAATCCTGAACAGAAGCGTGTGCTCCATCCCAACTATTATCAATGGACCTGAGGTAATCTCGTCAGCATCAGACAAAGCCAAACTCTTTGTCAAGAACTTTGCAGCTAATTCTACCCTTTGCGATCAAGGCCGCCAACCCCCAATATTTCCTCCTGTATCAGAAAAAAGCTATGTGATATACGTATATCTGTACGTGATGTTGCCAAGCTAATCAAAAACCTTGATTCCAGTAAAGCAACTGGTCCTGACGGTATTCCAATTATAGTACTCAAAAAACTTCAACCTGAACTAGCGCCCATACTTACAAAACTGTTTAAACGTTGTCTTAAGGAGAATAGTTTCCCATCTCCCTGGAAAATCTCATCAGTATGCCCTGTATTTAAGAATTCAGGTGATCGCTCATCCCCCTCTCAGTACAGGCCAATAGGTCTCCTGTGCATCATGAGTAAGTTGCTGGAATATGTGTTAAATACAGAAGTAATCAATCATCTCAACAAAAATAACCTTCTTAGTGACACTCAATATGGTTTCCGTTCTGCTAGATCTACAGCAGATGTGCTTACAGTTATATCTCATAGGATTAGCAAATCTCTCGACGGAGGCAACCTTTCTAAGGCAATTGCTCTTGACATATCTAAGGCCTTTGATAGGGTATGGCATAAAGGTTTACTTCATAAGATCTCTAGCTATGGTATTGCTGGAAATGTCTTCTCAATTATTAAATCATTTCTTCCTGATAGGTTCATAAGAGTAGTAGTTGAGGGGCAAAATCAGAAACTCACAGTATTAATGCCGGTGTCCCTCAGGGATCCATCCTGGGCCCAACTCTTTTCCTGATCTACATTAATGATCTTCCAAATCACATCCTTACATCATTTGTAGACATTTATACTGACGACACTACCATCTATGGTAGCACATCTAAGACAGTAAACGACCAAGTTCTCTCCAATTCTCTCTCCTCTGATCTTGAGCACGTAGTTCAATGGGGTAAGGAGTGGCTGGTTACTTTTAATGCATCTAAAACCAAGCTTCTCTCTTTACATCATCAACATTCTGATCCACACCTGGCATCAATTGAAATGAATGGCTCTCGTCTTCAGGAAACCTCAAGTTTTTACAAGCTTCTTGGCTTGACCATTACTCCTGATCTTAAATGGAATACGCACATCAAATCTGTTGCCAAGGCCGCTGGAAAAATGGTCGGATCTTTCTATCGATCCGGTAGATATCTCACTGCTGATGCTATTCTCTATCTATATAAGAGCCAGGTACGTCCAAGGATGGAATACTGTTGCCACATCTGGGCAGGAGCTGCTAGAAAGGACTTGTCCTGCCTTGATAGAGTTCAAAATAGACTTCGTAGCCTCGTAGGAGATGTCCTTTTCTCTTCCTTGCAACCTCTATCTCACAGAAGAGATGTTGCGAGTTTGTCTCTGATGTATCGTTATTTTCATGGAAAGTGTTCGACTGAGCTTCAATCTATGGTCCCCCTTCGCCAAACTTTCACAGGAAACACTCGTCTAGCTGTAAACACTATCAATAATTCCCCCCACTCTTTATCTGTGCCTAAACCTAAACGTAGATTCCATGAACAAAGCTTCTTTCTTAGAACTGCACGCCTGTGGAATTGTCTTCCGTTTTCAGCTTTCCGGCTGACTACAATATGGTTGTGTTCAAGTTTAACGTAAATAAGTTCTTGATGAGCCGTTCCATATAAGTTATCAAATTTACCAAATTTTCATTACTAATGATTACTATATTGTCCAATTTCTACTGTACACTCTTTAACCCTTATCCTTGAGTGGCCTCTGGGCCTTGATAATGTGATGATGCCTATGTAAAAAAAAATTAAATTGCCTAAACTGTTCCAGTGTAATTTAAACATAAAACAAAGTTATATTCTCGCTCGAAAGAAAGTAAAACTCTCACTTGAAGTTAAACGCATAAATTTCAATTGGAGCGATACCTTCTGAAGAAAAAGTACAACAACCGCGTATTTTAATTAAACAATTTTACTTTCACACGTAATAAAGAACGATATGCAAACAGTAAAAAGTAAATACAAAGAATAAGTGTTTGTGAATACGTGCATCCGCAGAACCTTAGTTAATAATTGCCGTGTTAACAAGTGTGTACGCTTCGCTCCGGACAGTTGTTGGCTTTTCAGTCCAAGACTTTGCCAATGCTGTCAACTTTGCCAATGCTGTCAACTGTTAACAGATGTTAATCGTAGTAGTAAAAAAAAAGCCTTATCCTTGAGTGGTCTATCAGCCTTGACAAGTGGTGTCGCCTATATAAAAACAAAAAAAAAGAAAAGGAGGGGAGCACTAACCACTTTACTTTATATAGATTGACTCACGTAATCCCCTAAGCAAGAAATGATTGTGTATTACCTTTTGGCCAGTTCACAAGACAAGGGAAGATGACAACATTCGACTATGCATGTCTAATTAACATCAATAAGCATGGTATTATGGGAATTGCCTAATCACTATGACTAAAGAAGTGTCGACTACTTAAGTACTGTAGCAGTGTCGACCACTAAACCGTGAAATAAGAGTAAATTACGCGTATAGGCATAGGCCGCATACATGAATAACAATATGGACAACTAATAAGTGTTATCAAAAATCTTTATCTGATGAAAATGTCAAATAAAAGCGTAATCAAAACCAAATAAGGCCATAAAATCAGTAAAATATGCTTCCAGTTAATGAGTTGAATGAAACGTCTACTTTTTACACATTATCATTGAATTCTATTTTTAATGAAACATTTCACTGCGACGTTCTTCGGGCGGATTTCCTGACAAGTTTAATGTACTGTGAACAGAAAATAATACAATAACATTTTAAGATTGTAAGCTTATCGCGATCACTATCAGAAAAGAAAAAAAAAACAGGGATAAAAACGGGATTCCTGATTGGTTGATATTATAACTTCCGCCGGAAGACAGAGATCGCAGCTTTGGCGAGAATTTTTACTTTAGAATCAGTTGCCGGAAAGACTTTCAAGCGTCGACAACTCAAAAAAAGATGTCTCCGTTTTATTGGACGTAACTAAACGCTCTTTAAATCGTCTAGTCAACTATGGGATTGTAGACAAATTTAATTATGAACTCTCTTGAGTCGGTAGAAATTAACCACCTGAAATTATTATTTTCAGTAAATGGAAATCATAAAACCGATAATTAATAATTTGGGTTTTTTATTCGTCTGTATTTTTCTGAAGTGTTCATAAGATTCGACCTTGAATCTAACTAACATATCGACAAACGACATCATTACCCGGCCCGAATCGCCGGATGAATTAGCCCACTTTGATTCAGCAAGACAACCCCAGAACGGAGGAAACATCCAGCAGGTAAATCCTCGTTTTTATTTCGGGTTATTTCTGACAAAGAGGGCGATAGTTGTGTTAGTCACAATTTCACATATTTTGCTAAATCAAAAATTAAAAAGAAAATTTTGCGGTCTTTTGCTAAATTAAGCTTATAATTTTTTGCGAATTATTTTGGTAAATCGGGAAAAATTGTAAAATTTTATTGTGGCCAAATTACATATATAATACTTTTTAGCCTTTTTTGCTAAATAAATGATATCGAATTAATTTATAGTTTTTTTTGTTTTTTACTAGATAAGATTTATACAATTCTTTGATAGTTTTATTGCAAGATAAATTATTAATGATTTTTACAACATTATTGAATAAAAAAATTGTTGTGAAAATAATTTTAAAAATGGTTATTACCTTACAGTTGTTCGTTGATAATAATTTTTCTCTCCCTATCTTGTGTTTCTGTCGTCTTCTGATAGAATCTATTGTGATTCTGGTAAATTTTTTTTAGTCTCTTTCTGGAAGGATTTCTCTTTTACCCTTCTAAGCGTGGTCTTCAATTATATTTTCGTCTACCAGCGACCAATATAAAGGCTGAACTGTATTAAGATATTTCGTTTTGAATTTAATTTTTTTCCTAAAAAAATAATAAAAACATTTTTCAAAATGTCTCCTTCACGCTAGGAACTAGAAGCAATGTTGGCGGCAAAAAGAATCAGAATAGAGACGGGCATGGAAAAATTTGAGTGATGATGTTTCTACTGACATCCTCAAATCTAGTATTTTTTTGCATTAAGAGATGGTTGCAAGAGTGCGAAGGTTTGGTGGATCAAATCTTGGTCAAATGTTCGATTGAGGAAAGATCGGATGTATGTCGGGAAGATTATGCACCATGTTTGTTAGAGAAACAGTTCTTATATTTGAAACGTTATCCATTTGTTGAAGAAATAGTCTATACGGAAATCCCCAATTTTTAAGTTGGATGTGGATTGTCCCATGTTTGAGGACACGCCTCTATCTAACAAATTTTTATTTTAGAACCTTTCTTAAACGGTTCGAATTTTATTCGTTGCTATTAGAAGACAACGCTGAAAACTTCTCTTCTTAAAGACCAAATTAGGCGAGATAGCTTTCGAAAGAGTGTCGGAGCTTGATATTAGGCCAGAAAACCATCAGAGAGCTCTCTTAGTGTTTTGAAACTATTGATAACCTTTCTCTGTTGAGAAAATATATAGAGCGTGCCAAAGCGGACGTCCTCGAGCTAGATAACTCGATAAGTCCTTCAATGGAACTTTTTTTTAAGACAACTCGATTTCTGGTGATTTTGTCGCTCACCTTTTATTAAGAAAGAAATTCCTTATGACATTCGTAGGGAATTAATATCACTGGTCAGGACAAGATATCCTTCTCTGGCGATGATAAAATTTTAGAAATCGTTTTAATCAGCGTGGCGACGCCAACCAAAAAAGGGCGGGAAATTAGTCTACCAAAATCATCTGCCATCTTGTCTAGCAAGCAACAAGGAGAAAATAAATTTTAATTGTTCCTATCAACCTCGAAAGGAATTTACCTCGGTTTTCCCGCTTCTCCGAACAATAATAATGGCCTTAATTATAAATCATGCAAATTGGGTGATACAAATGAGGCATAAAGTGAAAGATTGTTCTTCTTTTCAAAACTTTTAAAGGCTAGACTTGAGAGAGTGGAAGAATGAAACGAATGAAAGCAATAAAACCACTGCCAGAATGATTGTCGAGGACGTATCTGTGAGTGTTGGCAACAAAAATGAGTTAATGACTTATGGTCGTATACGGTAATTACGATAAACCTTAAACGCTGCTTTTATTAAAGGGAATAAAAGAAGCTAGTTCTTGTATATTTGTTTTCATTCACAATACATTGTGGGTTGTATCATGCGATGTGATAATTTAACTAACACAGCTATCTCCTTCTTTGCCAGAACTAACCCGAGATAAAAAGAAGGATTTACCCGCTGGCTGTTTCCGCCATTCTGGGTTTGTCTTGCTAAATCAAAGTGGGCTAATTTAGCTAGCGATTCGTGCCGAGTAGTGATGTCGTTTGTTGAAAGGTTAATTGGATACAAGGTCGAATCTTATGGGCAGTTAAGAAAAAAAAACACGCGAATAAAAAAAAAACACAGTTCGATAATTAATCATCGGTTTTCCATTGACGGTAACAATAATTTTAGGTGGTTAATTTCCACCAACTTAAGAGAGTTCATAATTGAATTCGTCGTCAATCCCATAGGTGACAAAATGATTTAACGGACGTTTAGTTATGCTCAATGATACGTAGACACATTTTTTGAGTTGTCAACGCTTTAAATGTTTTGCCGGCAACTGACTCTAAAGTCAAAATTCCCGTCAAAGGTGCAATTTCTGTCTTCCGACGAAAGTTATAAAATGAACCAAACAGGAATCCCGTTTTATCCGTGTAATTTCTGACACACTCTCAAGGGCAAGAAGAAAAAGAAATTGGTAATCAATTACTTTTTGAATTATTAATATGAATGCGGCTAAATGCCAAAATAAACATATTATGCCGGTGCAAAAACAATATCGTTTTCTCACATATGTTACGTTATATATGATGTCTGAATTAATTCATTGATATATATATATATATATATATATATATATATATATATATATATATATATATCATTTTGAAACGCGTTTTTCGCTCTATCGAATCGTGTTATTCGTTACCGTTCTAAATCTTTTCATTCATTTTTGTAGACAGCATGGACAAAATTCAAATCCGTATGATTTTCTTGTTCCAGTTCAAACGAGGCAGAAAAGCTACCGAGACAGCTCGTGATATGATGTGTTTGGCTCAGGGACCACTAACGAACGTGTGGCACAACGGTGGACCAAGAAATTTCGCAATGGTGACGAGAGCCTCGAAAATGAACACGGTCGCGGCCGGCCGACTGAGGTTGATAATGAACATTTGAAAGCCTTAATTGAAGCCGATCCTCACAAAACCACCCAAGAAGTTGCTGTTGAACCGAGGTCGACCACTCAACAGTCGTTCGCCATTTAATACAAATAGGGAAGACACAAAGTTGGATAAATGGGTACCGTATGAATTGACCGATAATCGTCATTTTGCGTGTCTTCTACGTTCTTTCTGCGCAGCAAAAACGACCCATTTCTCAAGCGGATTGTGGCCTATGATGAGAAGTGGATCCTCTACGACAACTGGTTACGTTCGGCACAGTGGTTGGATGTCGGAGAAGCTCCACAACACTTTCCGAATCCGAAATTGCACCAAAAAAAGGCTATGGTAACTGTTTCGGCCGGTCTCATCTATCACAGCTTTTTAATCCGGGCGAAACGAGTACGGCGGAGAAATACTGCTGACAAATTGAAGCAATGCACCAGAAGCTTCAACGTATGTGCCCGAGATTGGTCAATATGAAGCGACCAATTCTACTCCATGACAAGGTTCGCCTGCATGTTGCTCAACTGACCCTGTAGAAGCTGAACGATATAGAATTAACCACGCAAGCAAAGATATTCACTGTTCATTCTTCTGCGATCGACACTTGGAAAGTGAATAAAAACTATATGAAACAAACCAGCGTTTTTGAAAGTGAATGAATATTCGTTCAAACAGGTTCCAGCCTCCCCTCCAAGAATAAGATGAAATTAAGGTGGGCAAGATCAATGACGCATGAAACTAAGGTATGTCAAAAATACATGTATAACACACACATACACACACACACACACACAAACGCACGCACACACACACACACACACACACACACACATGAACATTTAGACGATCATAGCATTGGAACATAAACAAGCCCGCAATAGCATAACTTAGGGTTCAAATAATGAAGAACCGACAATAGATATTTAGTGACACGTATACATATCAGGATGAACCCTTCGTCCCATATTGACATATGGTGCTATGGTACACATTACACAGAAGACCTCTTTTTGGTACACCAATTAAACAACAACTCTTACTCCTCTTTCAACCCTTTTTCTTTCATTCATGTGGAATCACGTAGAGATAGAGCTGGCATCCGTGTACACTAGCATTACTTCGACTTTAACCAAACCATGTGTTTCTACAAATTTATTTTCATAATTATTGTTCTATTCACGCCCATTCTAATAAATTAACCTAAACAATATTAGCTTGATAAGGATGTATTGATACATGTATGGCCACGTGTAAGAAAAAATGTTTGCATGAATAAAGATTTGTGCTAATAAAGTTATACTCGCCCAATATGTAACAATAAGCGTCCTGCATGAAAATCTCAGGTGAGAAATGGTTTTGCATTGGATTTGATAAAAAGACGGGGCTCCTGTTGATTCGAAAAATATCAGCATCATATCAGCGCCTCCTGTTGGCGAGACTCCACTACTTGAGATAGCAGTCGAGAAACAGGCGTCGAAACTGTGATATGGTTTCTCCTGAGGATTCTTGATGTTGAATATGTTTTCAGCAAGGTTTACTGCTCAGCTGATTATAATAATTATGACTTTTTTTTTCTGAAGTTTAATTGGTTGATTAATAATTGGGGAGGGGGGCATTTGTTTTTAATTAGAGTTTATTTAATGTAATCTGGCTCTTTGTAAAACCTAGTTCGAGATTCGTATTATATCGATAATTCAGACTACTGTTCTCATCTTGAGTGCCACTTTAACTACGTTTAAGATTAAAGTTTGGCGCTCTCAATATATAACAAAATATAAATAACAAAATGATTACAATAGTCTGAATAATCAAAATAATACGAATTATCTTCATCTTTAAAATTCAGAAAGATAGTTCGGAATTAGCATATCTTATATGTAAGATGGAGATGGGTGAGGGGTTTTTTATTATTAATAGTATTTTGTATTTGACAGAACATTCGCTATAGTAGTAGAAGATGATGGAGTTTAAATTTGTAGATTTGCCGGACCTGTACGAGCGTACCCATCCCCTAAAAATGCGTGTTTTTCACCTTTTTTAAAAAGACGTTTTTGGTCCTCCGACAAAAAATGGATGGACTTGTAAATTCACCCTTGTCCGTCCATTCGATAATCTGTCCGCACTTTTCTCAATAACTACGCCTGGAATTTTTTTGAAATTTCGCACAAACATTAAACATATGAATAAAAAAAGTAACAGAACGGATTTTCCGGGACAACTCCGGTTGCCCCCCCCCTAGGGTGCCTTTTGGGCTAAAATGGCTAAAAATGGCACTTTTGCGCTTAATAAAAAAAAATTGATGCCTTGGATTTTTATAAAACTTTCTGAAAAGTTGTAACTACCTGATTTCTATATAATTTTGTTTGTCTATACTTCGCGATAACTCTTGTGTGTGCCCCAGGGGCTCTTTTAGGGCTAATAAAAACACTTCATTTTTGGGACTGTTTTACCATATTTGTCCAAAATCTGTTTTTAGCAGTTTTGCATAGCTGAACTCGAATTTAAATATGTTAAGGCTTTGGGGACCTTTGGGGCTAAATGGTGTGGGGAGGGACAAATGATGGCCTTGGTCATTTCTTCTTTTTTTTGCATAGTGCAGAACTCAAATTTACATATGTTAAGACCCAAAACTGCACAGTTTGTTCCTTTTTCACCAGGATTTGACGTCCCCTGGGAACTTTTGTGGCTAAATAGGGGGGTGCTGAACTTAGTCATTTTTTATGCCTCTTTCACTATGCACTTACGGGGAGGACCATACATGCTTTATTTGTTCTTTTTCTGACGATTATCATAGATTACAGACTTAAGTATCATATTAGCAGAAAAAAAATTGAAAAACAAAAAATTAATAATTTTAAAAAGGGGGTTCACGTTTTCATTATGACGTTCTAATCACGTGACACGTGGATAAAGAAATGGGCAGTAAGTCTGGTAGCAATGATATAGAACGTTATAACCAGAAAGTGAATCCCCTTCTTAAAAGTCATCAAATTTTTTTTTTCAAATTTTTTTCTGCAAATAAGCCTGTAATCTATGATAATCGCCAGAAAAAAGTTTTAAAAAGTAATAAAAAAACACGAATTTATAGGGGTGTGGTCACTCTCTTACAGGTCTGCCGTAGATTTTTATCAGTGGATAATATATAGTCCATTATTCGATTAATTCAGTCGAAGAATCAAGTTTTATTATTGATGTTTATTCGTGAGTAAATTTTAGGACGAAGAAGTTTTTTCATTGTTGGTTTTTTTATGTTATCAGCATATTTTTTATACTAACGAGTCACCATTTAGCTAAGTAAACTGCTATTTGAGGATATGAGTTGATTGGATTATCAGTTGGATGATGAACAAAATCGATGACAAAATTTTATTAATTAAGAAGACAGTTCGACAAATCAACTCACATGCCATCACCATTACACCGGATTTCGTGCTTTCGTATGTTGGTTCTGTTGTTGCTTATTTCGTATTAGAATAACTAAACCTCATGATCATTATCCCAATCGTTATTATTACCACTGTTATATTCTGTGTATATAACATTTTTCTATTATTATTTTACTTTGGTTAATTTTAAGAGATCAAGGGTTTCTGTCCTGGGGCTAACATTTGATTGCATTATGATTTAAATATGGCGGATATCTTTTTTAAGAATAGACGCTATTCCCTTTGCGGCTGCTATCTATATTTCGTGCCAGCTGAGTCTTCCAGGGATTATTTCCAAGTATATCTTAAGATTTTTTTTACATTATTCTAGTTGCTCCTATCACATGTACCATGTCTTTTTTAGATCATTTTTTAGGTCCTGATATTTCGTTATCTTTTCCCGTTTAGTTCTGTTAAGGCCAAAGTCATTTGGAACTGTGACGTCGATAATGAGTGCAGTTCTTCCAGGCTTGTTCCATATTACAATGTCTGGTTTGGGTGTATTTGTAAATTTAATATGTATCTATATTTACGTGTCCATTCGTGTCGTTTATATAATGTTCGTCGTCGTCGTCGTCGTCGTCGTCGTCGTCGTCGTCGTCGTCGTCACCGTTATCGTCGTCGCGTGTGTGTGTGGGGGGGGGTTGTGTGTAATAGTAAAGAATAATTTTCTTCTCCTCAACAAACCACTTGACAAGATTATAGTTCCTTTTTTTAGTGGTCCTTGTTTGGTTTTGCTGAATTCCAGGACTAGAGTTGGTCTGGTCTGGTCTGGTGAAGTATCCAGCTTAGTGTTGTTACTTGTGGCAATATCACGAGGAGAAGGTGTGCCGTTGCTTTCCTCATATGACCCAGTGCATAGCTCTGTTGAGGGGGGTCTTTTTTTATTCTAGGCGACATCTTGTCAGTTTGTAGATTTTGAATTTTGTTTGAATGTTTGGTCAGGGTTTACTTCAAACTTGAAGCATCCTCATGTCAGATTTTCCGACAAACCCCTGTACAGAGAGACCGAAGATACCCAAGGTTGGTATCTAGTAGATATTCAAGTCTTTTTTTTTACTTTTGTTAGTTTGAAGAGATCAAGGGGCTCCTTCCTGGGGCTAACACTTGATTCTATTATAGGTTAAATTTATATCCGAGGGCTCTTTTAAGAATAGACGCTGTTCCCTTTATGGCTGCTATCTGTATTTCCTTACAGCTTGGTTTTCCAGGGATTGCTTCTAAGTATTTTGAAGGTTCTTTTTTTGAAGGATCATTTTTTAGGTCCTGATATTTTGTTATCTTTTCCCGTTCTGCTCTATTAAGGCCAAAGTCGTTTGGAAGTGTGACGTCGATAATGAGTGGAGTCCCTTCGGGCTTGTTCCATATTACTATATCTGGCTTGATGGCCTTGTCTTTTATGTATCTGCCCGCCTGTACGTCTTTGTCGTAGAACACTGTCACTTTTCCATTTGATGTTATCGGTGGTGGTTCATGTTCCCAGATGTTTGACGACCTATCTAGTTGCGTCTCTCCACAGATCTTCTAATATAAGTATCTACATAATTTGTTGTGGCGAGCAGTGTAATGACCATCGGCTAGAAGGGTCTTGCATCCAGACATTAAGTGGCTTGGGCTTTCAACAGCTGAGTGACAGAATCTGCATTGCTCTGTTTTTGTAGACCAGCCATTTTTGTAAATCCATTTGTGAGTAAGTCTTGGTCTTGTGCAGCTATAATTAATTGTTCTTTATCAAATGGAAATTTGTCACTTTTAAGCCATTGTAGTGAGGCCTCCTTGTCAATGTAGTTTTGGTTCAGTTCTTCCATGAACCTGCCTGCTCTCTTATGTTGTTGCCATCCTTCTAGTTTTGTCTTCAGTTCCCTTTTTGTATACTCCTTTCTCTTCTTTCGGACGATTAGGGTTGCTAGGTTGTCATATGAAATGTTCACCGAGCTTTGTAGTTGAGGCAAACATTTGGTGTGATGTTCATTCACCATTTTTATTTTAGGGCAAAAGAACATTTGATATATTGGCCTATGCTTACCATTGAAGCTAGGTATGCGTGGTTAATTTCAGTGAGGCCTAAACCACCTTCTTTCCGTGGTAAGTACAGCCTGTCCATGCATTGATGTTTGTAAATGACTTTATGAAGGGCCAGCATTTTCTGAGTTTTTACGTCAAGGTTATTGTTGCAGTTTTATGGCCAAGTGATTATGCCAAATCCATAAGAGACAACGGGTTTTGCCAATTGATTAATGGCAGTAATTTTGTTTTTCGGTGATAGTTCTGATGAGAGAATTTTTTTAAGTCGCTTGAAGTATTTTCCCCGCACTTTTTCTCTCATCTCCATGTTCAAGTGTCTCATTCTCCTCTACTCCCAGGTATTTATTCACAGCATCTTCAAAGTCTTCAATAGAGCCATTGTCAAGATTAAGATGTTCTGATGCTGTCTTCCTTCCTTCCTTCCTTCCTTCCTTCCTTATGGTGCACTTACGCATTTGTCGAATCCAAACTCCGTACAGATGTCCTCTGTATAATTTTTAACAATGTCGATCAGAGAGACAAGTTGTTTCTCGGATTCTGCATATAGTTTCAAATCGTCTATAAAGAGTAGATGGTTTACTCTTTTATTTTCTTCCTTCTTTCTGCCTATTATGAGATTGTATCCAACATTGGATCGCTTAAGTAGCTTACTCAGTGGATCCATTGTGAGGCAGAATAGGAGCGGTGAGAGGCTGTCTCCCTGGTATATTCCTCGCTTGATCTTTATGTTTGGGGTCTTTATCCTTCCTTCCGTGTGCTGTAACGTAATTGATGTGCACCATCTGGCCATTTGTTTTTGAAGGAATGATGTAATATCAGTGTGCACATTGTACAGCTCCAAACAGCGAAGTATCCAGGAATAAGATATACTGTCAAAGGCCTTTTTGTAATCAATCCAGGCCATTGACAGATTTCTTTGTCTTCTTCTGCAGTCTTCTAATATGGTTCTGTTTACAAGTAGTTGGTTTTTTGTGCCCAGCTTTTTCCTCGTACACACCATCTGCTCACTTTCAAGGTAATCATCAGCAATCAGATGGTCGTATGTTGCACCAGCGATTATCCCTGTTATGAGCTTGTAGGTTGTTGTGAGGCAACAGATTGGTCTATATTTGCTAGCCATGTGGGTGTCCTCATTTTTGGGAATAAGTGATGTACTGCCTACAGTAAGCCACTCAGGCGGCTCTTCATCTCCACTAATGATGTTATTGAATGGGTTGGCATAGTGATGATGAAGTGCGCTCAGTTTTTTTGTTTTTTTTCAGCCAGAAATTTGGTATTTGGTCTATTCCTGTGGTCTTAAAATTACTGCATTGAGCTACCTTTTTGCAGACAGCTTCCTTTGTAATTTTTAGTGCTGGCATCTTTTCTTTCTCCTTGTTATCTTCTTTGATAGTATTTATCCAATTGTTTTCTTTGTGTACTTTAGTGTCCTCATAGAGTAATCTCCAAAAGTTTTCAACTTCTTGTATTGGTGGGGAGTTCACCTTTATTTCGTCTTTAACGAGGCTCCTGGAGACAATTCTTGGGTTTGTTGCAAAAAGTTTATTTATCCTTTTTGCTTCAAAGTTTTTGTTTTTTATTTGTGCAGCTAAGGCTTTTATCTCAGCCTGATGTTCTGCCATCTCAGCTCTTAACTGTGCTTGGTTTTGGAGGGAATAGTAAGTTTTCAACTTATTCACCTTCTTATTTAGTTTTTTGCCTGGGTTTCACAGGATAGAAATGCATATATCTTGGCAGTTTCCTTTCGGAGTCTATCTATTTTCTGCTGGAGTTTTCGTTTCCAGGCTGGGTTATATGATTTAGCCTTCATGTTCCCTCTTTTACTCTCTTGGTGTTTGGGTAAGAGTTTTAATTGAATAAACCATGCTGCCCCGTATGTTGTATGATTTATTTCACTCAATGGTGCGTTAATTGGAGTGATTCTTTCGAGGGCATCGTTGACTTTTGAAACAAGCACCTTGAAGGCTTTGTTCATACTAATTTTTACCAGTCTGGGCCGATCCTCAACAGCCAGACCTTGTGCTATTTCTATCCTGTTTGCCAACTCTTCCTCTAATTCCAACTGGTCCGCATCCAATGTCACATGTTGAAGTGGGACATACTGTCGGCATGTCTGCCCATGTTTAAATTATGTTGGGTCTGTTCGGAGTGATTCCTTGGGAGATGTTGCATTATTTGATGGAGTGGCACGTCGGGTATATTTGTGGTTTGTTTTTGGTAGACATCTAAGACTTGGACTTGTTGGCATTGTCTCAGGGAGATGTGTCAGGTGAGAATTTGTTGTAGTGTCTTCTTGTTTGGTTTGGCAGATCTTGGGTATTGCTGATTGGGCAAATGTTTTTAGCCATTTCATGGATATCTTTTTTTAGCTGAGATATTTGCTCACCAGAAAAGACATTGTTTCTCAGAAAATTAGATTTTTGGCATGTTAACTTTTCCTTCTCAATCCCCTTCTTGTTTGGGCAGTGGTGCTTAAAAATCTTTTGCCATTGCTTACAACTTTCTATTAGTTTTTTGTATTTTATTTTTGCGTATTCCATTGACCAAATTAATGTCCATTTTTTTCTCCCTATTCCACTGGATTTTGGCATATTCAGCAGTGTTAGATTTGGTAAAATCAATCGCTGCTTCACTAAAAGCTTTCTTCTCAATTGACTCTCTAACATCTTTTGGGAGATATTTATGTATTTGCGATACAATTGAAAGTAAGTTCTTAGTTGTGGTTATTGTTGTTTTTTCTTGTGGTAAGGGTGAAGTTTTTATTTGAGCCTCGAATACTGTGTTTTTTCCTCTCCCCCAAACACATATACATTGCAAATATAGATACAGTCTCTTACGCAACAAATAAACATACCTTTTTGTAGTCGCAACCATTGACGTATGGTTCTGGATGTGCCCCCTGAAAATGCAAACTATTTTCGCCTCCGAATACTCTAACAATCAAATTAGATTTTACGCATATAACATTTATTCATGGTTGCTACTTCTTTTGCTCTCGGAGGCACGTCATTTCTTTTTTGTGCTTACATCCTACTGTCTTGACAGCAAAATGCTCCCAAGACTATTGACTCCGGCCATCTCTTTCTCTCCCTCTTTCTCTCAGACTGATTAACTGCTCTGTTCTCTGACTCGAACTGACTCGAACAGCTCCGTTCTCTGCCTAACTCTATGTGTATATGTTAAACTCTTCCTTTCTAACTCATCTGCAATGTAGTACAAAAAGAATCAGTCACCTAATCTAATTCACGTATTTAATTGTTAATTAATGAAAACTATAATTCCTGTTTGTTTCTAATATTTCATTTTACCAACATAAAATTCCTGATAAATATTTTAACTGACATTTTATTTTCACAAACTCTATCGAAGTATCACGTTATCAACAACATTATTTCTCGATTGCGTTTTTAGGAATATCTAGATTTCGAATAACGGCAATCATAATAATAATCTCTAGGTTATTGCCGATACCCGGCAATCCCTAATATGACATCACCGCCATCATTACTCTCATATATATATATATATATATATATATATATATATATGTGTGTGTGTGTGTGTGTGTGTGTGTGTGTGTGTGTGTGTGTGTGTGATGGGACGATTTCAATATTTTTCCCGATTCCGATACAATTACTGATTCTGTACTAAATTCCCGATTCCGATACAAGTATCGATTCACATTCCGATTCTTTATAAATCTCTAAATATTTAACTATAAAGTTGCTATTTTTCCCGATTGCACGTAAAACACGTGATAAATGTACATATATATTTTCTCAAACGTACAAACACACATGGAGAGGGGGAGGGCTTATCTATAGATTTTAGTATAAAATCAATAAATATTTATCATATCATCATTACTACCAACAGATGGAAGTTTAGTTTTAAACAAAATCAGATTAAAAAAAAAAAAAGATAATTAAAGGAATCGTTTTTGACATTGAAAAATAGGCACAAACTCTTTTCGATTCCGATACCACCAAAAGTCCCGATTTTTCCGATTCTCGAATCCGATTCCGATTAATCGTCCCAGGAAAAGGACACATGAAAAACGAAGATCATCTACATATTTATCGATATTTCAAGACGTCATCGTTATCATTGATTTAAAGAAATAAAATACAAGCAAAATATTTGAAAATATGTTTTCCATTTGTAATGTGAAGATGGTGTTTTTGTTCGTTTTGAAGGAACCATAGCTGTCAGAATTCAAAATGTATAATACGTTTATGATAAGAAAGAGGTGAATATTTTATCAAACGACACGTAGTCGTTAGAATTTGAAACTGTGATGCGGTTTGAACGGGAAAACAATGTTTTTGTTCTTTTTATTTCTTTCTTTTTTTTTTGCCGCACTGTAATCGTTAAAATTCTGAATGTTTGATTTGCTTATGAAATTGAATACGTATTTTTATTTTTTTACTAGCAGTTAAATCCGGCTTTGCTCGAGTCCTATGTACTGTTCATAATGTGCCCTATGTGTGAATACCTTTTATGTAAAAGTTCAAATGTTTAGACAAAAAAAATGTCTGACTAATTTGGTAGAAACCGCAGAGGTAAATTTTTATAAACTTTGACACTAATTTTAATCCCTTAACATTTATTGTTTTGGTCTCAAACCAAACGAAAAAGTTTGACCAATGTCCAAGTTACCTAAATCTAAAATTTCAAGTGTTTAGACCCAAAATTGGAGTTTGGTAGAATTTGTAACTTTGACCTTATAGCAGCGAAATTTTTGTCCCAAAACTGATTAAAATGCTAGCAGCATGTCTGACTACCCGACCAAAAATTGCCCGAGAAGTTTGCTAGAGACCGTAAAGGTCAAATCTTTGGAACTTTGACCCCTTAACGGATCAAATTTTCGACCCAGACCGATTTTTAAAAAAATTTCCCTATCTCTGAAAATCCTTTATGTAAAATTTCAAATGTTTAGACCATAAATTGGCTGAGTAATTTGGTAGAGGCCGCAGAGGTTATTTTTTTTTAAACATTGACCCCAATTTTAACCCCTTAAGATTTATTATTGGTGTCTCGAATAAAAATACAAAGTTTTACTCATGTCTAAGTTACCTATATCTAAAGTTTCAAGTGTTTAGACCCAAAATTAGCGGAGGAGTTTGGTAGAATCTGCAATGGTCAACTCTTTCAACTTTGACCTTTTAGCAGCGAAAACTTTGACTCTAAACGGATTAAAATGCTTGCAGCATGTCTTACTACCCGTTATATAAAATTTCAAACGTTTAGATCAAAAATCTCCTGAGTAGTTTGCTACAGACCGTAAAGGTCAAATCTTGGGAACTTTTATCCCTTGGTAACTCAAATTTTCGCCCAAAACCGATTAAAAAAACTTGCCCAATCTCTGAATATCCTTATATAAATTGGCTTAGTAATTTGGTAGAGACCGCAGAGGTCAAATTTTTTAAAACTTTGGCCCCAATTTTGACTCCTCAATATTTGCTGTTTTGGTCTCAAATTAAATTAGAAAGTTTGATCCGTGTCCAAGTAATCTACATTTAAAATTTCAAGTGTTCAGACCCAAAATTAGTGGAGAAGTTTGGTAGAGTTTTCAAAGGTCAAATCATTTACTTTGATTCCTTGACAGCCAAATTTCTGCACAAAAACCGATTAAAAAGATTTTCCCAAATCTCAATACCTCTTCTGTCAAATCTCGTGTCTTTAGCCCGATAATTGACAAAGTACTTTGGTAGGGAAATATACACATACAGACAGTTTCACTTTTATAGATATATATATTATCGACATTATTTTTGTGATGTAAAATAGCTAAATTGGATCTAAATTCAGGTTCTGTTCTGTTAATATATGTTCGTTGATTGAAGGAGACAGATTATAGAAGCCGTTATATTGTTCAATTATGTTAGAGTTTATAATGAGTTCTGATTCAAGAAGTTTTCGTCGAGATTAATTTAAAATGAATTTAATGAGTTTAGATTGATAAAGGTAAAGTTAGATTATGTTGTATGAAATCGTCAAGTTATAATATATATATACATATATATATATATACATGTGTGTGTGTATCTGCGGAAATATACTTTATTTCCTTATAATATAGACCAATGCTTATTTAAGAAGCTCGATGTAATTACAGAGCAATATAATGAATAAGTGTCAAAAGTCTATATTCCAAAGTTCATGATTTCTGGCCGAAAACCGATCAAGAAGATTTTCCCAAATCCCAGTACCTTGTATATCTTGTATATCGAATTTCGAGTCTGTAGTCTTTAAATTGACAGAGTTATTGCGTAGAGAAATGTACACACAGACACACACACACACGTTCACCTTTAATTTAATTTTATTCCTTTAATTCAGTTAACATTTACTACTCTTGACAGCATGTTTTGTAGCACAAAAGCAATCACTTAATTATTATATCAATCGGCGAATCTATTTTTAATTCTGATGAATTAAGGGCAAAATAGGTTCCCTGGTGGATATAATAATTAAGCGATTGATTTTGTGCTTTTGTATCTCTCTCTCTCTCTCTCTCTATATATATATACATATATATATATATATATATATATATATATATATATATATATATATATACAGTCCTGGTCAAAATCATAAGACCACTTAAGAAAGTAAGCGTTTACGCATATTATCGAATTTTTAATCAAACAAATTGTTGAAACCATTGCCAACCTTAACCCTGATCTAATAATTATTTTTTAAAAACAAACATTTTCACCTGGTCAACATGATAAGACCACTTTGATAAAATCGGCTAGTTTTGAAAAAATGAATACGAAAAGCTTTCTATGTTACTAAAAGCAACTTATTAGTGGATAAAAAAAACATCTTACTAAATTATAAATGGCAAAAGGGAAACCATTATCAGAGTTTGAGAGAGGATGGATCTTTGAGCTTAATGGGGGTGGACTCTCCCATAGATCCATTGCAAACGAAGTGAATACTAGCAAAACGGTCATCACAAAGCTTTTAAGAAATCCAGATCAATATGGGCACAAAAAGAGTCCAGGTCGACCAAAAAAAATAACCCCATCACTGGATCGCCGTATCAGAAAAATTTTTTAAAAAACTCCAGTATGAGCGCAAGTCGATTGAAAAGCCAGATAGCAGCAGAATGTAGTCCTAAAACCATCAGAAGGCATCTGAAAATGAAGGGTTTTATTCATTTAAAGCGACTGCAGAAACCACGTCTTCTTGAACAGCACAAAACTAACCGACTTAAATATGCCGCCAAATACCAGACTTGGGATGAAGAGAAGTGGGAAAATGTAATTTTCTCCGATGAGAAAAAGTTTAATCTAGATGGTCCAGATGGATTTCACTTGCCCAAAGAGACTTTTTTCAACTCGGCTTAGTGAAGGAGGGTCGTTAATGATCTCGGGTGCTTTCTCGTAAGCTGGGACCCTAAAGTTTCAAGTAGTGAAAGGCCGGCAAACATCATTGAAGTACATTTCAATGCTTGAAAATGCTTCTATCAGGACTGAAGGTCCACGTCTGTGTGGAAGAAATTGGATTTTCCAGCAAGATAACGCTGCGATACACACTTCTTGACAAGCACGAGAATACTTTTCTTCAAATAATATAGAATTGTTAGATCATCCAGCATGTTCTCCGGACCCCAATCCCATTGAAAATCTTTGGGGTGGATGGCAAAAAAGTGTTCAAGGATGGAACCCAGTATGATTCGATAAAGGAACTTTCTGATTCAGTTTTCAGTACATCGGATAAAATTCCTTCGCAACTGA
The DNA here is from genome assembly GCF_053919585.1 of Euprymna scolopes. Classification (NCBI taxonomy): domain Eukaryota; kingdom Metazoa; phylum Mollusca; class Cephalopoda; order Sepiida; family Sepiolidae; genus Euprymna; species Euprymna scolopes. Next base: position 88,105,613 of record NC_136483.1, read on the forward strand.
TAAAAAACTTAGTTGCAAGCATGCCGAAGAGAATTTTTGAAGTAATTCGTAATAATGGAGGCTATACTAAATACTGAGACCCTTTTTAGTAATTTATGATTGCCTTTTGTTAGATTAATTATCAGTGGTCTTATCATGTTGACCAGGTGAAAATGTTTGTTTTTTAAAAAATAATTATTAGATCAGGGTTAAGGTTTCGAATGAAGCAGATTAAATTTTTTCCATCATATTTTCCCTTTTGGCAATGGTTTCAACCATTTGTTTGATTAAAAATTCGATAATATGCATAAATGCTTAGTTTCTTAAGTGGTCTTATGATTTTGACCAGGACTATATATATATATATATATATATATATATATATATATATATATATATATATATATATATATATATATATATACTAGCATTTCAGCCCGGCGTTGCCCGGGTGTTTGGAGGTGTATGTTAAGCAAAAAAAGGCGATGAATGTTTTTAAAATTTAACCACTATTATGACCACTTAACATTTATCATTTTGAGCTCAAATCAAGTTAATAAGTCAGATCCATGTCCAAGAAACCTGTATCTAAAATTTCAAGTGTTTAGACTCCAAATTGTCGGAGGAGTTTGGTAGAGTTCTCAAAGGTCAAATCGTTGAACTTTGTACTCCTTAATTGCCAAATTTCTGACTGAAAAACGATCAGATCGATTTTCCCAAACCTCAGTACCCTCTATATCAAATTTCGAGTCTGTAGACTAAAATTGACAGAGTTATTGCGAAGAGAAATGTACACAGACACACAGACAGACAAATAGACACACATATACACAGACACGTTCACTTTTATATATATACTAGCATGGGTGCCCGGCGTTTCCCGGGTATTTAGAGGAGTATGTTGAGCAAAAAAAAAGTGGTCAATTTTTTTAACTTTGACCCATATTATGACCCCTTAAAATGTATTGTTTTGGGCTCAAATATAGTTATTAAGTTATATCCATGTCCAATGAACCTATATCTAAAATGTCAAGTGTTTAGACCCAAAATTGTCGGAGGAGTTTGGTAGAATTCTCAAAGGTCAAATCGTTGAATTTTGACCTCTTAATCCCAAAATTTCTGGCCGAAAACCGATCACATCGATTTTCCCAAATCTCAGTACCCTGTATATCAAATTTCGAGTATGTAGACTAAAAATTGACAGAATTGTTGCGTAGGGAAATGTACACACACAGACACACAGACAGACAGTACACAGACAGACAGACACTTTCACTTTTATAGATATACTAGCATGGGTACCCGGCGTTGCCCGGGTATTTGGAGGTGTATGTTGAGCAAAAAAAAAAATCGGTCAATTTTTTTTAACTTAGACCCCAATTATGACCGCTTAATATTTATTGTTTTGGACTCAAATCAAGTTATTAAGTTAGATCCATATCAGAGGAACCTATATTTAAAATTTCAAGGGTTTAGCCCCAAAATTGTCGAAGGAGTGTGATAGAGATCTCAAAGGTCAAATCGTTGAACTTTTACCCCTTAATCGCCAAATGTCTGGCCAAAAACCGATCACGTCGATTTTCCCAAATCTCAGTATATCAAATTTTGAGTCTGTAGACTAAAAATTGACAGAGTTATTGCGTAGGGAAATGTAAACAGACAAACACACAGACACACACACAGACACACAGACTCGTTCACTTTTATAGATATATCGATAGATAGATAGAAAAACAAAAATATATTCGTATAGATAAATATATATGGAAACAAGTTTACTACACACTTGTTACGCAAATATTATGCAAGTATACATCATGTAGAATATCTGCATGAATATAATTACACGTAATAGTTAACTAAAGATGATCATTCCATAAGAAAACCGAAAAAACTAACATGGTATTAATTAAAATGAATGTTTAAAAGAATATGCAAATTAGCTAGATCTTTCGCTAGTGAATGCAATTCTACGACCCATATATAACAACATTGTATTTTCTTTTTAAATAAATAGAAAAGAGGGTTTTTAATAGGAATATCAATACACACAAAAGAGAAACGAATTTATAGGAGTATAGATAGAAGATAGATAGATATAGATAGATAAACTAGTATGGGTGCCCGGCGTTACCCAGGTATTTGGAGGAGTATGTTGAGCAAAAAAAACAAAAGTGATCAATTTTTTTTAACTTTGCCCCCTATTATGACCCCTTAATATTTATTGTTTCGGGTCAACTCAAGTTATTAAGTTAGATCCATGTCCGAGGAACCTATATCTAAGATTTCAAGTGTGTAGACCACAAAATTGTCGGAGGAGTTTGGTAGAGTTCTCAATGGTAAAATCGTTGAACTTTGACCTCTTAATCGCCAAATTTCTGGCCAATAGACTAAAAATTGACAGAGGTATTGCGTAGGGAAATGTGCACAGACACACACCCACACGTTCACTTTTATAGATTTATAGATAGATTTATTTATATATATATATGTATGTATTTATATATATATATTTATATATATATTTATATATATATATATTTACATATATATGTATTTATATATAAATTTATATATATATTTATATATATATATTTACATATATATATTTATATATAAATATTTATATATATATATATTTATATATATATATATTTATATATATATTTATTTATGAGTGTATATTTATATATATATATATATATTTTGTATACATATATTTATATATATATTTATATATATATTTGTATATATATACTTATATATATATATATATATATTTATATATATATATATTTATATATATATTTATATATATATATATTTATATATGTATATATTTATATATATATACATATATATATATATATACATATATATATATATATATATATATATATATATATATATATATATATATATAACCTAGTGGAGATGAATGGTTGAATGTATTAATAATAATGGGGCTGCAGGTTGCGTAAATTCATTTATTTTCCTGTTTGGTGGTATGGTAGATGCATGTGTTTTTGTGTTATGTTAGGAATGATTGATAGGTAAATGTAAAATATGTATATGTAACACCATCGAAGTAACACACTTTTTGGTGTTAAGAAGAAGAAGATGAACAACAACAACAACAACAACAACAAGGTATTTATCTCACTATTGCGGCTACGTATATTTCCATCAACTGCTTGTGTCATCTAATGCAACGATGCAACGAATTGTGGGAATTGAAGAACACCCTATCTAAGTTAAAGACTTTTTTGTGCCATCAAAGTTTGCTAGTTAATGCAAACCCCCAGTAAAGTTACAATAAACCCAACAGATCAAACCAAGCAATTAATTGTTTACAATAATGATTGCGTTCTCACATCCAAAATCTCTAAAAAAAAAAAAAAACCCTTGTGGTAATACATTAGAAACGGATGTTAAAAATTCGATTAGTCGGATAGATTTCTGCATGAGATGAAAACAAATTGGGTAAAGTAGATTTTTTTCATTTCAGATTAGAAGAAAAATACGTGTCCTGGCTGTGATCTCATTGGACGAGAAGCGGATGTTGCAAATTGGTAGAGAGAATTGGGACTCTTTTGTCTGAACCGCTATAAAGCGCAGTTGGGCTTTTGGATACCTTACTTCTTCTCTTCCTCTATGAAGGATGTGGTGGATTGCTTTAGGTGTGTACATGTATGAAACGAAAAACGAAGCGGCATTCTTGCAATGTGTGTTATCGGCTTCCTCCGAAGGACGCAGTTCCTAGTGAATATTACATTCACAAACAGCCCCCATTCGCATGTATTAGCTGCTCAGAGGAGATGACACCGTTAGATTTTGCAATTCTGAGAGGGAGGTGAAGACGCCCCCCTCCCCCCACAAACAGCACTCGGTATTCCAAAATAGTTATCCATCTTGTACTGAAACGGAAACCGATGTGTCAATGTTCCATCCATCCAGTGCGGCCGTAGCCGAAATTGAACTCACTACACGAGTTTGTAACGTAATTCAAATCTTGTCAGTAGCTGAATTCTTGATGCTTCGCCGGGGCTGTCAGGGGTATTTTTTATCGTGACGCCATCACTAGATGGGGTGCCTATCACGGCTTAAGATAGTCCAATCTACCCTCGAGAGAAGAATAGACCTGGAATTTTATCTCGTGGTACATACAGCACCTCGCCTTCCCAAATGGTCACCTATCTGGTACTGGCCAGTCTCAATGTTACTTAACTTCGGTGATCTGGTGAGAACCGGTGTGTCAACGTTATTATGCTCATAAGATCAGATGAAACCCTAGATAAAGTTTTTTAAGCCAAATCGCATTTGTTGATTCTCCTTTTTTGTTTATTGCGTCCGAAAAAATAGCTTTTCAGAAGAAGATGGTGACGGAGAGAAGAGGAGATGCAAATATTGATTTCCATATCAGCGCAGACACGTGACAAGTGAATTCTGTCAATAAAGTAAAAGAACTGTGAGGATCGATGGGGGACATAACGCTGAGATATAAAAAAATTAGATCTGGGTTTTGCAAACAGGTATACCGATAGAAAAATTATGAATATTACAAACGGATTACATCAAGTAGCTTTACGCCTTGTCTGGAGTCCAAAGCATAGCCTTGAGCCCCTAAGGGGAATAGGTCATCTACAACTTTGTAGATGCTTTTGTAGCGACTGAGTTCTTTTTACTGGCGAGGGTGCTGGCCCCACGCCCAACCTTCCCAAAAGGTACATACAGCGCCTAGCCTTCCTAAATGGTCACCCATCTGGTACTGGCCAGGCTCAACGTTGCTAAACTTCGGTGATCTGGCGAAAACCGGTGTGTCAACGTGATTGTGCCGCACTTGTCTGGAGTGATTTCCATAAAAAAATAGGATTAGTTTGAAATGTTTTTTGTTTTGTTTTTTTTCACATGCAACAGGTGGAAAAATTCAATTAAAAGTAAGAGTAAAATGAGAGATACGTTTGCAGATAATTGAATCATGAGCGAAAATTCAAAATAACACGTGGAGAAAAAAGTATTGTTGTTTAGCAGATACGTTGTGTTCACTCGTAGTTTTTCTAAGCTTCTGTTTTGTTTACCTCCCACCGTGGGTTTTGGGGGATAGAAAGTTTATACATAATCATTAAAGTACTGTGAGAGAATGAAGAAATAAAGCATTATGAGGCATCGTTCAAAACCGTTGTTGGAGTTGTGTTTTTATGATAACGCCCGAAAGTATCCTGTACCTCTATTAAGCCACTATTCGCCCATGTATGGAGTATTGTTGTCATATTTGGGCTGATGCATCTGCTACTAGTCTCTCGTTCCTGGACAAGGTCCAAAAGAGAGTCGCCAACCTAATAGGTCCTGAACTGTCATCTAAGCTTCAGCCTCTGTCGCATCGACGAAATGTTACATCTCTCTGCCTGTTCTACAAGTACTTTAACGGTGAATGCTCTGACGAACTGTAAGCACTTGTACCCCCTCGACGTAAGTATCCCCGTAGCTTATGTTCCTGATGGTAGCCCCTACATCAAAGTGGCGATGTTCCTTGTTTGGGTTGAAAAAAAAATTGCATCTACCCGATGAGATAGAACGATGCAGAGTTCGTCCGTCATGTTGACTGCCATCTATAACACAAACTCGCCTGTCTGTTTAAATGTATGTATGTATGTATGTATGTATGTATGCTTAAAACTTTTGACAGAGGCGACGGATTTTCACGAGATCGGTATAATTTTCAAGCTCGACTCTTCGGACGACAAATATCGAAAATTGGCTAACAACATTAATTCCTTCACTCTCAACTGACAACTTTTCTACAGAGAGGGGTCGCTTTTCTCGCCGATGTTTTCGAAAGTCATCCTCTCTTTGCCATTGTCTAGCCTTAATTTGTCACTTCCGGTTTCACGATGGGCGCAACAGCAAAGATGTCGCGTTGTTTTTTTTGTTTTGTTTTGTTTTTTCACGTTCTTTTCCTCTTTCGCAGTACAGGTTCGAGCCTGCCTGCCTACTACCACTTCCTTTTTTTTTTTTTTTTTGCTCAACACACACCTCCAAACACCCGGGCAGCGCCGGGCACCCAGGCTAGTATTACTATAAAAACACAACCAGTGATTTCTGTCAACGAAGTGGACGAACTAGTGGATCAAAAAAGATGTACCTTGGAGAATCCAAGAACACCTCATCATTTTACAAAGAGATATACCAATAGTAAAATTGGAACTGTTATAACGGTATTAATTGGAAAATGCGTGAAAGTGGAGGAATTATACATAAGCAAATAGAATATACTGAATTAAAAAAAATAAATACAAACCTTTTTAACAATAAAAAAAAACAGAAAATGAAGGAGAAAATCGTCTATTTCCCGCAAATAAATTACGGTAATCATGAAAAAAGAAAAGAATATATTTATCTAAGTAGATATATCTATAAATATAATATGGATTTACAATCCTCCATTTGATAAACTTAGATATCCCATTGGCCAAAAGAATTGTTAATCATAACCGATTCCATGTTAAAGAAACGTTCAGGAAATCTGTCAGCCGTTTATATAGAGTTATTTCCGCCACATTAAGTCAGTGTTTCGTTTCAGTTTTTATTAACAGCTTCCGCTCAAAAAAGACATAAACAGGAATTGGGGGAGATTTCTCTTTACAGTGACGATCCCATAATGCATCAACATTGTAGAAACAGGTATAGTAAACATTATAAACTGTTACAACTGGATTCACTGGAAAAAGCACAAAAGAAAGGGAACTATGATAAATAAATAAAATATAATGTATTTTAAAAAAAAACGAAATAAAAACATTCTGATAATAAAAATACAAAAAAAAAACAAGAAAAAATAACCAAAACAAATGGAAGGAACACTTTCAACCTAAGTAGCTAAAAATATTTTTTAAACTGCACGAAAACCCTCGTCTAACTAATATGAATTAAATATTCTCCATTTGATAGACTTTGATATCCCATAGGCCAAATGAATTGATATAAATGTTGATTATCACATCAGCTCCGAAATTCAACCAATGAACCCCGCCAGTGGAATCGACGAACCATAAGCATCAAGGAGAACGCAACGTGAAGAGAATTACTTTGATATACCACAAAACTAACGAATTAAAATAATCAAAAAATCGTTTTGTATGTAATGTTTTCAATAACAATATAAACCAAATAAAAATCTATATACATACGTGTGTATATTTACACGAGTTGGTCTTTTACGCACTTTTTGCTTCTTCTCGTCGTCGTTGTTTCTTCCAATTGCCGTCAGCTGCTATGCCCATTTAATTCAGATGAATAACACTTTCCATATATATGATATATCTCTATTTTTGGACGTCTCCTTCAAACGCAGACCCCCACAATATTATTGCACCACTTTTGTTCAAACTAAAACCTATCTAAATACTCTGGTTAATGTAGTTTCAGAATATTTCCAGTTTGATGGTCTATCTCCAAAAACGGATGAAGGAGTTTGTAACATGTTTTTATTCTACGGACGTTTAGTGCAAACACAGACACAAGGAGACGTCCGCTGATTTTATTCTTCGACGTTTCATTTAGAGATGATGGACTTAGGAGAGAAAGACTAAGGTTATCTTATTGAGTTATTTACGTCTTAAAATTACTTTTGTAACTTAATGAACTGAGTGACGCAAACGGAAAGACAGCGAAATAACATTCGCCTTAGATTATCAGTTTTTCATACCATGGGCCGGTCTCTCCTTTGTATGAGTTCCACTGCGAGAGTGATAGGAAAACCTTAACTTTCTTCAACTCGAAAACGTGACGTTATTTTTTATCGTCTTCGTTCAGTCTCGAAAGACAATAGATATCCCCTGTAATTCTACCTGCGCGTGTAATAATGAGGCAAGGGTTGCGCAATCCGTGATCATTCTTATCCTAAAACGGCACTGCTGGATTCCAGTGACAACGAGAAGTCCAGGATGACTGGAAACAATGTTGATATAAGCAGAGAGCACATGCAGCACCTGGAATTCCCAAATAGTCATCCATTTTAGAACTGATCAAGCTCATCGTTGTTTAACTTTGGTGATCTAACGAGAACTGGCGTGTGAACATGATTATGACGTATGATGTTTCCTTCGTCATCGATCGATTTTATTTTGGCCACCGTTTCATCTGTTGCCTCTGTATTGTCACCCATCTTTCATTCGACCCTGGAAACGATTCTGTTTTACAGATCTGGATTATCATCATGCATTCAATGTGATCCTTGTCAAAATCGACACTAGCTAACTTAATTGCTATTGACGTAGGGTTTTAATATGTATCAGTATCAGGTATTCTGTTCTCGTGTTAATTAACATAAAATGATTCGACATATAATGTAACACAAATACTGACTAATAATGATGAATCTAAATACTCACCAATTAATGAATCTTTTGTAATTGTTGCTAGCGCGACCCGTAGGAACTCCACAGTTGTACAACTCTGTAAAATAGTTATTTACTCTGGTTTTCTTTCATTGTCTTCAGTCGACATTCTTAGAAATCAAAGAAACAACCTGCCTGGGCTAATACTTAATCTCAATCTGAGATATATAGATATTCAATTGTTCCATTAAGGTTGTTTATCTAACAAACATTGATTTAGTAAAGAAATTCAGAACATTATTTTCCTCTTCCCAATTGACCATTTTAATATGTTATAGTATACCTTTCTTTTTGTTCTCTTAGTCTTACTGGATTCTTGGACAAGAGTTAATCTAGTCTGGTAGAATATCCAGCTTCGTTTCGCTACTTAAGGTAACTTCCCTTGGAGAAGGTGCACCATTCCTTGTAAAAGCTAGTGTGGGTTAATGATACCGAGGAGATCTTCTTAGGGCAGCGAATACTATATGATTTTACAATATTTAGTAAGACTGTACAGAGAGGCCTTAGATATACGAAAATAGTGTCTAGCAGGAATCCAAGTTCTTTTCTGTAGGCATTCAATTTCTCTCTAGTAGGCGTTCAAGTACTATCCATATAGCGATTTACTTCAAAACTCTTGTACGAGCTTTTCTGTTAAAAAAGAGAGGGGCATGGTGATAACGTAGTACAAATATTAAATTGACTTATGATATATACATTGAGTTTCTGATTAGATACACCGAGAATATGTCGTAACACTAATAAATCTGAACTGCTCATCTGACCTCCAATCTATGCCCATCCCCCCTCGCCAGACTTTCACGAAAAACACTCGTCTAGCCAGAACCACTATCAACATTTCCCCACACTCTTTATCTGTGCCTACATCTAAACGGAGATTCCATGAACATGGCTTCTTTCTTAGAACTGCACGCCTGTGGAACTCTATTCCGTTTGCCTGCTTTCCAGCTGACTACAATCTGATTGTCTTCAAGTCCAACGTGAACAAATTCTTATTGAACCGCCCCCCCCAAGTAATCCAAGTTACAAAATTCCTACTAATGTTTACTTCGCTAAAATCACAATGACTAATGTATACCCATTAACCCTTATCCTCGAGTGGCCTCTGAGCCTTGATAAGTGGTGACCTCCATGTAAAAAAAAAAACTAAGGAAGCATTTAAAATAGTTTTAGTATCAAATAACTTGAAAAAGAGTTGATACGCCATAAAATATATGAATCAACCAATCGGAAATCCTTTTGCAGCAGCTACTCTATTTCAATATAAAATGACACGAAAATGTTCGATATATTGCGAAGCATATGTACATACCAAGTAGTGAATCGTTTACGATAGCCTTTGGATTTCGTAATAAATAATTTAAAAAAAAAGGGTTGATATGCCGTAAAATAAAAACAAGACACTCCCACCATTAATTAAACGTTTAAAATCGGTGCGGCGTCTCACGTGTTTAACATTCGTAAAAGTGTTGATGTGCCGCGAAACAGACAATCTTAACCAAACCTTGCTTCCTTCCTAAGTTCTTTGTTCCCAATGTCTCTTCCTTCCATTCAAATTCACCGAAGATTCTCTTAATTCAGTCTTCTCTCACAGCAACCCCGTTCTTTACTCCCAGCTCGACCCACCCCCCAACCCCGTTCTTCCAATACGTATCATCTTTCTTTCTCCTAAGCCGGTCACCCTTCCCCAGCCTTATCAAATATAACGAAACCAGCGTACACAGTGACAAGTAAATTCATACATACATATATACGCGCGCGTGTGTGTGTGTGTGCGTTTGTGTGTAAATTAGTGTAATTGTGAATGTATATATATACATCTAACATATATAATGAAATACGTATAAAATGCTTTACATATATATACATATATTTTTTAAGTAACATATATACGCATATGTGTAAATATGTATGTATGTGTTGGAACATATACGTGCATATACAGTAGATATCACTGTGTATGAAATAGTTATTCTAGTCATTGGCTTCGTAAAAGGTGTATACATACACACACATACACAGACACAGACACACACACACACACACACACACAAACACACACACACATATATATATATGCCTGTGCGTAAATATATATATATATGCATATATACGTATATATAAATAGTGTATATACATGTATATATGTTTCTATGCGTGTAAATATATTCACACTATATATATATATATATATATACATTTGTGTGTGTACATTGCAATAACTACATATATTTATTTACATATAATATATATATGCATGATCTATATACACAATATAATGCAATATATATAAAAGATTATATATAAATACACACGCACATATTCATATACGTATATACAGTATCTATGCTTGCGTATGAAATGATCATTGGTTTCGTAAAGCTATGTGTGTGTGTAAATATATATATATATATATATATATATATGCGTATATATTTATATACATATACGTATAAAGATGTATATATGTGTGTATACATGTGTGCGCAAATGTATATAGTTATGTATATTATCTGTCTATACTTATGCATATTTGTCTGTATAAAAATATATATATACATAGATATATATATAAATATATATACGTATATATATGGTGTGTGTGCGTGTGTGTGTGTGTGTGTGTGTGTGTGTGTGTGTGTATGCGCAAAACTCCATTCATTCCTCGTAGAATCTTTCAGAAAAATCCACCCTCACTCGTATTTTCCAAGCTAACTCATTCCCGCTATGTTGTGTCCTTCCTCTCCTTCACATCATTCCTCGCATACCCCCACACACCCCACCACCATCGCCATCCATCCCTTTCCCCTCCTTCCCATCCCCGCTTTTTCCAATCATCTCACCTTCCCCGCTTTCTTTTCCGAGACGCAGCTCCCCTACACCTTGCCTTGCCCTGCTACACATACTCCTCCTGCCTTTCAGCGTTTTTCCTGATTCCAAAGCTCTCACGATCTACACACACACACACACGCACACACTCACACACACGCACACACACACACACACAAACGAATACATACATACACACGAAATAGACGCAAAAACGACGCATGCGCTTAGATATGAGCGCCTGCGCACTGATGACTTCCTTTTTCGGTGGCTTTCCCCGCATACGCGTCGACTTAACTCAAAGAAGAAATACGCTGGGAAAAAAAAGACACATCCACATACAGATAAGACAATATTACTTCAAAACGTCGATCGGTTCTATCACATATGCACTTGTAAGGACATTAAGCTATGCGTAAATACGATTGTTACCATATATAGATACTAGCTAAAGTACCCGTACTGTTCCTCTTCTCAATCCAATCAGAAAAATGGCGTATTTTTTAAACTTATATTCAGACAAACACCGTGCATAAGACATAAAGGGGTCACTGTCATTCTAAAATTGGGAGTTAGGCAGCAAGGTTAAATTAAGTTTCCGCATGCTGACACAGTCGGAGAAACAGTGAGCAGAGAATGGAATTCCAAAGGCAAGCGTTCCAAGAAAAGATGCTATAAACTCTTCCGATATCTAGATACCTCTGAAGTGAAGAGGTAAGATTTTGCTGCTAGTCAGGTTTTTCGGGGGAGGGGTATTTATGTTGGAGGGATACAAATTTTGACAAAAACAAAATTACTCATCCTGATCAGTAAATCTCTTATTTGAATGAAAACAATTAGCAATTATTTTTGTGTGTTTATTTACCGACTGCCCAGAGAGCTCAATTTGTTTACCACAGGCTTAACACTAAATACATAATGTAGTTTGCTTGAAGCATTGTCTAGTCTATTTATCTATTAAAAAAAAGTGAGAATCTGTGTTTGAGGACAATTCTCAGTTTATATACTCAACGAATTTTTTATCTACAAATCCGAGATTTGGTTTATAGGGTAGTCAGACATGTGGAAACCTTTTTAATCGGTTTTCATCCAGAGGAAAGTGGTTAAAATTGAAAAATTAGTACTTGTGGCTATCTGCTTGTCAATCTTTTAACGAAAGCTTACTTATGTTAAGAATAAGTAAATTTAAAAACACTTTTTAAAGATAGTAGCCAGCTTGCCTAATGATTTTAGTACTTGACTCACTGCTGGGTTTAGCATTTTGTTTACATTCACTGCTACTCGGGCAAACTTTGCCATGAATACCCTCAAAAAGAAGAATTAAAAAAATCATTAATTCTTAAAACTATATTCAAAACAATTTAATAAATAGCCAAAGCAATTTTACCTTCAGTAAATAAAACTGAACCTTTTGAGTGACTGTTCCCAAAACTAACACAATCTTTTGCAACACTAACACCATTTTTTTACAAAGCTAACACCATTTATTGGCAAAACTAACACCATTTTTTGCAAAACTAACACCATTTGTACAAACTGTTTGTTTTGGGGGGTGTTTTTGGAAAAACTAACAACACTTTTCTTGCAAATTGACACCATTTTTGCAAAACTAACACATTTTTTTTTGCAAAGCTAGCACATTTTTTTTTGCAAAACTAACACATTTTTTTTGCAAAACTAACACATTTTTTTGCAAAACTAACACATTTTTTTGCAAAACTAACACATTTTTTTTGTGAAACTAACACTATTTTTCCAAACTAAAACTAACACCATTTTTGCAAACATCATATATTGCAAACCTAACACCATATTTTGCAGAACTGACACTATTTCTTTGCAAAACCAACAACGTTTTTGCAAAACTATTACCATTTTTTGCAAAACTTACACCTTTTTCTGCAAGACTATCATCATATTTTGCAAAACTATCACCATTTTTTTTTGCAAAACGTACACTTTTTTGTTTTTCAAAACATACACTTTTTCTGCAAGACTATCATTATTTTTTGCAAAACTTACACTATTTTTTTATTTACGCTCAACCATATACCGCTAAAAACGAAAGAACAATACTTCTAATCTAAAAATCAAAAAATTATAATTTTTAGATTTTTATGTAATAATATTGTCATAATTATTATTCACATACTTATAGGTTTCATTCTTACGAAATCTTCAGTATATAAATAACTATTCAGACGCACCATTCTACCCCCAGAACAAGAGTCATTTGTAACTCAAATCCGAGCGCTCTGATCAAGAAGGCCAAATCAAACCGTTATATGACAAATAGAAAAATAAACTCTACTTATTTTAACCCAGACGTGCCATCTTAACAGTGTTCTTGAAAGCGTGTAGATAGGACTTACATTTGAGCTTAGATTAGATGGCTTAAATCTCTCTATATATAAAAGCGAAAATGTATGTATGTATGTATGTATGTATGTATGTATGTATGTACGCTTTTCCTCGATGTCCACAAAAGGCTTCTTTCAGAGAAGCGCTCGCCCGCTTCACAACTTCTTAAAACTTTTTATATTATCTATAAATTATAACATCTCACACTTAACCACGGAGCTCGCCTGTCTATTTAATTTTATTGACTTTCAAACGTTAATTATTCCACATTTCCCGCATCGGCACGCGTTACATTCGGTTTTCGGTATAAACAAAAAGCGAAACTCGACTCTAATCACAGGCCCAGAGCCAGTGGTCTCTAGAGAGCTAAGTAACGTTTGGTCAATGTCGACTTCGTCATATTAGACGGTAGCTCGGGTTTTTAAAAACAAACAAACCGATTTATTGACCTCATTAAAAACTGCCCCGCACAAAATGCTAACTGCTGAATACCTATCGCCGTCACGTCAATCAAAAACGCGCACCTGTTTTTTTTTTCACAGTTTACTATTTTCCAACTGCGCGTCGTCAAGGCTTTTTTTTTCACGGGCACCTGTTTTTTTTTTTCACACACACCTACAAACACCCGGGCAACGCCGGGTACCCTTCGCTAGTATAATATAAATCTCACCTGTCTGTTTAAATGTATGCATGTATGTATGTCTCGCAAAAACTTTGGACAGAGGCGACGGATTTTCACGAGATCTGTATCATTTTGAAGCTCGACTCTTACGACGAAAAATTGGCGAAAAAAATTAATTCGTTCACTCTCAACTGGGCACTTTTCTACAGGGAGTGGTCGCTTTTTTCGCCGATATTTTCGGAAGTCATCGCCTTTTATGGCTTATATAATTATGGGTTTTCTTTTATAGACAGAGTGCTTGATTATATAATAAATAGTTATTTTATTTTTCCATGTTTACGTTTTTTCAAATCAAACCGTTATATGACAAGTAATCAAATCGATGTTAAAGTCTTTCATGACAAGACTGCACTACCGAAAGTAAAATCATTAAATATTAAATAAAAATAAAAGGAACTTCTAGAATGACATCGATTTTTCTATGAATATAAATATGGTAAAAAAAAAGCACTACTTTTCAATTTTAGTCCGAATTAACAAGTAAATGTGATTTATTCTGCTGCTGTTTTTTTGTAGCACTATCAACAATCTCGTTTAAATTAAATGGTTTTTACTTTTGAATATTTTTAACCTGGTGTGTGTATATATATATATATATAGATATATAAATACCCGTTCACATACACCTTTCACAATAAAGCTAGAACCCAGAATTAGTTAGAATCGAACAATTGCATCGACAACGGACAACGCCAGACCCAAAGTGGGTTTCGATGTATTGCATCTCATCAGTGACGTGCTCCGACATAGGCGCGAACCCAGGTCGTTGCACTCATGAAGTGTGCAATACTGACCACCTAACCATATGGGCCACGGCGCAATCTATTGGCTATGCCTCGATTTTTAAATTCTTATATATATTTTTATCCAGTTCTACATTCTACGATGTGACAAGCAACGCGTCCTATACAACTAAGATAGTTACTGCTGGTATGCAGGCGGTAGATATCACATCTACAAACATTAACTGAAATTAGTCGACCCCCCAGACACGATTTCGGAACTATCTATTTGTTGAGGGACGCCTGCATTGTACATAACTGTTTCGTTCACGAGGAACAATCAATAATTTTTATATCACTATCGGATATGTCTTCCGTGAACTCATCATAACAATAAAAAAGAAATGCATAATGATGTAATATATAAAAGTTAACTCACATCAAACCATTTTTGGAGGCAGCTCACCAGGAATGCTCCGATATGAGATATTTTTAAAATAAATTCAAACTAGTTTCTTTTTTGACATTTTTAGATGAAATGTGCTTTTTACACAAAACGTATATAATTATATGTGTGTATGCACATGTGTGCTATATATATATATATATATATATATATACATATATATATATGTGTGTGTGTGTGTGTGTGAACAAATATATATATATATATATATATATATATATATATATATATATATATATATATATATAATAAACAGTTTAACAGTTCTCAATCTTTATGACGTTGGGTATGTTTATATGTTTACTGTGGATACATGATTCACTTTTAAACTAATTAACTGATCATTATAAATTTTGGAACACAGCCAACGTGGTGGAATGTGCGCTATATGTAATTAAATTTAGTTCCATATAAAGGGGACAACGAGAATTGAGATACTTGATGTTTGTAAAAGTTTCACAGTACGTATTGGAGATAAATTACTAAATATTTCGCAAATTTTCGTTCTGTTGCGCTATTTTAAATTATTTTAGAGTTACGCGCACAACTTCTGAAATAAAACTGCAAATATATAAATTTGAGTTGAATTTTGATCACGTCATTAGACACCAATCAGGCAAGATTTCTTGAATTTCAATTTCAAGCTTCAGCTTTAAATTTGAGACATTTTCTTGAATAGAAATCTTTCATCGCTTTGGATAAAAATTAGATTTTTATACATAAGGATTAGCATAATTACGTTTGGATTTTAATCTCCGAAGCACACGTTTTGTTCATGGAATTCATTTTAAACGTTCTGAGAAACGTATACTTCTATAACACTAAATAGCTCTCTCCCTCTCTCTCTCTCTCTCTCTCTCTCTCTCTCTCTCTCTCTCTCTCTCTCTTTGAATATATATATATATATTAGCAGGGCGCGGGTGTTGCCCGGTCGTAAGATACGCTTACACATGATATTTTAATTCATGTAGATTACGTATTTATTATTATAGAGAAAATCCTCTATCGATTAATATATTGAATCTAATATAGAGTAATGATATCAAAAGTAAAAGATATATATGGTTTGGATGTTATAAACTAGAATCGAGACCAAAACATGCACCTCGCCAACCTAATCCCTTATATATATATATATATATATATATATATATATATATATATATATATATATATATATATATATATATATATATATATATCCAGGGTGGCCCAAAAAAACGGGCCCCAACTCTAATTAGTCCCCGTTTCTTAGTGTTTTGTCCAAACGAAATTTAACACAGTGTATTCTTTGTCTCAGCTCCCACTGGGGTCTTGGTGTACTCATTCTGCCATGTCCTGTAAAATAAGGGCAATCGGTGAATAAATAATGGAGATATCACGTTTTTTTTTGGGGGGGGTCACCCTATATATATATATATATATATATATGACAAAACACGATAATCCAAAGTTCTTGATGTTGACCATCTTATAATTTATTCCTTTAATTCAGTTGACATTTACAATTCTTGACAGTATCTGTTTCGTAGCGCAAAATATATTCACTTAATTATTATATCAATCAGTGAATCTTTTATGTCCTTAACTCATCAGAAGAAATAGCAACAATCAATCCGTCAAAGAGAAATAAAGTATGATTCGACATGATTAAAATTCGAAAATTGGAAGAGAAGCTGCAAATACCTTTAATGTTTCCATTACGCAATATATATATATATATATATATATATATATATATATATATATATATATATACACACACATAACTACTTAATTTACTCACATAAAATTAATATGCGAAAGTATAGATTTATGTGTAAACTTTAAGTATTTACTTCAAAAGTGCTCAATACGTAGGTAGAGTTAGTTAGTAAACAACCACAGAATTCGCGCATAAGCCCGAAGAGTCTTAGAGTGGATTAAACGCGGAATATTCAGTGTAGCTTAATCGCCATATATATTTTATAACTTACTATATATAGAGAGAGAAAATGACAGTATAAAAACTATAAAGTAATATAGAGAAAGAAATGTATTTATTTATTTAATAAGGGTATACGACAATAAGGGTAGTTGGGTAAGTGGGAACTTTATACCATGGTATTTCGAAGCCTAATGCTTTCTATTAGAGAGTAGAGAAGATTCTAGGATATATAATAAGGATGCGACGTCTAGCGATAGTTACATTAGGAGCGAAATAAATTATTGAGGCTGTTTGGAGGAACTTAATTGATCTCTGTGATATAGAAGTGTAGTTCGCCATACAAAATGTAGGTAGGTATATAGCATATCTCTCATACAGGGTTTCATTTATGTGGACAGTATGTGTGTTTAAACTCTCGGGGAGAATATAGGGTAAGTTACTTGAAAGAAGTTGCTTATTTAAATATATGTGTAGATGTGTTGTATTTATGGAGGGGGTTTACATGAGATAGGGCGTTTATGCTATGTTGGTATTTTTTAGTAGGGTTATCTGAGATTATATCAGCACTTAAATCAGGAGTAATGGTAGGATAATTAATGTGAGGACATGAATTATACGGGGTGCAGTGTACAAAGATCTTGAGTAAGATACGGGATAAACAGATGGTTGAATAGAAGAATAAAGATACCAAGGGTTATGGGGTGGATAGTTGTAAAAGTATAAGAATTATAGAATGATAATATTAGGTTGATGCAAAAATAATATCGTTTTTTACGTGTATGTATATCTGATAAAAAACGAAATTATTTTTGCACCAGCCGAATAGATAATAGTAGTTCTAAGAGATACATAGTTATTAAATATCAGACTTTCTTTCAAGTAACTTACCGTATATTCTCCCTGAGAGTTTAAACACACATATTGTCCACATAAATTAAACCCACTATGACAGATATGCTATATACCTACCTACATTATATAATACAAACTATACTCCTCCTATATAATAGAGATCAATTAAGTTCCCCCAAACAGCCTCAATAATTTATTTCGCTCCTAATGTAACTATTGCTAGACGTCGCATCCCTATTACGTTACCTAGCATCTTCTCTACTCTTCTGATGAGAAGCATTAGGCTTCGAAATACCCTAGTATAAATAGTTCCCTCTTTCCCAAAACCCCTAATTGATGTATACCATTATGAAATAAACGAATAAATCTGCATATATAACTATATAGTTTTTATACCTTTATTTTCTCTCTTATACAAGCTCAAAACTAATTTGTTGAGCTTTGTATTATCCCGATAATTCTCATCTTAAAGAATTGATTTTGTTTTCTTCCTTTTACCCTCGCCATATATATGTACATTTGTACATATATAATATATATATATATACGCATATATTTGTACATATATAATATATATATGCATATATATAAGGTGTGAGTAAGGGCTTCTCAATGCAAGAATTATTCAGTTTTGTAAACAGATAAATAAGTAAATAATAATTAGTTTTCAATAAATATTTCTTTACCTGATTATACATGGTATATTCTCGCCTGTAGATGGTATATTCCTCAAATTATCTCGGGAGCAGCTGTAGGAAACTCGCTTGCCGGGACATTTTCATAAATTACTAGTCGATACTCCCTTACTCCAAAAATAAGCTATACTACAAATTAAACAAACCGCATTCGTAGCAGGTGCTCGAATAAAACGGACATAATCACCTCTGTTAGAATATATCGACAAGTCCTCAAGCAAAATGGATGCCCACAAAAATCCTACAGCACATTAAGTCATCTAACAGAAAACACCACACACACTATCCAACACATGCTTGCTCAAAATACCACATTTTAATGATAGGATACAACAACCGTATTCAAGGCCTGTCGCAAAGAACAAGTAGACATACAACTCACACACACACACACACACACACACACACACACACACACACACACCGGTCCAACATTAAGTCAACACTTATCTAAAACTAAAACTGCAACAAAGAACAAAACATGTTCATTATCTAACTGCCAAAATTTTCTCCTCTCCTGATGAGAAACATTTAGCTTTGAAATGCCATGACTTAAAAAGGTATTTCCTGTCGTATTTCATTTTCACTTGTCGTGATCGTCCTTAACCTTATTGAGATGATAATGTAATAAAGTTCTAATGTAACTAATGTCGCTATTTACTTATCATTCCTTATAACTTTCTCCTCTTAATCTGATAGGTTTTATCTATCCGAATAAGCTGGGGGGGGCGTCTAAAAAATTACTTTTATCAATTTAACTTTGTATACATATATATTAGTTGTCTGGTAAGGCAACAGGGGAGATAATCGAAGCACCAAAACTGAAGCTGGCCTGTTAGGATACTATATATATATATATACAAATGTAGACAACTTTGTGCATATTTTATTAGTTTGAAAATATAGGTTCTTTCTACCAATTCTCATAAAGTTCTAATCATAGAATAGTATAATAATTTTCGAAAAGCCTACAAATTTTCATGTAGTTTCGTCATATAGCACCAAAAGTTGTGAGCATTTCAGTATTCAATTTGTCTACTAGTATAGATGTATCCATATATGATATAAAGACAAAGGCCACAAAAAATATATTCTAACACAAACAAACAGAAACCTGACCTACCTGACACATCCCTACTAAATATAAATCTCCTCATACCAACACACACTAATAATACAACAATCTGCATCACTTTCAGCAGACTTTGAATACACACGATACAAACAACTTTATTAACGATAAACCAAATGTTAAAAACCAATTAGCACTCCTCTAAAACTCCAACATCCAAATCTGTCCTCTTCAACGACTGCCACCAGACGTATATAGGAGAGACACAACGTAAATTTGAAAATAGAAAAGACACAAAGAACGGAAACCTCTTAAATGTACTTTTCTCTCACTGTGCTGAAAATGGTCACGTGCAAAAATCATCAAATTCGTTCCAGACAGAGCTGAACGAAGACTTTTAGAATCAGAATACCATCACCATCAAGCAGAGAAAAGGGATTTTATTATGAGAAATATAATAATCAAAGAACAAGATGAATGTAGATCTTGGGTAGTTATTCTATATATCCTTAACCGGTTCTCCTTATATAATTTTGATAAAATTAATAATATACTAACAAATAGATATAAATAAAAAATATATTAAACAAATATTTAAAAAAAAAAACATTTAACAGTTCAGAAAATATGTATCCGTATATATATATATATATATATATATATATATATATATAGGTAACGTCTGAATGTGTATATACATAAAATAATCCAATCCCCTACACGCACCTTAATAAATTCTTTTCCAGAGTAAGAAGATCATAAAAAAATGTATTCCCTCTTCACTTGCATGTGGTCTGTAACCCGTTTCCTTAGCATTTTAACTCAATCTTCATGATGTCCCCTTGGAATAGGGGCGAAACGTTGATTACCATTTATTTATTTAAAATTTTTCTTTTTCGTTATCATTACGTCAACCATCGTTTGTATTTTTATATTTATTCATATATATATATATATATATATATATATATATATATAGTAATCCACATGCAGTACTGTTCGTTGTATCACAACTAATCATGCTGCTAGATTAGCACTTTTCCCTAGCTGGGGGGGGGGTGAATCTGAAACCATCACGTTGATAACCACCTTTTTGGTGCAATTTATATGTTAGAAATCTCAGCGACTATTGATCAGAATTTAACAAATGAAAGCTCGTTGGAAAGGTAATGACTTGAATTTTGTAGTGGGCTATGTAGCATTTCCCCTTAAGGTCGCACATTAAAGAGAATCATCCATCATCCAGAACTTATGGCACTATTTTACAGCCATGAAATGTTTCAGTTAAAATCATTTGTTTTCCTGGTTTTGCATATGAATTACAAAATCTAATATTGCCCCAAAATGGCCTTGATAGAGGAGAGACTAAAACTTGCTGCTATGGTTTCAAATGATCTTAAATAACAGCAAGGGGAGACTTGATTCCAAATATTTCTTATATGTTATGTCTCCCCTCTTTGGTTTTCATACATAAAGTAAATTTCACAGTGTATAAGGATTATTTGATAATGGAGATATTCATAATCATACCCTATTTCGAAAAGAGAGAACATATAGCATATGAGAAATATTTGGAATCAAGTCTCCCTTTGCTGTTATTTCAGATCATTTGAAACCATGGCAGCAAGTTTAATCTCCCATCCGTCAAGGTCAGGGTTTGGGGGAAATAAATAAATAAATAAATATATATATATATATATATATATATTTATAGATAGATAGATAGATAGATAGATTGATAGATATATTGTATATATATATGCGTGTGTGTGTGTGTTTGTGTGTACATATATTCAATTTCATCTGCGATATTACATAATTATTACCACAAATAGACATAACAGTGTAGCTCACACGGACCATGAACGCATCAGACCGGAAATCCTAGACTTGCATTTCAATCTCTTCTGGGTTAATCAGTAGGACAAATTTGAAAACAGCGCGAAATTTGAGTCCAGAGATTCTGGTCTGTTGCTTTCATGGTTTGTATGATCTGCAGCGTCATCGCTGAGTGTGGAAATAATGTATATATGCACACACACACACACACACACACACACACACACACACACACATATATATATATGTACACACACACACATATATATATGTGTGTGTGTGTATATATATATATATATATATATATATATATATATATATATATATATATATATCATTATTATTATTTTTATTATTATTATTACGGGCATAAAAGGCTACATCTCATAATAATAAAATAAAGAAATGCGCCTCATAAAAAAATGCGCCCCATAAAAAAATAAGGCGACTCATTCATATATATATAAATATATATATATATATATATATATATATATATATATATATATATAATTTCAGAATATACATATATATAATTTTAGAATATATATATGTATGTATGTATGTATGTATTTTTGTATGTATGTATGTATGTATGTATGTATATGAATGACTAATAAAAAGAGCCTATAGCGCTTTAAAAAGGTAGCGAAAACAATTAGAAAATAGCATTTTGAAGCTGTTCATATAGCTAAAACTACAACAACTCATGTATATGTATGTATATATATATATATATATAGAGAGAGAGAGAGAGAGAGAATAGAAGGAGAGGGGAGAGCAAGGGAGTATAGAGATAGAGAAAGATAGGATGAAAGAGAGAGCGCGAGACAGAGACAGAGAGACAGATAGACATCCCAACTATCATAAATTGACCTGAGGTAATATCGTCAGCATCGGACAAAGCTAAAATTTTTGCAAAGAACTTTGCAGCTAATTCTACCCTTTGCGACTACGGCCGCCAACCACCAATAGTTTCTCCTGTATCAGAAAACACTCTATGTGATATACAAATATCTGTACGTGATGTTGCCAAGCTAATCAAAAACCTTGATTCCAGTAAAGCAACCAGTCCTCACGGTATTCCAATTATAGTACTCAAAAAAATTCAACCATTTAAACGTTGTCTTAAGGAGAATTGCTTCCCATCACAATCTCATCACTATGCCCTATATTGAAGAATTCAGGTGATCGCGCGTCTCCCTCTCAGTACAGGCCAATAAGTTATCTCGTCAGCATCAGATTAGGCCAAACTATTTGCCAAGAACTTTTCAGCAAATTCTACCCTATGCGACCATGGTCATCAACTTCCCGTATTTCCTTCTATAACAGATAACACGCTATGCGACATACAAATATTTGTGCGTGATGTCGCCAAGCTAATCAAGAACCTTGATTCCAGTAAAGCAACTGGCCCTGACGGCATTCCAATTATAGTGTTGAAAAAGCTTCAACCAGAATTTGCCCCCATACTTACCAAACTGTTTAAGCGTGGTCTTAAAGAGAAGTGCTTCCCAACACCATGAAAAACCTCATCAGTATGCCCTGTATTTAAGAATTCAGGTGATAGGTCATCTCCCTCTCAGTACAGACCAATAAGTCTCCTGTATGTCATGAGTAAGTTGCTGGAATCTGTATTAAATAGAGAAGTAATCAACCACCTCAGCAAAAATAACCTTCTTAGTGACAGTCAATATGGTTTCCGTTCTGCTAGATCTACATCAGATGTGCTTACAATTACATCTCATAGGCTTAGCGAATATCTCGACGGAGGTTTCCTTTAAAGGGAAATTGCTCTTGCATAAAGGTTTACTTCACAAGATCTTCAGCTACGGTATAGCTGGAAATATCTTCTCAATTATTAAATCATTTCTCTCTGATAGTTTCATAAGAGTAGTGGTTGATGAGCAGGAATCAGAAGCTCACAGTATTAATGCTGGAATCCCTCAGGGGTCCATCCCAGGCCCAACTCTCTTCCTGATCTACATTAATGATCTTCCAAATCACATCCTTACATCATTCGTTGACATTTATGCTGATGACACTACTATCTATGGTAGAATATCTAAGACCGTAAACGACCAAATCCTTTCCTCTGATCTTGAGTAAATGGTACAATGGAGAAAGAGGTGGCTTGCTACTTTTAATGCATCTAAAACCAAGCTTTTAACTTTACATCATCAACGCTCTGATTCCCATCTGGCATCAATTGAAATGAATGGCTCTCGTCTTGGGGAGGCCCCATGTTTTGACAAGCTTCTGGGTTTGACCTTTACACCTGATCTGAAATGAAACACATACATTAAATCCGTTGCCAAGGCCGCTGATAGATATCTCACTGCTGGTGCAATTCTCTATCTATATAAGAGCCAGGTACGTCCAAGGATGGAGTATTGTTGCCACATCTGGGCAGGAGCTGCTAAAAAGGACTTATCCTGTCTTGATAGAGTTCAAAATAGACTTCGTAGCCTTGTGGGGGATGACCTTTTCTCTTCCCTGCAACCTCTTTCTCACAGAAGAGATATTGCGTGTTTGTCTCTGGTTTATCCTTATTTTCATGGCAAGTGCTCGACTGAGCTCCAGTCTGTGATCCCCCCTCGCCAAACTTTCACAAGAAACACCCGTCTAGCAGAAAACCCTATCAATAGTTTCCCCCCACTCTTTATCTGTGCCTAAACCTAAACATAGATTTCTTGAACAAAGCTTCTTTACTTAGAACTGCACGCCTATGGACATGTCTTCCGCTTTCCTGCTTTCCAGCTGACTACAATATGGTTGTCTTCAAGTCTAATGCAAACAAGTTTTTGATGAGCCGTTCCATATGAGTTAACAAATTTACCGAATTTCCATTACTACCGATTACTATATTGTCCAATTGTCTACTGTACACTCTTTAACCCTTATCCTCGAGTGGCCTCTTGGTCTTGATAAGTGGTGATGCCTATGTAAAAAAAAAAGTCTTTGTAAATTTGGTAAATAATATAAACCCTAGAGAAGTAAAAGTTTGTGCACTGGAAGAACATAACTAGGTGCATTGTTTACATAATTTTTGTGGAATGTCCAAATATATTTTTTAAGTTAACAGCTACGCGGCGATTCATAAGAATGGCAAAAGATGAGACTCACGGTAATGCAGTTACTTAAAGAGATTAACTGGTTATTTCTCCGCTTGTTATTATTATTTTTTTATTTATTTGTTTGTCTCGTTTGTTCTTATGAATAACGGAGCAGTCCTCTGGGCAGAACCAACAATATATGCGTGCGTGTTTATTTTTAAATGGAATACAAAGGCCGACGTGTCTGCGTTGGGAAGGCGCTCCACTGTGAACTATGCAAACGTCTGCGCTTTGGACACGCGGAGAAATGGTAAAAACACAAACCAGTGGCAGCAGTGAGTAAACGTATAAAATCGAACATTAAACGCATCTAAGCAAGGGGAGCATCTAGCATCACTTGAAGCTTGTCAGAAAGCTGAAAGGGAATATAAAGCATGTAGAAAACTACTGTAGTATCAGTACGTGTAGGAGTACTGGGAACAGTATCGAAAATCTTGTCAAAAGAATAGAAATTCGAATCAAGGATTGATTTGATACGGTAAAACCCATTACACCAATAAAACATTGGAAATATTAAGGAAAATCCTCGAGTGTGGAAGCCAACCCACATAACCACGCTAACACGGAGCTACCGCAGGTAAACTGAAATAAAAATAGAAGAAAAAATAGAAAAAAATATTATTTCTGCTTACATATAAAAGGCAGGTGTCTCTGTATGTGAGTTCGCTCCCTATGGACTCAAAAATAGCTGGCCCGATTTTTTTATTTCACATAAATTCACTTTATGTGTCTGGGTGTGTTCTTAAACAGTTTTATATCGGAATGCCTCCGATAATTATCGAAAATAGATAATCAAAAATCCGATTAAAAAACGACCCGATTTTGACCAAGTTAACAACCTTATACAGCCTAGCATCATAAGTGCGTCTGACAAGTTTTATCACCGCACAAGCAAAAGGACCTGGCATTCGTTCGAAATAAATGTTTCTGTCTTAAAATCGTTTTAGTCGTAGAAGGCCAGCCTAGCAAACATTAGTTTCTTTGGAAGAATGATTTTGTTTATTTCGTTAGTTGCCTATTTCCTGATTTAAACAACCTAAAAAGAACGCATTGGGTAACCCAAAGGTTCGTATATTTCTTAAAAAGCTGGGATAAAAAGAAAAATAGACAACCAAGAATTTAAATAAATCTCATTATGATTTTTTTATTCGACACAATAAGGTTTTTGCAAATTGAAAACTCATTTGAAAATGCTCTATTGGGTTGAAATAAATTTATAATGAGATTTGTCTAAGTTCTTGATTTTCGATACTGTTCCCAGTACTCCTACACGTACTGATACTACCCTTTTTAAGTTTATATATATATATATATATATATATATATATATATATATATATACATATATACATATATTCATATATATACATATATATACATATATATATTCATACATATATATATATATATATATATATATATACTAACTTTACTTTTGTATAAGCAATATTGCCTTTAGAGGTCTCTAATAACTTGTAACTGGCTGACAAAAATATGCTCATGAATGTGTAGCGGCATATAAATACTTATGTAAAACAAATATAAAGCATATATTCCCTTATTTCAGTATTGATTAGCACTCTTGAATGAACCTCGTTAAAAATTTCTTGGTTGCCTTATTACTTAAAATATTATATATATATATATATATATATATATATATATATATATATATATAACTACTTAATTTACTCACACAAATTTAATATACGAAAGTATAGATTTATGCGTAAACTTTAAGTATTTACTTCAAAAGTGCTCAATACGTAGGTAGAGCTAGTTAGTAATTTATAAAATATATATGGCGATTAAGCTACACTGAATATTCTGCGTTTCATCCACTGTAGGATTCGTCAGGCTTATGCGCGAATTTTGTGGTTGCTTCTTGTTTTTATATGTGTTGAGGATTTCTAGTTAGCCAATCAGCTTTCTAGTATCCACCGCGCCCCCTCCTATCAGCCAATGGGCATGCATTTTATTGAACAAAGGATCTGTTTTAGAACTAGGTTAGTGGCTTTTTATATATATATATATGAATATACCTATGTGTATTTTTTATATATATGAATATACCTATGTGTACACACACACATGCACACATATATACATATATGTGTGATCGTTTATATATATTCATGTTTATTTAGTTTATTTATTTGTTTGTTTTCTATAAAATTTGAATATTGATAAATATTTTATTTATTATTTGCATATGTTGTTGTTTATTGTTGAGTTAGAAAGAATTAAATGATCCTAATTATGATATAATAAAATTATTAATTTTTATGTAAATTATAAAATTATTAATTCCATCTACTAACTAGCTAACTAATGAATTAATTTTATTCAAACAATTTTCACTACATAAATATATGCAAATAATAGGGGGGAAATAAGTTCAATCCAGCGACTTACACCCTTTCTAACTCAATAATAAACAACAACATATGCAAATAATAAATAAAATATTTATCAATATTCAAATTTTATTTTTAGCTGCAATATTTTAAGTCTAAAAAATTCTTATTTTTTACTTTACTAGAATATCTTGTTCTTTACTTTTCCAGGTTGAATTTCTTGTCCTTTACTTTTCCAGGTTTAATAAAATCTTAAGAATATTACTTTTCATGCGCGCATTTTTCCATATAATATATATATATATATGCAAACATACACACACACACACACGGCAATGTTACACATATACGTAAGGTTAAAAGCACCAAATGTTATGTTTCTGCAATCGACGTTGCTTTGGTAATCAGTATATAAAATTATCGGGTGAATAATGGTTACACAGTGTGCATTTAGCCCTACGGGCTTAATCCTTGACCTTTCCGTGAAACCGCAGTTATCGATGGATGACCAAACTAATGTATGTTATTATTTAAGATTAACATTTATTCTTTTACATATATAAATGAGTACTTTGGTCATGCCTCTTATACTAAGAAAATATCACTGTACTACATATGTGTGTGTGTGTGTGTGTGTGTGTGTGTGTGTGTGCGCGTGAGAGAGAAATAGCGGGGAGAAATAGAGTCTGTGTCAGTGTGTGTGTGTGTGTGTGTGTGTGTGTGTGTGTGTGTGTGCGTGTTTCAGTACGATCCACACCCATCCTAGCAGATCTAAGCTACCAAGACAAATAAGCTTCTACTTTTTTTTTTTCTGAATGAAGCCGCAGTCGTCGCACCCTCCCAACCAACGTTCCACCTGGTCGGGCTTTTTCTCCCCCTCCCCACTCCCCTAAAAAAAGTAGCAATATTTCCTTGAACTCTTTTGATATTCTTTTCTTTGGCACCACCAATCCCCCACCTCATCCCTTTAACCCGCGAACCCCACGTCCTGGCGAAGCACATACCTACACGCATGTCTACATCAAGAATTCCCACCCTCTCGCAGAAGCCGTCGACCAGTCTACCTGCAAGCGCGCCCAAATAAGGCGAATAATTATTCCGCTGATATCACGCACCCCACGCACAGGTAAAAAAAAAAAAAAAAGGATGGGGTATACGGTATTTATTGCTTGCCGTCGAGTAAGTTTTGGTAAACAAATCTTGAAACCAGTAATATAGTTCATGGACACATTTGTTATGTTTCTTGGAAAAGAAAGATATAGTTTTTACTAGTAATTTGAACGCGACATATTGGAACTTTATAAACGGTTACATTCAGATAAATCCTGCTCATAACATCTAAACGAATAAATGCGAAAGTTTGTCCTTTTTTTCTCTCTCTCATTTATAACAACTATAATTCTAAGGGAGGTCATTCATTCATTTCATATGAATCGGGTGATTCTATTGTTGGCGTGTGTTTCCCTGATATCTTTCTCGTTGGAATTCTTTCTAGAAAGACATCGGGTTCATATAGGATAGACCACGTGAAGATTACTAGTTTTTTTTTGTTTTTGTTTTTTGTTTTTGTTGTTTTTTGGTGGGGGTTGGTTTTCAGTAGATAGTCATCGCTTATGAAGGCCGAGAGGCCACTCAAGGCTAAAGGTCAAAGAGTGGCCTGTGAGACAACATCGGTAATGGGGGGAATTGGGTATGAATTGATTATTTAATAGGGCAGCTCAACAATAACTTATTTATGTTGGATTTGAAAATAACCTGAGTAGGTTTGCTGTATTGTGTTGCACAGGCAAGCAGTTCTAGGAAATAAACTTTGCTCATGGAATTTTCGTTAAATGAAAGTGTAATATGGCGTGGGCGGCTATATGCAAATACCGAACCTTGAATGAAATGCCATCACGGTAAGAAAAAAGAACACTGTAAAAAGGAGAGCTGATAGCGAGTTGAAGTTCTTTTCTATTCTTTGTCTACTTTGCGACTGAGGCCACAACGTGTTGGGTAACGTTACAGAAATGTTTCTGTGGATCGAAATGGATTCGAACTTGACACAGACAGGTTGCTGTGCATTAATCACTTAACCTTAATCATATCATGGTGGCTTAGTGGACAGAGACACTGATGACGACTTGGGTGTGCCAAGTTCAAATCCAGTTGATTTTACTGTATTATTTTCATTTAAACGATTTGACAACCGTTAACACAAATATATTTCTGGAGTGCCAGTATTTTAATGGTGAATAGCCAAACCGAGCTGCACTCAAAATAATCGATAGTTGCGAAATATACCATTAAAGAAATAGAGTTGTCGTTTTAAAGTTCGTCAACTAAAAAAAAAAAACACACTCTCCCTCCTTTAGTAGAGCACTGTGAACAATTTCGCCCGCTGTATGCAAAGCTCTTTGTTTGTAAATAAACAAACAAATCGAGCACTGTAAAAGTGGTGGTCAAATGTTCATATGAAGAGACATTTGAGGAGATCGTTTGCGGGCACCAATCCCACGTGCCAGATGGTAGAACTGCCGACTTGATGATTGTAAGTTCGAACTTTGGTTCAGGATGGGTGCTAGTCTAGCCGCACCGAAGAGTTAGGGTTCAGCAAAACAGTCTGTCTATATATATATATATATATATATATATAAAGTAATAATGTTCGTGTGTGTGTTTGTCTGTGTGTGCAACTCCCTATGATCAAAGAAATATAAAGTGTCTATAGTGTGTGCACACCTCTCCTGGCCAAGAAATATTAATGCTCATTGTAATATACTTCTGTCAAAGGAGACATTTATTTTTATGTGTAACTTCTAGATATAGCATTCTTCACATCACATATACATCGATTGATTTATGGTTATTAGCATATCACATTAAATTAAATCATTTTAAATAATTATCTCGATTATATTACTTATTCGACATAATAACCGCGTTAATACTGTTCTATTTAAAAATATAATTCAAAATGTAACTATTTAGTTTATTTTCATTTCAATTTATATTTTATTTAACTTAAATTTACTTATTATTATCGTAATTCTGAAACCTTTTAATTTTCAAACCAGAAAACCAAGAGGAATAACTGTGATAGTTTAATTCTTTGAGCACATTATTAAATATTTTCTATAATAGATTTATTTCATTTCGAAATATTCTTCTAAGTTGAATTATTATTTTTATTTTTAATTCGGAGGTAATTTTTTTTTTTCGCTTATTCTTAATTTTTAAGTAACCTTTTGGTACTCATGCAGAGAGTGAACCCAGAGTCCACCCGGCTTTCTCCGGAAAATGACTCCAACAGCCGGAGTAAACCGAGCGTCGCTGAGGAAATTAAGCCGAGCGTCGCCAATGAAAGCATAAGAAGAAAAGAAAACCTACGTTAAATTTTAAATTTTATTAGCTGTAAAGAAAAAATTTATAATAATATTTTTTGTTTTGTTTTGTTTTTGCTATATATATATTTGGTACTCATGCAGAGAGTGATCCGTGCTGAAATAATAACGTTATTATTTAAAAAGCCATTCTTAACATGGGGAGGGGGGGTGTTTTGTACCTATTCTGTACTTTAGCCTTACAATTGAATAAAAGAAAACATCATAAAACTTTAATTAAACGTGGACATGCGATTTAAAAAATAGCGCGGATCACTCTCTGCATAAGCACCATATATTTTTTAGATAAATAATGTTAAAGATTTTTTAGTTAATGTCAATTTTCTTTCCAACTCCTCAAAAAACTTTAAAATGACGACTTTTATAGGTTTTCGGTGTTTTTTTTTTTGTTTTTTTTTTAACAAGGTGGTCACCACTTACCCAGGCCCGGAAGCCACTCGGGATAAGGGTTATTGCGTGCACAGTACGTTGATGTTGAGATCTGATAAAGTGTCTACTTAAGGGGGCGGTTCATCAGAAATTTGTTTATGTTGGACTTGAAGACATCCAAGTTGTAGTCAGGTGGGAAACAGGCAGACGAGCACCTGCCATGGAAGTAACGATAAAATAAAGGCTCGCAACGTCTCTCCTGCGGTGCTGAAAACGAATATCACATTTAAATTTGGGGCATGATATGAAGAAATTACTTTTTCAAAAAGTGGGGGATCACTGTCCTATATAAATTTGACATAAAATGAGCACGCACTGTCTAGCCACCTAATAATTTCTTCATATCATAAAACAAATTTAACCGGGGTTTTCGTTTTTAGCACCCCCGAAAACTGGCGCTGCTTTTTTCTAACTAAGAGATTCGTTCATTTTTTTTATAAGTTAGGACGCTAATAATGCCGTCAGTAAGCTTACATGAGCGTTTTTTTTTGGGGGGGGGGATATTTAATTATAGAACTTGTATAGTTTTTAACAGGTGCTTCTGGAGTTTAATTAACCGTTTTTCCGTAAGTAACGTGCCGACATTAACCATCAAACCATTAAAGCAGAATCGTTTAATATTTTACATAAATTCTGTTTACATTAGGGGCTCCACAGCCCCCTTATGTAAACAGAATTTTTGTGAAATATTTAACTGCTGAAGCACCTGTTAACAACTATACAAGTTGTATAATGAAAAAAAGTATGTTTTGTAAACTTACTGGCAGCATAATTAGCGTCCTAAATTATGAGATGGAAAAATGAACGAATCTTAGTAAAAAAAAAAAAAAACAGCGCCGGTTTCGGAGATGCTGAAAACGAATATCAGTTAAATTTGTTTTGATATGAAGTAATTACTACGTGGCCACAAGGTGGGTGCTCATTTTACGTTAAATTTATATAGGAAAGTGATCCCCCACTTTTTGAAAAAAATTTCTTCATATCATGAAAAATACTAATCTGCACCAAATTTAAATGTGATATTCGTTTTCAGCACCACCGAAAACCTTTTTAAATGTTTTTTGAGGAGTTGGAAAGAAACTTTACATTGACCGATTTTTTTTATTCGAGAAAAGGTTCAAAGGTAAGTCAAATAAACACTTTTTTTTGTAAAATTTTTTTTTTTAATTATCTTTGTTTTGGGAGGTGTTATTTTTATTTTTTTATTTTTATTTATTTTTTTTTTTCTCAAGGAAAAACCTGAAAACTAGAAAAATTGAAAAAAAACTGGGTGGAATAGATTTTTTTTCTTTTCTTTTTACACGCCACTCAGGGATAAGGGTTATTGCAGTTGCGTTAGTGTGGAGATTTAATGAAGTGTTTACTTGAGGGGGTGGTTCATTGGGAATTTGTTAACGTTGGACTTGAAGACATCCAGGTTGTAGTCAGGTGGGAAACAGGCAGATGGAACAGAGTTCCACAGGCGTGCAGTTCTAAGAAAGAAGCTTTGTTCATGGAATCTACGTTTGGATTTAAGCACAGATAAACAGTGGGGAAAGTTTTTCACAGTGGATTCAGCTAGACGGGTGTTTTTCGTGAAAGATTGGCGAGGGGGGACCAGAGATTGAAGTTCAGACGAGCACCTGCCATGGAAATAACGATAAAACAAGGATAGGCTCGCAACGTCTCTTCTGTGGGAGAGAGGTTGCAGGGTAGAGAAAAGGGCATGCCCCACTAAGCCACGAAGTCTATTTTGTACTCTGTCAAGGCAGGATAGGCTGTTTTAGCAGCTCCTGCCCAGATGTGGCAGCAATATTCCATCCTTGGACGTCCTTGGCTTTTATATAGATAGAGAATTGCATCAGTAGTGAGATATCTTCTGGAGCGGTAGAAGGATCCCACCATCTTTCCAGCGACCTTGACAACAGACTTGATGTACGTGTTCCATTTCAGATCAGGAATAAAGAACAACCCCAGAACCTTGTCAAGACATGGGACTTCTCCTAGACGAGAGCCATCCATTTCAATTGATGCCAGATGGGGATCAGAGCGTTGATGATGTAAAGATAGGAGTTTGGTTTTAAATGCATTAAAGGTAACCAGCCACATCTTCCCCCACTGAAACACGCGCTCGAGATCAGAGGAGAGAGAATCAGAGAGAACTTTGTCATTTACAGCCTTTGATGTGTTGCCGTAAATGGTCGTGTCATCAGCATAGATGTCAACGAATGATTTAAGTATGTGTTTAGGGAGATCATTGATGTAGATCAGGAAGAGAGTTGAGCCCAGGATTGACCCTTGAGGGACTCCAGCATTAATACTGCAGGCCTGTGATTTTTGTCCATCGACCACTACTCTTATG
This sequence comes from Euprymna scolopes, assembly GCF_053919585.1. Taxonomy (NCBI): domain Eukaryota; kingdom Metazoa; phylum Mollusca; class Cephalopoda; order Sepiida; family Sepiolidae; genus Euprymna; species Euprymna scolopes. The sequence goes on from NC_136483.1 coordinate 88,139,059, forward strand.
AGCCTATCGGAGAGATATGATTTAATGATTGAGAAAACATTTCCAGTTATACCGTAGCTGGAAATCTTGTGAAGTAGGCCCTTATGCCATACCTTGTCGAAGGCCTTTGATATGTCAAGAGTAATTTCCCTAGAAAGGAAGCCTTTGTCAAGAGATTCACTAATCCTATGAGATATAACCGTTAGCACATCTGCGGTAGATCTTGCGGAACGGAAACCATATTGTGTGTCACTAAGAAGGTTATTTCTGCTGAGGTGGTTGACTATTTCTCTATTTAATATGGATTCCAGCAACTTACTCATAACACACAGGAGACTTATTGGTCTGTACTGAGAGGGAGATGACTTATCACCTGAATTCTTAAATACAGGGCATATTAATGAGGTTTTCCAGGGAGTCGGAAAGCACTTCTTAAGGCAACGCTTCAACAGTTTCGTAAGTATGGGAGCAAGTCTGGTTGAAGCTTTTTTTTTAACACTATAATTGGGATGTCGTCAGGGCCAGTTGCTTTACTGGAATCAAGGTTCTTGATTAGCTTGGCGACCTCATGCACAGATATGTGTATGTTACCTAGCGTGTTCTATGTTATAGGAGGAAATATGGGGAGTTGATGGCCTTCGTCGCATAGGGTAGAATTTGCTGCAAAGTTCTTTGCAAATAGTTTGGCCTTGTCTGATGCTGACGAGATGACTTCTGGTCCATTGATAATGGTTGGGATAGAACGCACACTTCTGTCCAGGATCCTATTTGTTATTTGCCAAAACTGGTGGGAACTAAGCCGCTGATCAGCTAATTTGGATTTAACAGATTGGGGATATAGCTCTCTTGCATTTTTTATTACTCTTTTACAGTGGTTGCTGACGTTCCTGAAAGCAGTTTTAGTCTCAGTGCATCTATTACGTTGGTAGCTATGGAAAAAGTGATTTCTGTGCGTGATAGCAGCAGCACATTCTGGGGAGAACCATGACTGGCTGTTAGGTTTTTGTTGGAATTTTTTAGATGGTATGAATTGGTCTATGCCTACAATTAACCATTCGGTCAGATCTGATACTACAGAGGACACCTTCTTTTTAAACATGGAATGCAGAGGTAAATCAGATATGAATGTACGGAAGCTATCCCAGTCAACCATAGAGTATCGGTATACAGTACGGTGGAGGGGTACGTCTGGGGACTTCTTACATTTCATTTTTATCTTAACTGATACAACGGAGTGGTCAGAGGATCCTAGAGGAGAATGAACGGAACATGAACATAGCTCAGGGGAAGTTTAGAGAAAAAGGTCTAGCAAGCTTGCATATTGACCGGTAGTATCGCGCACACGGGTGGGTTCGCGAACAATCTGAGTGAGGTCATAAGCAATGGCAAAATCATGTCAAAACCTCCCCTCATCGTCTGTCTTATTTGGGTGGGCCAGCCATTCCACGTTATGGACGTGGAAATCACCACAGATGTGGATGTTTTTTTCATATTAAAACAGATATTGTTGTTGTTTCCTCAGACCGTTGTTTTATTAATGGTGTGTGTGTGCGTAAATCGTATTTCGCATTCGCGCTGGAGATCTTTCTGTGTTGCTCGCTCAAACGCCCACAATGGCAATTGTAGGCCTAGACTTGGCAAAAAAAAAAGGTGCCAGTCCGAATGATGACACCTCCAGGCATAGCCATCGCTTACCTTTCCTTGTCCACATGATGCACTAGCTTTCGTCCGTGCTAGTAATGTTTTTTTTTTCTGACAAAAGTCGAGGATTCCAGTTTGTGTTTCCAGCTGCTCACTTAAGGCTGTAAAATTCATGTTTGGGGGGGGCTCTGACGTTAAAGTACGAAATGGTGTGCATTTTTTTTACTAATTTATTTTCTTTTCTTCCTCTTCCAAATTGTCGTCTGCTGCTTTGAATTTTCCACTCGCGCGAACATGCGTCGCGTTAAAAACCATCGCGCTACATTGTCATTGGTCCAGCTTTATGTTTCGTCAGATGGCTTAATTTTCTCGGCGACGCTCGACTTACTCCGGCTGTTGACGTCATGTTCCGGAGAAAACCGGTCGTGCGCTGGATCACTCTCTGCATGAGTACAAACACTTTCATTTGTTATTGTTGAGTTATCCGGGGGGGTTCACTGTATTTAGTAGTTTTATGCCGATATAATTCATCGTTCTGTTTGTAATTGTTTATTTTTTATTTTAAAAAAATTACAGTTATTGAACTATAAGTGGTTTGTTTTCCATACTTATAGCTAGATGTGCTCTGAACTGATAGCATAATACTTAAAGTTAAATTCAAATTTTTACATATCTTTTAATTAAAACGCGAAAAAACAAACAATTGGACGCTTAAAACGTACACAGTAAAACAATACTGTGTAAAATGTTCTTATGGTTGTCAACGAGTTAATGTAGATTTATTTGTAAGAAAATTGCGTTCAAATAACTTAAACGTAATACGGAAATAAACGATGTAAAAAAAATGCAGAAAGTATTAACAAGTTTTTATTTGGATAGTTTAAACGCGGAAAAAAAACAATTGGGGCGTTGAAAACGTACACAGTAAAACAATACGTTGTCAACGGGTTAAAGTTGATTTATTTGTAAGAAAATTGTGACAGTATAGTTGTAATACAGATAGTTTCAAAACATCCCCACCCTTCCCATGTTAAATAATAATTTCTAAATAATAGCCTAAATATTTTAGTGCGCAGGTCAAATTCTTCAAAAGTAGCGATTTATGTTTATTTGTTTACGCTGTTATGGGTTTATGTTTATGTACGCATACGCAACCGGAAGTCGTAAACTGGATGTTGGGTTACAATACTCGTTACAAGGTCATTTGAGTTTTATAATTATATAGATTTAATATAAAATATATTTTTTTTACCATATATGATATCACATACTTCGCTGTGGCATAATTATTACCATAAATCGGTATTTTTTTAGTTTACCGACCCCTCGGCATTCTCCTTTAAATTGTCGACATTTATAAATTTGGGGGACGCTGAGAACGAATATTGCATTTATTTCTTGCGCAAACGAGTAGTTATTCATATTTGAAGATATTTAATATCCAACGTAATCACTACAGTTTGGCAAGCAAGATGGCCGCCCGTGCATTTACTAAACAACACCAAAAAGAGCCAAACGAGAATTAAAATGACTCCAGGCCTCCTTTCACTTTCTCATGATTGGACAAATAATTATTTTTATGATAAAAAAAGACATTTATTTTTGTTTTTTGACACAAACCGAGTTTTTTCTTCTGACATCAAATCTGATAATCAAACCCGTCGGAAATTGACCGTTTGCATGGTATGAACTCCTGGACCCTGGGACTTTTTAAAGAAATGTTAGTTTCAATAAAGTGGGGGATCACTTTTCTATGATAATTTAACCTAACATGAGCACCCACACGTTGACACCCCCCCCCCAAAAAAAAAAACATTTTGAGGCAGGGGGGATGTCGGCGGCCGGGGGGGATGTTGGGGCGTTGTTGTAATTGTACTATCTAGAAATTTTTCCTGTGAAGGTGTGTTTTGCAATGAGCATAAATAAAAGTCAAGGTCAGACGTTTAAACACATTGGCGTAGACCTGACATCAGACTCTTTCAGTCACGGTATGTTCTACGACTCCATCAGCCGGACAGGAAGTTCAGAAAACCTTTACATTCTAGCTCCAAATCAAAGGAGCAGAAATGTAGTTTACCACGAGGCTCTTCAATGAAAAGTTCTAAAAAAGGATATGATGAAAAACTGATATGATCTGATTGTGGTATGTTTTCAGTATTCAATGTGTTAGATAAGATTTAAGCATCGAGTTGAAATTTACTTCCCCCTTACAATATCCACTTACTGGAAAGGTGCCCACAAATCGCGTACCTAAGTGTGCAGAAACGTCCCGTGCGATGTGCGGGTATATTTGCTAGTGTATATATACATATATATATATATATGTATATATATATATATATATATATATAGTAAGTTATGAAAATATATATGACAATTAAGCTACATAGAATATTCCGCGTTTAATCCTCGTGAGAATTCATCAGGCATAAGCCTGACACCTGACGAATTCTCGCGAGGATGAAACGTGGACTATTCTGTGTAGCTTAATTGCCATATATATTATCATACTTTACTTCCTAGCTCTACCTATGTATTGAGCATAGTTGAAGTAAATACTGAAAATTTATGCATAAATTATATCTTCGTATTTTAATTTATGTGATTAACTAAAGTAGCCATATATATATATATATATATATATATATATATATATATATATATATATCAGTAGAGAGAGAGAGCTAGTTGACTGAAACATATTCATAACTGTTTAGCGATACCTAAATATTTATGTAAAATACAAATAAAAATTGCTCTACTTTGGTATTGAGCAGTCTTGTATAAACATCCTTAAACATTTCGGATGGTTTCATCTTCAAACCAATATATATATATATATATATATATATATATATATATATATATATATATATATATATATATACATATATATATATATGTATATATATATATATATATTCTATTTATTATTATATAAAAATCATTTTGTGTGTGTACGTATTATGTGTATTCCTTCCTTATTTATAGGTTCCGAAACGACTAAGCCTATCTTTTGCAAATTTCAAACAGTACTAAGTTACATGTCTGGCAGTTTTCTTAGATAGGTTTTGTGCAGAAATTCATCCGATAGCATAGAAAATCGAAAAAAAAAACGGTCTTAAAAAAATAGTATTTCTTCTCTTATAGATAAAAAAAGAATATTCTCCTGCAAAAATTCTTCTTTTTTATCTACAAGAAAAGAAAGACTTTCTTTAAGGTTGTCAAGCTTAAATATCAGCTGACGTAATATTGCAGACTAACACAGACGGAATTTGACGAACGATATTATCATTATTACTTTTTCATTTTTAATGATTTTTGCGAGTTAGTCAACTGAGCAAATTATTCCTAGTAATATATAATAATTAATAGATGATTTGTTTTATAATAATACATAGGAAATGTTCATAAATTAAAATATCATGTTTAAGCGTATTATATGACCGGGTGGCATGCTAGTATATATATATATATATATATATATATATATATATATATATATATATATATATATATATATATGGCGATTAAACTACACTGAATATTCAGCGTTTCATCCACTCTATGACTCCTCATAAGCCTGAGGAGTCCTAGAGTGGATGAAACGCCGAATATTCAGTGTAGCTTAATCGCCATATATATTTTATAAATTACTAACTAGCTCTACCAACGTATTGAGCACTTTTGAAGTAAATACTTTAAGTTTACGCATAAATCTATACTTTCGTATATTAATTTTATGTGAGTAAATTAAGTAGTTATATATATGTATATATATGTGTGTGTGTGTGTGTGTGAGTGTGTGTGTGTTTGTGTGTGTGTAAGAGAGAGACAGAGGGAGAGAGAGGAGAGATCTCTCCTCATTGATTCTGAAACGGCTGAACCTATCTTTGCAAATTTCACACAAAGATAATTTATATGTTTGGCAGTGCTCTGGGATATGTTTTATACAGAAATTCATCTGATAAATATCGAAAATCGAAAAGTGTGATTCTAAAAATAGTTGGAGTTTTTTTTTTGCTTATATATAAAAAAGGAAGAATTTTTACAGAATAATATTTTTCGTTACACCGACAAGGGAGATGATAAAAATCATAAATTGATTTCTTCTTGGAGATCCTGAATTATCGACATCTGGAGATATAGCTGAGTGGTAAAGTATTTGACTACATATCGTATGATCCTCCGTTCAAGTCCGGATGTTCCCCGCCATTTTATTTTAATTTTTTCTTATTAATGAGTTCAATTTACAAGCGAAGAAAAAGGACCATTTAAAATCGGCGCAAATCATTTCTTCGTTTTCATATTATAAAACTAAACATTCATCAGAAGTGACTTTTCCAGGGCATTCATCGTCAAGTCCAAATATCAGCTGACGCAATATAGTAAACAAACACAGACGGAATTTGATAAACTGCATTATCATTGTGCTTTTACTTCTGTTTATTGTTTTTGTGAGCTACTTCACCTCATAATATATAATATCCAATAGTGGGTTGATTCTATGACAGTACATAGCAATCTGCATGAATTAAAATATCATGTTTAAGCGTATTGTACGACCGGGCAACGCCGGATTACCAGCTAGTATATATATATATATATATATATATATATATATATATATATATATATATATATATATATATATATATATTAGCAGTTCAGCCCGGCTTTTCTCGGGTCCTGTGTACTGTTCATAACTTTATGTGCATATGTATATATATATTAAAAAGTTTTACTCATATCCAGGAAACCTACATCTAAAATTTCAAGCATTTAGACGCAAAATGGCGGAGAAATTTGGGAGCGTCTGCACAGGTCAACTCATTTAACTTTCACCTTTGACAGCCAAATGTTTGCCCAAAAGCTGATTAAAAAGCTTGCTGCATGTCTGAATACCCTTTATATAAAATTTTAAATGTTTAGACCCAAAATTGGTTTAATAGTTTGCTCGAGACCGAATAAGTCAATTTTTTTTAACGTTGACCCCTTGACACAAAATTTACAGCCAAAAACCAATTTAAAAGCTTGCCCTATGTCTGAATACACTTTATTTAAAATTTTTAAATGTATAGACCAAGAATTGGCTGAGTAATTTCGTAGAGACCGCAGAAGTCAATGTTTTTTTTAACTTTGACCCAAATTTTTACCCCCTTAACATTTATTGCTTTGGGCTCAAATCAAATTAAAATGTTTGATCCTACAGGTAAAATTTCAAGTGTTTAGATCCAAAATTGACGGAAGAGTTTGGTAGATTTTTTAAAGGTCAAATCGTTGAACTTTGACCCCTTGAAAGACAAATTTCTGGCCGAAAACCGACTGAAAAGATTTTTCCAGATTTTACCAAGCTCCTCTGGGTCTAAACACTTGAAATTTTAGATATAGGTTCCTTAGACATGGATCTATTATATATATTGACGTGTGCTGGAACATTTTCGTCTTAAATTCTATGCAATTATGCAGAATGTAGAAACTATGCATTAATAGTATTCAGCATAATAGTAAATTAAACCAATCATCTAATACGAAACCATAAAAAAGTAATTAATGCTCGCTTTTCAAAGGAATATGCAGATTAGTTTATATTCATTTAATCGCTCGCATATCCATGACTGAGTATATTTTCCTTTAATAATTTTCGAAAGTCATCCTCTACTTTCGATTTAAATCTACGTCACTTCAGGTTTGGCGGTGGTCGTAACAGCAAAAACGTCAGGGTTTTTTTTACGTTCTTTTCCTTCTTTGCGGTATGGGTTCGAGCCTGCCTTCCTACTGCCACTTTTTCTTCTTTTTCTTTTTTTCTTTTTTTTTTTTTTTTGCTCAACATACACCTCCAAACACCTGGGCAACGCCGGGCTGAAATGCTAGTATATATACGAAAATAGTTGCTACCAACCACGTCACCTAACTCAGTCAAAAACCCACTATCTCTTACCCCACCCCACCCACACAAACCACCAAAAAATCCCACTACTTAACAACCCCCATCGAAACAACCCAAGGGAACTAAACCATCCCTATAGATACCACCCAACAAAAAGCAGTCCTTACAACACCCACCCCCAGTACCCCACAGTACAAAACCGACCCCAAAAATACCCCCACGCAAACACAACCCATTCAAATACCCCAGGTACCATCATAACCCATACATCCCTGCAAAACGACACAACCAACCTCCCAACCGGGACAACGAAACTAACGACCCTCACAATCATTTTTTAGGAATCCCTCACAAAATGACAACACCAGACTAGACAACAAAAATCCCAAAGTCATTAACCTATCTACAGAGACACTTACAAAGGACGAAATTGAAGTACTAAAACTAGGCCTCAAATTCTGTCCAACTCCCAAAAGTAACATAGCAGAGTTAAAGAAAGACCTTAAAGAATTTGAACGCAAATTTAGACTCATAGATATACTTAATGACAGAGATAACACAACAGACGATTCTCTAGTGAAAAACAAATCAACATACTTCCCCAACAAACATAACAACACAAAAGAACTAAATACATTCTTTGAAAGGCTCTGGAACCTCACCCCCCAACAGAAAGAAAAATCCACCAGTAATCTAACACGAAAACAAAATCAAGCACTTAAAAAAATCCGACACAGTAACAACTTAGTTATAAAGGAAGCAGACAAAGGTAATGCAGTGGTTATCATGAATAAGAACTTCTATAAAATAAAAATTTTAGAATCACTAGGGAACGAAAATTACTACAAACCAATTAGCTCTAACATAGACGACACAACCATATCTAAAATAACAATACTCTGCACAGCATACAATAGTACATTAACTAAAAAGAAAAAGACTTCCTTACAAACTTCACAACAAAAACAAACATCTTCTATGGGCTACCCAAAATATACAAATCTAACCAGGTAAGACATGCCATCAACATACAAAAGTCGGAGTATATAAGCACCCCAAACCCCAATGACCTCACATTCAGACCCATAGCAGCAGGACCATCATGCCCAACAAGCAGACTTAGCAACCTAATAGATATACTATTCCATCCCTTCACCAGTCAGAAGTTTTGTAAGAGATGACACACGCTTCCTTAGCTCCTTACCATAAACAGTAGACGATGGGACAATACTAGCCACATTCGATGTTAGCAGCTTATCAGCCTATATAGCAATATCCCACACAACCTAGGAAAAGAAGCTATCTCATATTGGATTGACAAACATACACAGACTTTACACCCCAGATTCAATGAACAATTCGTGAATGATAGCATTGGCATAATCCTCAATAACAACTCCTTCCAATTCAATAAAGACAACTACACAGCAATGTGTACTAAAATGGCACCGACATATGTCACCCTTACACTCGCCTTCCTAGAAGAGACCCTTTATGAAAGGATAGAGCAAAAGTACGGGCACAATATAAAAACACTCTTCATAAAATCTTGGAAATGATACTTAGACGACGGCTTTATCCTCTGGAGAACCACATGGGAGTGGGATATCAGAGAACTCCACACTTTGCTACAAAATCTACACCCAAAAATAAACTTCATACTAGAACAAAGCCCCACAGAACTACCTTTCCTAGACATCCTAGTAACAATCAAAAACAACAACATAATCACAGACATCTACCACAAACCCACAGACACTCAACAATACCTCCACTTCAAAAGTCACCATCCTAAAAGCTGTCTAAAATCAATACCCTACTCCCTAGCACGTAGAGTCTGCACCATAGTAACAGACAGACACCTCCGTTCGACTAGACTGAATGAACTACAAATAACACTGCGGAAAAGAGGACATCCACAACCACTAATACAGAAAGGTATTGAACTGGCTGAAAAAAATTCCAATAGACCAACTAAGAATCCCAAAAGAACACAACAAAGAACAAATTTTAGCATACGTCTCCACACACAACACAAACAACCCAGAACTATTTACACAGATAACAAAAAACCTTATCCTCCTCAATCAGAACGACAAACTAAACAACATACTTAAAACAACAAAAATAATAAAAAGCAAACGCCAACCCTAAATGCAACAAACTGCGATGTGGAGTATGTGACATAATAATAGAAGGAAACACATATACATTCAAAAACCCAACACAAACATTCAAAATAAAAAAGGATCTAAATTGCACCTCCAGAAATGTAGTATATGCAATAAGATGCACAGCATGCAACAAATCCTATATAGGCGCCACCAAATATTTCAGCAATAGAGTGGCCTTACATAAGAGCAACATCAAAATTGCAGATAACAGACAACTCTATGTTTCAAAAACACATGCAGTGGAAACAGCTTCAAAATAATGCACCTCTTCCAAACAGACAATTATTTTTATTTATTTACACAGGAAAAAAACTTCTTTACAAAATTCACTTCTGAACTGAACAGAGCCTAATATCAACACAAAAAAACATGAAATGCAAGGCACACTCGCATGCACATCCATATACATATACATATACACACCCACACATAAATCAGAACCCACACATTAAAACATACACACGTGCAGACTGCCTGACCTATGAATCGACTGGATTTAAATAATAGACGTTTCCTCCTAAAAAGCACACACAAATATATATATATATATATATATATATATATATATATATAACGAAGAAAAATTATCTAAAGCATACATGTATTTATATATAATATATAAAAACCTATATGTTTATCTATCTCCATATTTTCAAACTCTATCTTCTCCGAAACTAAAAGTCCCAGAGCGGAGCTAGGAGCCTTAAAGGATGAGATTTTACGGACCGTTCTTTTATGGGATTTTACCTGGTTATAATAGATTCTAAGGGGTCAAAAATGGGTCATAATTGAAAAACATTTTATACATTTTGGATATTCATCTTAGATTATTTTTCATTTTTAATCAGTTAGTATGCGTGTCACGTTGGTATAGTGATAACGTCACCGACTTCGAATGCTAAAGGTCCGGTTTCGATTCTAGCTGATGGAGCCCAAATACTTTTCTTTTACTTTTAAAATCACGACTCTATAATAATATATACTAAATCTGGACAAATTAAAATATCATATTTAAGCGTATTTTACGACCGGGCAAAGCCACCCCCGCGAGTATTATATATATAGAGATATAGATAGATAGATAGATAGATAGATTGGTTGGTTGGTTGGTTGTTTTTGTTTTACGGCAAATCAACCCTTTTTAGATCATTTAATGCCGAATCCAGTGATTGTGAAGAAAAGGTTTTTAATAGAATATGTATATATTTTTTCCAGTCAGTTTCTATTTAACCCATAGTTGGGACCTTAACAGGTACTACTACACCAAGTCAGAGTGGACCTGGGAGCAATGGCAATTAAGGGGTGACTCCACACTCCCCAAAGTCCGCAAGCTGGGGCCTCACCATCGGATATAGTTTAAGGTCATATCCAGGACCTATATATATATATATATATATATATATATATATATATATATATATATATATATATAACTACTTAATTTACTCACATAAAATTAATATACGAAAGTATAGATTTATGCGTAAACTTTCTTTACTTCAAAAGTGCTCAATACGTAGGTAGAGCTAGTTAGTGAGTTATAAAATGTATATGGCGATTAAGCTACACTCAATATTCCGCGTTTCATCCATTCTAGGACTCTTCAGGCTTATGCGCATAAGCCTGAAGAATCCTAGAGTGGATGAAACGCGGAATATTCAGTGTAGCTTAATCGCCATATACATTTTATAACTTACTATATATATATATATATATATATATATATATATATATATATATATATAGAGAGAGAGAGAGAGAGAGAGAGAGAGAGGGAGAGAGAGAGAGTGAGAGAGAGAGAGAGATTAAGTTAGGAAGATAAAGAGTAATATTAAATGACGACTTTATTATATTATCAAGTCAATAAGGGTTATAGAAAGGGGAATTAGGGGGAAAACACTTTAAGCCATGGAATTTCGAAGCTATTGGTAAAAGGGAAAATTATTCCCAATTTAGGTATAAATGCGCTTTCGTATAAATAATTGAATTTATTCAAAAATATTGCAAATAAATAACATCGATATATATCTATCTATACTCCTATAAAGTGTGTGTGTGTGTGTGTGTGTGTGTGTGTGTGTGTGTGTGTGTGTGTGTGTGTTCATATTAAAAACTTTTTTTCAATTTATTTATTTATATTTTATATGGGTCGTGGAATTGCATTTATCTGCAAAAGATCTAGCTAATTTGCATATTCTTTTAAGCATTCGTTTTAATTAATTCCCTATTAGCTTTTTCGCTTTCTCATGGGATTATCATCTTTAGTTAACTATAACATGCAGATATTCTACATGATTTATACTTGCGTCATTTTTGCGTAAAAAGTGTATAGTAAACACAAACCTCTTTTATATATATATATATTTATGCATGCGTGATTATATTTGTTTAAAAAATTTTCCCTACCAAACTTCTATGTCAGTTTTTGGTCTACAGACATGGAACTTTATATATAGGGTATTCGAACCAATGCGAAACTTTAGGTTTAGGTTTTAGCCGGGGAAAATCGGCGTAAAAGTGTAAATAAAAAAGGTGAAAAAAAACCCAGAGAACCGATTAAAATAAAGTAACGTTATGATATTATTTTCGAAGACCCTAGAGGTTAATCATGCTCAAACCTAAGAGCCGTTCCCTCTGTTTACAGAAAGAAAGCCTCCTCAGCTGAACGTGAATCGTCTCCAAGATTCCCCAGAACCGCTAGACTCTGGAATTCCATTCCAGGTCCCTGCTTCCCCAACTGTACTGACATGCAGAAGTTCAAGTGTAACGTGAACAGACATCTTGCTTCCCAAATCCCAACATAGTGCCCCAGTAGTCGCTGCCCCTGATAGTAGCCCCCTACACCAAAGTAGCAATGTGTCTTGTTTGGGGTGAAAACTTAATTTTTTAAAATAATTTTTTTTTTAAAGTGAGCACCAATCAGAATTGAACATGAGTCTATACTCAAGCTCGCTGTACATGACGGTTGTTTTTAAAAAGATGGTCAGTTATTGAACATCCGTATGTATTGGTAAGAACGTCCGTTGCTCGGTATGTCTCATTTCTGATTTTGCTGAGTACGTGCTGTTAAAGTATACTTATGAAGGAGAGTGTAACTCCCCCATAGCTTTCCTTGATTTATTGATAACAAAAACACTTCTAGTTACCTTACATCAATATACCGCGAATCCACATTTACGAGACTGTATACATGCTGGGATTCATTTTGCCCCCAAAAACGTAAGATCAATTAAATTTGGATCTTAACACGTCGTGCTCTGATGATTTGTTCAAAATACAAACTTGGATGGGGAATGTAACATAATTACTGATACTTTATCCAAGAATGGTCACCCTTTTGATGTGATTATATCAGTCATACAAAGAAAAATAATGGAGTTTTCTGAAATTAAACTGAAAACTGTGACCAACTGTCCAATATATCTTCGTTTACCGTAGTTGGGGACGATAAGTGATAAATTCGCCAAACAAATTAGCTCAACTGTTCCAAAATGTTATTTTGCTTCAATTATACGTCTTGTGGTCTCTACGAAAATCTTAATGGTATCCTCTCGAAAAATGTTCTACTCCCTCGTCATAATAATAACAATGTAACTTACAATTTTAAATATAGTTGCGGTGCTAGCTACATGGGTCGAACAACGTTAAGACTGGATGATAAAATCCAACAGCACGTACCCAGCAAAATCAGAAATGGGACATATCGAGCAACGGACGTTCTTACCAATACATACGAATCTTCAATAATTGACCATCTCATTAAAAAAAACCCGTCATGTGCAGCGAACTTCAGCACGAAAAAAACTCATTTTCAACTCTGAGTCGTGTTCACTCCAGATTCCACCAAAAGATCTCGGAGACTATTCACGCTCAGTCGAGAAGGTCTTCTCTCTGTAAACTGACGGAACGTCTCTTATGTTTCAGCGTGATTAATCTTTAGGATCTTCGAAAATAATATCATAACGTTACTTTACTGTAATCGCTTCCCTGCTTTTTTTTTGTTTTGTTTTTGTTTTTTTCACGCAAGAACAGAACGCAAGGTGACTTTATTTTAATAATGTACACATTTTTTATTTTTCCATTTTAATCGTAAATCCCTCGATACAGCGTTGAAAAAGTAGGGGCGAAACCGGTCGGCTGACTTCCCCTTTTTTTCTCTCCTCCTCTCCCCTCGCCTTTTTTTTAAAACGTGATTTACATATTTTACTAGTAATCATGAATAATAAAAGCCTTCTCTTCATGATTGCAATATATATATATATATATATATATATATATATATATATATATATATATATATATATAGTGTTTTTTAACATGTTTTATTAACTGTTTGCTCGTGTATATATATATATATATATATATATATATATATATATATATATATATATAGTGTTTTTTAACATGTTTTATTAACTGTTTGCTCGTATATATATATATATATGTACGAGCAAACAGTTAATAAAACATGTTAAAAAAACACTTTGAAATGAGTTAAAAACATATTTAATCTGAAAAGGAAACACTAGCTAAGTGGATAGTCCTTAATCCGCGGAGTTTCGAAGAAATACTTTCCTTTTCATCAGAGGGTAGGAATTAGCAAAATGCGGGATCGGATTTATATATATATATATATATATATATATATATATATATATATATATATATATGTGTGTGTGTGTGTGTGTGTGTGTGTGTGTGTTTGTGTGTGTGTGTGTGTTTATATATATATATATATATATATATATATATATATATATATATAGCCATTTATGCTTTGTTTTACATACTAAGAAGGAAATAGGTCAACTTTCATTTTTAACCCAAAGTTTCGTTGTCCACCATTTTTGTGAAAGAGAAACACAAGCGGCCGTGTTCATGAAAAACAACACGCAATTCTAAAATAAAGCCAGGGGGCGCAGCTGCATAACATTTGTCTCTATTCGACCTTTTAGAATACTTAGGTCAGATCAGCAAATATCAAACGTTGACGGTGGTTGGGGGTGTATGTGCAGGAGTTCGTGTGTTCGTGTAGATGGATTTACGCATGCGTAAAAAAAATACGTAAAAGGAATCACGCGTGTGTAAAAACACGGATTAGCGTGTGCGCGTGTAGTAAAAATGCGTTTAGGGTAACGCTTCAGTCCCCCCACCCCACGTTTTTATCCCACCCCCGCATCGTCCCCACCGCCACCATTACTTGTGAAACGAATTGTCATCTACGCGTTGCGTCAAAACGGAATCGGCTTTTTACATAAACACTGAAATACTGACGAAACGTTAACCTTGAAAATAAAAGATCGTCTCATTCCATTGAATAAATTATTAACTCAGCAATGTTATTATACAACTTCAGCTATCTATTTGTTCACAGCATGCGGAGTGTATTTAGGGACATATTTTTACTTTAGATTTTCTACATTTAAAAAGAGCACCTACAGTGTATATATATATATATATATATATATAATATTTGTAGTCATCGACATACAGTCATGTTTCGTTGTATCACAACTCATCAGTGCCGCTAGACTAGCACTTATCCCAAGCCGAGGATCGAACCTAGGTGCTAGTCTAGCGGCACTGATGAGTTGTGATACAACGAAACAGGACTGTATGTCGATGACTACAAATATTTTTTATAAAGCTCCCCCCTCTTTGGGTTGAGCACTGTCGTAAATAATCTCACTCGCTACTTAATTTGGCTGGAAAAAAAATATATATATATATATATTTGTTTTTTTCTGGCTCTGACATTGATATTAAAACCCTACTTTTTCTACTTAAAAACTATTAAAACGGAGTTTTTTCATATACACAGTTATGGATATGTGAGCGAATACATGACTTTAACTAATTTGTATATTTCTTTTAAAAACGAGCGTTAATTAATTATTTATGTGCCCGGTGTTTCCCTGGATTAACCGTAACGTTAAATTCCTTTAAAAGAAATGAAATAAGTAAAGGAAAGAATATATCCATTTTTAAGTCTGTAGATAAAATAAATCGTTGAGTATATCGGTTAAGAGTTGTCCTCACACACACATTCTCATTCTTATATTTATAAATACATATATATATATATATATATATATATATATATATATATATATATATCGTTTTTGTTTTTGATTTTTTAGCGATGATTAAATATTAAATATCGTAGAGTACTGTTTTAAATAATAAATCTCATAGAATATTGTCTTAAATGTTAATTTATATATATATATATATATATATATATACTAGCAGAGCTACCTAATATTACATAGTGAGTGTTAATACTCCTATTAATTTTTTTCCACCCAATCAAAGCATATTGTCACTGAAACATAAGAGGCTTCTATGATTGAGGGTGGGGAGATTTATGAGAGGTATTTTATGGTTTTAAGTTTCGAGTTGTGCAGCAAGATGATTGTTTGCATAAAATCCAAATTTCTGCCGATAAAGCTACACGTGGTTGGGTCTGAGTCGCTAAAAATTGAGCCAGTCTCTGTGATTGTTATTAAAATCCCCAAATCGCTTCTTTTCTTTCCGATCATCTGGGGTCTGTGTTCCAATCTTCCAGATGTTGAAATCTATTTGCCGGAGATCACACCTTCTTTGATGTTTTTCATTGGCTGGTCACAGTGTATCGATAACTTAAAAATTACAGACAATTTTAATATTACCTAAAAAAAAGAAAAAGACTTTTAAATTCGCCATAGATATGAAATTGGTTCTCACATCAGAAATAGCTTTCCATATGGTAGGATTATCCCCAACTGAGACCCTTATTTACAATTTGTTTCCGTTTGCCATTTACTTTTCCCACAGCAAATGTAAGAATGTGTAAAATAATTGACAAGATTTTGCTGATCATCTTCCTGCTAGCATACACATCCAGGAAGAGACTGATGATGAAGGAAATCATTGATATGTATTTTCTGTTGCTTATGAGCTAACACATTCTTGCAAAACCGAAACGCATACATTATGCTACCGACATTTCGCAACGTCCTTCTTGATCATTTCTTGACAAAAGAGCTCCTAATTTAATCTACGCCACTGGGATCGTCCAATCATTAGTTTGTCTTTATCAGGATACAAGTAAAAACTCAAGGTAACCTTTGACATCCATTTCCATCGCAGGGTGTACTGATACTCAAGGACAAATTAAGGTAGATCTGTATTTTTGAGATAGATATATTTTTAATTGTACTTGTATTTTTTTTTCAAATCATTCTTAAGGTTTTGTAAAAAAAATAAAAAGAAAAAGAATATATATAAATAATTTGTTTTTTTCTTTTTTCACACACTCACACACACACGTGTATATATATATATATATTATGGCAGTAGAGTTTAGTTTCCTAGAAGTACATCCAATGAAACAACATGTGTCTACCATCATGTTTTGTGTAGAAATAGTTTCCTCCGTGTATGTGTGTATGTAAGTAAATGTACTATATATATGTGTGTGTGTGTGTGTGTGTGTGTGTGTGTGTGTGTGTGTGTGTGTCTATGTTTATTTTTTTATGTATATGTATATGATATGCGGGTTTGTATATAGTTATATATGTAGATATATGTGTGTAGGTGTAACTACCTTCATAGGTATTCACGTATATTATATGGACGTGCGTTTACGTTTAGTGTAGTCCAGCGTGTTCAGAGAGGAGAAGGATGGAACCAATGAGAGAAGGGTACAAAGCCGTAGCACTCCTTCTGAAGCCAAGCCTGGGACTCTTTGGACTTCTGGGTCGGCGCCAAGTCCTCTGCCACAACCAGGATCTACCAGCTGCCTCCCTATTGCACCAGGGGATCACCACACTCTTCAGCACATCCAGGTACACTTTGGTGTTGTTTCAAGCCAACTTCAAAGATGTGAGGTGGCATGATGTGGCTCTCATTTGAAACCACACCAAAGATCATAACCGTTGCCGGAAACTTTGTTTACATCACCCTGGGCACGTTCCTGTTATTCCTGGTAATCCAGCGATGCATTTTGAGAGTGCCGGCAATGGTCCTGTTGTCATAACTTGGATCGGTAGAGATCATAAGTTGTACAGCAGTGCCTCTCCGATCTCGTTCATTGAACATTGTGTCACTTTCAAACATGATAGAAGACTATTTGGGATTTGTACACAACTGGCCAACTAGTAGATGGGTCGGCAATAAAAAAGAACACCGGTTTTCATCAAACGAAAATGGAATCATGCCGTCTTTGCTAAGGCGACAATTTTATCGTTCCACTCTGTATTTGCATTTAAAGAACTTAATGCATACTTTATTTAAAGTGACGAGCAAATATGTTCAAATAATGAATAACAAACTTACCACATACAAAAAAAAAAATAAACAACGACAGACAAATTGACTAATAATTACGAATTTTGTCACAATGAAAACATAAGAAATAATTTTGTGAATACCGGAAAATGAGAATTATTAGTGTTGTTCTATATTTTTATTTTAATATGCCGAACAGTTCCTCGTTTTAACTAAAAATGTAATTTTTAAATAGAGTTTTCGATATGCAATTTTTATGAAATATATATGTGTGTGTGTGTGTGTGTGTGTGTGTGTGTGTGTGTGTGTGTGTGTGTGTGTGTGTGTGTGTGTATGTGTGTGTGTGTGTGTGTGTGTGTGTGTGTGTGTGTGTGTTTTTGCACGTAGATGAATGAATTTTACTAACGTCTACATAAGATGGTATCAATGGTTTCACAAAAAACAGGAGCTTGGTTAAGAAAAGTCCTTGAATTTAAATCTGATTAATCACTCTACGGTTATGTTTTTCATCTGCAAATGCAGAAAGCAGCAGATTTGGAGAAATCGTTAAATTTCCTGTCTGTTGTCTTTCGGTCTTTTATAATGTTTCCGTTTTCTTTGACAAACAAATATACACGCGTGACAAGTGCATTACAAATTTACGAATAATTGAAAGTAATTCGTAAAAATTTTTTAATAAAAAAAAACTGCATAATAACCTATATTATATTTCTTTTAATATGTTTGTCTGGTTGTTCGTCCCACTTTTTCTCGGAACCTTCTGGGTCAATTCGACTGAAATTTTGCATGAACCTTTGTAAAATAATAAAAGATAATAACAATAACTGAAATAATAGTAAGGTTCAGTGAACTAGGTATTATGGTATTCGTTCGATGCATATTTAGGGGTTTTAAGGAATATGCATTTGTGTTTAATACAAAAATGAACCCAAATTTAACCATATTCAAATATCAATATGGCATAAAGCATTCATTTTATATCAATGGGCTATAACTTTCGCCAAAATTTTTTATGATGAAGTGGGATAATTAACGAGTTACTAGTGTTGAATTATCCAGATCCCCTGGAGCGACGTCAAAGGACAGTCAGTTACAAGACTGGATGCGGAGGCCCGGGAGATGACATCAAATGTCAAATTTTGGGACATAGAATCCTCAGAGATTGGGTCAGCGAGATTTTCCCACATTTTCAAGACAATATATGAATGGAATATTGCCGTCATTTGGGCCAATAAAAGAGATAGTAAACAATAATGGAGAAGGGGCGCGACTACGACAGGTGAGCTAAGAAACAGATTCTTCTCCACACACCAACACTCGGCCACGCACGCCGTACCGAAAAGTTTATTTTTTAATAAACAAAATATTTTTATAACCGGCCGTGCGTGTTTTATTATCGCCAACAAGTGTATAAATCGGAAAGGACGATGGCGGATTATTTAGAAATTAAATAGACTGAAAAAATACATTTAACAATCGGCTGCAGTTAATATATAACATTAGTGGATTATGAAATGAAAAATAACTACAGTGACTACATTTGTATAAAAATGACGGTAATCGTTTCCTTTTAATCGAAACAGTGGTTTTCTAAAATATCTGTTAAAGTCTGGGAATGTACGTGCAATGCGTTTGTCGAAGCATATTCCATAAAGTACTTTCAAAACAGACATAGAGCTACAACATTACGGTGATAGGATAGTGGTCAGAGTTTGGTTGATAGTGTGAGACCTATTAGATTAGAGAGCATTTTATGATCCTGCCAAAGAGGAGGAGTCTAGTAATAGATGCATCAGTCAAGATGTGTCAACAATAATCCATGTATGGACGAATGGTGACTTTGTAGGCATACAAGTGCGAGAAATTTTCTAGCACGGTAAATTAATTTACTTTGCAGCAGCCTGGGCAATGTCTTCAATGCATTTGTTGTCTGTGAATGTTAAGCCGAGAAATCTGAATGATGAACTCTCAGGTCATGGCTATCAGTGGTTAAGCAGGTTTCTTGCAATTGTTAAAGAACGTAACTTAGCCTTAATAGCATTAAATGTTGCTTGTCAATTTACGATCCCATTCCACTACGGATTGAAGGTCGTTTTCTAAGTTAAACGCCAAAGCCAAAGTCATGAAAAAGCTGGAAGTTACATTTGTCTCAGTAACTACAGCTCTGTTAAGTGTAGACTCGCTCATGTCCCATATTGTATCCGCTATAGTCCCGAGTTCAGTATAATCACGAACTTGATCTTTTGGTTCGTTCATAGTGGAAATTTTTACAGAATTTCAACTTCCGATCTTTCCAAGTTTAATGGATGTTCTTTGATATCAGTAACCACCATACAAAATTTCATTCCGACTAAATATATAGGTTTTAAGTTTATCAGCGTTTTCATAGTACAAGTCTACCGAAAGAAAGGCCCATCCTTACAGTGTCAGGAGGAGATATGTATGCAAGTGACATTCACTATAGGCAGATTGAAACAGCTTCTTCCGAAGGAGAAAGTGCCACGGGAATATGCATAGTCGAAGTATATATCCTGGTTACAGAGATAAGGCCGTTATTTTTGGTTTGTTTGTTTGTGTGTGTGTGTGTTTTAATTTTTTTTTTGTCTTGTTTTGTTTTGTTTTTTTGTTTGTTGTGTTTTGTTTTGTTTTTTATTTTTTGTTGTTGGGGTTTTTTTTTTTATTTCTTGCGGGATGGTATCGACGTTCTACTATATACAGTGCCCGCAATTCCTAAATGGTCACCTATTTAGTACTGACCAGGCTCCCCATTGCTTGACTTCGATGATTTAACGGGAATAGGCGTGTCGACGTGATTATGCTGTATTGAGGCAGAGAATGCAGTCTTACCACTGACTTGTGTTGTTCACCATGTTTGGAGGAGAAAGTGATATATCAGAAATCTTTGCTTCGTATGCGTTAGGCGTGGTGCCGGTTGTTGGACGGATCATCGCCTTGTGCGAGCTAAGTTTTAATTTGGGATAAAACAACCTGTAAGGGAGTAGATATAAAATCATTCGAAGAAACTAGATGTTTGTTTTCTTTAAAACATCACTTGCGAGAACATATGGGAAGACATGGGAGACTCTTTGTGTGGAATTAGCGTTTGTGTACGAGAATTTGTCGAACGGAAGCATAATATTGGCGCGATATGTTTTTTTATGCTAGATTATTACTTATACCGAAGAGTAATCTGTACGTTCTACAAAGTCACCATTCGCCCATGCATGAAGTATTGTTACGATGTTTCTTCTCCTCCTCCTCCTTTTTCTTCTTCTTCTTCTTCTTCTTCTTTTAGTATTATGACCGTGTGGATGTATGATTCACAGCACATCTCTTTCTCTTTTCCTTTTATCCCTTCTTTTTATGCTTCCTTTCTTTTTCATCTCCCTCCTCGCTTTCTCCATTCTCTTCTTCTTTATTTTTTGATGTTGTTTTTTTTTTTCGCATGTAACAACTTGACATTTTTAAATTGCAATATTTATGTAAGTTGTTTCTTTGTTCTCTGGGGAATTGTTTAGTGGGCTTCGACTATTAAAATGAAACACATGTAAGACATAGTTTGTAAAAATATTTGAGGATTAAAACATTTTTTTTAAAAAAAGGGAACTTCCAGTTCTCTGATGAGGTCGTTGATTATGCCTAACTGACCGAAACATTGTCATGATCGTGTAACAACTTTGAAAAATATTTATGCGAAATAAATAAAAGTGTACATATATATATATATATATATATATATATATATATATATATATATATATATATATATATATTAAGTTATGAAAATATGTGTTGCAATTAAGCTACACAGGATATTTCGCGTTTCATCCTGATGAGAATTCATCAGGCTTATGCCTTACGAATTCTCACGAGAATGAAACGCGGAATATTCTCTGTAGCTTAATTGCTATATATATTTTCATAACTTACTACCTAGCTCTACCTATGTATTGAGCAATGTTGAAGTAAATACTGATAATTAACGCATAAAATTATACCTTAGTATATTAATTTATGTGATTAAATGAAGTAACCTATATATATATATATATATATATATATATATATATATATATATATATATATATATATATATATACTATAAAAATAAATTATAGCAAGCGAACTAAACAGAAACATCAATGTTTCATTCTCGTCGCATATCATGAGGTTAATTTCGTGTATGTTGAATTTACGGTTGCTTTTATTTCTTAATAATAATAATAATAATAATAACAATAATAATAATAATAATAATAATAATAATAATAATAATAATAATTAGCGGGACCTGTGGAAATTACACAGTGGACTCTTTCATATGTAATATATTCATGTTGGCATTTTTGTGGATGTTCAGCGTAAATTAAGACACACTGATATTATTGTAGTTCTTTTGTTAAAACTGCAAAAGTATATATCTAAGCTAGCAGGGACACCCGGCATAGCCTGGTCGTACAATATGCTTAAATATGATATTTTCATTTATGCAGATTTCATATATATTACTATACGAGACAATTTTCGATCCATTCTTATATATTATAAACCTGTGATTTCAAAAATGAAAAAATATATCCATATGGCTTGAGTGCATGAGCTTGAATCGAAACCGAAACCAAAACTATATAACTTGAGTTCTTTCAGCTATAATCGAAACCGAAACCATAACTGATGAAGAATTCTTGGTAAAATTATTTATTACAAGAAATGGAAAGGCATAACAATTAAACGACAGACACTCGGAAAAAAATTAATAAATGTGATACAGAAAATAACACACACGCTATCGTATTAATATATATAGATTAAAATATGGTACTCATGCAGAGAGTGATTCAGACGTAACTCAGCGCACGCGCACGCTAGGAGTAAGCCGAGCGTCGCCGAGGAAATTAAGCTCTTTGACGTAACATACAGCTGAGCCAATGACAATGTAGCATAATGGTTTTCAACGTGATGCGCGTTCGCGCGAGTTGAAAATTCAAAGCAGCAGACGAAAATTTGAAAGAGGAAGAAAAGAAAACAAATTAGTAAAAAAAAAAGCTCACCATTTTTACTTTCACGTCAGAAAAAAAACAAGAATTTAACAGCCTTTAGTGAGCAGCTGAAAACACCAGCCGGAGTCCTCGGTTTTGTCAAGAAAAATTTACTGGCACGGACGAAAACTTGTGCACCATGTGGACACAGGTGCAATCTTATTATAAGAGGAAAGGTAAGCGATGGCTATGCCTGAAGGTACCAGACTACCAACTGCCGAACTTTTAATTCATCTGGACTGGTAACATTTTTGGCAAGTCTAGGCTGACAATTGCCATCATAATTAAAATCATCCACTTGTGGACGTTCGAGCTAGCAACACAGAAAGACCTCCAGTGCGAATGCGGCATACGATCTACGCACACACACCATTAATAAAACAACGGCCTGAAGAAACAACAACAATATATGAAAAAAAAACTATCCCACCCAGTTTTGTTTCAACTTTTCTAATTCTCAGGTTTTTCCTTGAAAGAAATGTTTAAAAAATAAAAAATAATACCCAAAAAAAACAAAAATAAAAAAATTGTTTCAAATTTTTCTTGAAAACAAATTCCAAAAAAAATTCCTTGAAAGTATTTATTTGACTTACTTCTAAACCTTTTCCAGAACAAAAAAATCTTTAACATTATTTATGGCTGACTGGGATAGCTTCCGTACATCCATATCTGATTTACCTCTGCACTCCATGTTTAAAAAGGAAGTGTCCTCTATAGTATCAGATCTGGCCGAATGGTTAACTGTAGGCATAGACCAATTCATACCATCTAAAAAATTCCAACAAAAACCTAACAGCCAGCCATGGTTCTCCCCAGAATGTGCTGCTGCTATCGCGCACAGAAATCACTTTTTCCATAGCTACCAACGTAATAGATGCACTGAGACTAAAGCTGCTTTCAGGTCTGCCAGCAACCACTGTAAAAGAGTAATAAAAAATGCGAGAGAGCTATATGCCCAGTCTGTTAAATCCAAGGTAGCTGATCAGCGGCTTGGTTCCCACCAGTTTTGGCAAACACCAAATAGGATCCTGAACAGAAGTGTGCGTTCTATCCCAACAATTATCAATGGTCCAGAGGTCATCTCGTCAGCGTCAGACAAAGCCAAACTATTTGCAAAGAACTTTGCAGCTAATTCTACCCTATGCGACGAAGGCTATCAACTCCCCATATTTCCTCCTATAACACAGAACAAGCTAGGTAACATACAAATATCCGTGCATGAGGTCGCCAAGCTAATCAAGAACCTAGATTCCAGTAAAGCAACTGGCCCTGATGGCATCCCAATTATAGTGTTAAAAAAGCTTCAACCAGAACTTGCTCCCATACTTACGAAACTATTTAAGCGCTGCCTTAAGGAGAAGTGCTTTCCGACTCCCTGGAAGACCTCATCAGTTTGCCCTGTATTTAAGAATTCAGGTGATAAGTCATCTCCCTCTCAGTACAGACCAATAAGTCTCCTGTGTGTTATGAGTAAGTTGCTGGAATCCATATTAAATAGAGAAATAGTAAACCACCTCAGCAGGAATAACCTTCTTAGTGACACACAATATGGTTTCCGTTCTGCAAGATCTACCGCAGATGTGCTGACGGTTATATCCCACAGGATTAGTGAATCTCTTGACAAAGGCTTCCTTTCTAGGGAAATTGCTCTTGACATACCAAAGGCCTTCGACAAGGTATGGCATAAGGGTCTACTTCACAAGATTTCCAGATACGGTATAACTGGAAATGTTTTCTCAATCATTAAATCATTTCTCTCCGATAGGCTCATAAGAGTAGTGGTAGATGGACAAAAATCGGAGGTCTGCAATATAAATGTTGGAGTCCCTCAGGGGTCAATCCTGGGCCCAACTCTCTTCCTGATCTACATCAATGACCTCCCTAAACACATACTTAAATCATTCTATGCTGATGACACGACCATCTACGGCAACACATCAAAGGCTATAAACGATAAGTTCTCTCGGATTCTCTCTCCTCTGATCTCAAGAGCGTGTTTCAGTGGGGGAAGACGTGGCTGGTTACCTTTAATGCATCTAAAACCAAACTCCTATCCTTACATCATCAACGCTCTGATCCCCATCTGGCATCAATTGTGATGGATAGCTCTCGTCTGGGTGAGGCCCCGTGTTTTGACAAGCTTCTGGGTTTGACCTTTACTTCTGATCTGAAATGGAACACGTACATCAAGTTTGTTGCCAGGGTCGCTGGAAAGATGGTGGGATCCTTCTACCGCTCCAGAAGATATCTCACTACTGATGCAATTCTCTATCTATATAAAAGCCAAGTACGTCCAAGGATAGAATACTGTTGCCATATCTTGGCAGGAGCTGCTAAAAACAGCCTATCCAGCCTTGACAGAGTACAAAATAGACTTCGTGGCTTAGTGGGGGATGCCCTTTTCTCTACCCTGCAACCTCTCTCCCACAGAAGAGACGTTGCGAGCCTATCCTTGTTTTATCGTTATTTCCATGGCAGGTGCTCGTCTGAACTCCAATCTCTGGTACCCCCTCGCCAATCTTTCACGAAAAACACCCGTCTAGCTGAATCCACTGTGCAAAATTTCCCCCACTCTATATCTGTGCCTAAATCAAAACGCGAATTCCATGATCAAAGCTTCTTTCTTAGAACTGCACGCCTGTGGAACTCTGTTCCGTCTGCCTGCTTCCCACCGGACTACAACTTGGATGTGTTCAAGTCCAATGTTAACAAATTCCTAATGAACCGCCCCCTTAATAAACACTTCATCAAATCTCCAAACTAACGTAATGTACTTGCAATAACCCTTATCCCTGAGTGGCTTCTGAGCCTTGATAAGTGGTGATCACTGTGTAAAAAAAAAAAATTAAGTATATATATATATATATATATATATAGCAAAAAAATATTGTTATAACATTTTTCTTTACAGGTAATAAAACTTAAAATTTAAGGTAAGTTTTCTTTTCTTGTTATGCTGTCATCGGCGACGCTCGGTTTAATTTCCTCGGTGACGCTCGGCTTACTCCGGTTGTTGACGTTATTTTCCGGAGAAAGCCAGGCGGACTGAGTTACATCTGGATCACTCTCTGCATGAGTACCTAAAATATTTTATGTACCAAAAACAGTTTTTCATGAAACTATTTTAGTTAAAACAATGTTGTAATAAAAATAATTTATTTAGATAAAGGAACTGGAATTTAATATACATACATACATACATACATACATATATATATGTGTGTGTGTGTGTGTGTGTGCGTGTGTGTGTGTGTGTGTGTGTGTGTGTGTGTGTGTGTGTGTGTGTGTGTGTGTGTTTGATTTAATGTTTTTATTAAATATTTTATGTACAAAACCAGTTTCGCTAATAACGTGTTGCTAACTTCGAGGTTTCATAACATATGCATCTGGGCTTTTGTTTACATGTTACAGCAATTAATAGTAGCAATAATATTTTAATGAACGAAGACATCAGTCTCTCTCTATCACTCTCGCTCGCTCTCTCTCTCTCTTTCTCTCTCTCTCTCTCAATAAACAAATGTAAAGAAAAATAAACAATGAAAAAAATAAACAAATAACTGCTCAATTTGTTGTCCACGCCGGTCGAGATATGTGTGTCATAGTTTGTTTTTTTTATTACGGAAGAACTTAAAATCAATTATTTCTTAACAACTTTTGAAAGATATAACCCTAAATTTTATAGAATTAAAAACGAATATATCTGTGAGAACACGCTATTCGAATGCTGCATTGAGCGTTCGTAATTAATGTATATTCCGGAATTAAATCTTAACCAATCAAATTTGCCGGAAAGTGTGACACACAAAGAACACACACGCTATGTTATTAATAATAATAATAATAATAATAATAATAATAATAATAATAATAATAATAATAATAATAACTCATTTATAACTCCAGTAAGACGTTTTCTCGTGTATGTTTCTAATTGCTGTTTTTCCATGTCTGCTTTGAATACAATAATTATTTGGAAGGGTGGGTGTCTATAAACACTATAATAAGTAAGTGTTTATTTATGTTTTTGCAGACTTTATATATCTCCATTTCCTTTAAGATTTTTGCTTTTGTAAATCTATTTTTCATTCCATACAAAAATTTTCCAACAGTTTGTCAGAAATATAAATTTGTTTCTGGGGACTTTTTTAGTGATCTTCGACTATTAAAATGAAACACGTGTAGACATAGTTCGTAAAAATATGAATAAAAACGTATGGATGTGAATTAAATACATTTTCTGGTTTGAGAAGTTATACCTTATTTGATTCGCCTTTTATTACTCTATAATTTTACCTGTTCATATTTAACTTTTAATTGAAGTATCTTAGTGTTCATGTCAATTAACTTCAAATCGAGAAGGCAAAAAGAAACTCCGCAGCAACAAATGAACTTAATACCAGCTTAAAATATTCACCTTTTTGGCAGCAAAGCATCTCTAATTATAATTGTTGCTGTTCCAGATTATACAGTGTAACATTTAGTTCGTATACCTCGACTTTCTCTTAGTGATCATCAGGAGCTCATTTTTCTGGTTTATCAAATCGAGAAATCGGCCGCAGATTGAAATGTGATGAGAAAACAGTACGAATTACAGTGCAAAAGCACTAAAAACACCAGCAGTGTTCGTGATGCCCTTAAATCTGGTCATCCTACAGTTACTTCTTAGAGGGAAGACAATGCTACCAAGATTCGCATCTCAGAAACAGATTTGAAACGGTTCCCCAAATCCAACAACAGTGTAATCTTGTTAAAAAGTGTTCTCTTTCCACAGTTAAGAACAGATTGAAGGATTTTAATTTGTGAAACTGTGTTGCAAGACGCAAGCCAATGATTTCTATGAAGAACAGAAAGCGCTGTCTGGACATCATCAGATGCAATGAAGATCATGACTCTTCATATTGGTCGAAAGTGATTCTTAGCAACGGAAGTAAATTCAATAGGCTAGGCAGTGGTGGTAGGCAGTACGTCCGTCGGAGACAGGACGAAGAATTTTATCCTATGGTGCAGTTTCAACGCTGCAGGAGGTTCAGTTTTGGTGTGGAGCGTTATTAGTGCAAATGATCCAGGGTCTATATTTCGATTGTAAGGTGGAATTAATTCAACCAAGTACATTAATATGTTGGCTGATCATTCTTTTACCCTACTTTGGTCGGAATTTGGATGAAAATCCCATCTTCATGCAGTATAATGCTCCCATTCACACAGCTGTCAATGTCAAGAGGTTCCTTGAAGAGCATGATATTTCGTATTTGGGTTGGCCTGCACAATCTCCAGACCTCAATCATATCAAAAACGTATGGAATTACATCAAGCAACAGCTACGCAATGATGAAATTTCAAATTTGGAAGAACTTTGGACAAAAAGTTAAAAAGAAACCCTTTCACCGGAATATTACCGCAGACTAATTCAATGAATGTCGAAAAAATTGCAGGTGGGCTATGCCACAGAATATTAACTAGTTCATTGTGTTCCTGTTGTCTTTGTGTTGCATTAATCTTTCAAAGTTACATTTAAATAATAATTTTCCATTTTGCGGAGTTTCTTTTCACTTTCTCGGTTTGGAGTTAATTTTTTTAATCGACGTGAACATTTGGATACTTCAATTAAAAGTCAAATATGGACAGGTAAAATTATAAAGGCGCGAATCGTTCGCATATCAGCTTCCTTATATTAAGAATAAGTAAGTTTGAAAACTATTTTAAAAAACTTGGCAAGTTGGCCTAATGGTTATCGCACTTTGCTCACTGTCTTTAGGTTTTGATTTCGATTTCAACTTGAGTATTTCTTTTTCACTTACAAGAAGTGAACTGTTTGGGGAAAACAATACTCGCATACACATGTCTCAGTTTCTTTCCGTTTCTTTTTTTATTTCATTTTTAAAGGAATTTAACCTGGCGTTTAATACCGGGCAATACAGGGTACATCTGCTAGTATGTATATAATAGATATTTTTAAACATATATGTCACTCTTTTTTCGGTAATCGTCAGTATAGAGATAACTTTTATTCTAACCACGCAGTTCGATCTCTAAATGTAAATGAAATTTAAACTCAATACTAAACATGCGGCCAATGTGAAAAGAGGAGAATTTCAGCTTATTTTTTCTTTTGACAATCGATCATATATAAGCTGCTTTACAGTGTTCCACATCAACAATAAACGGAACTCGCATTTATTTTTATTTATTTTAGAGGGCCAATCCGTAAAGGAGGTTATTAATTAAAAATGCCATTAAAAGCAGTGTTTATTACTCGGACTCATTATTCATTATCTTATCTGATAAAGATCAATGAAAGATACTTAGCCCCAATGAAATTTATTCGGCATTCAATAAAACTTTTTTTTTTCAAATTTTGGTTTATCTTAAGTAGGGTAGCCTCTCGAGTGAATGTGGTATTGTGGTGACTGAGATATTTCTAGTTAAGAGTAGGATAGGCAATTTAAGTATTTGCGACCAAGGATGACCAACGACACCCATTGTCCCCACACTTTTGAATGGCTTTGTGCCTAATTTGTTCATTATGTATTATTTTCTATATTTTATGCAAATGAATATTTCAATGAAAGCTACTTAATATTACTGTTCTTTTAGATCCTTACTAGCAGGCCGCCCGGCGTTGCCCGGTCGTAAAAAATATTATATTGTAATTCGTACAAAACTGAGACATGTACATGCGAGTATTATGGAGTTTTGTTTTTTTTTTAAAGCAGTTCACTTCTTGTAAGTAAAAAAATACTCGAGCTGAGATCGAAACCAAAACCCAAAGACAGTGAGTCAAGTACGATAACCATTAGGCCAGCTTGATAGTTCTTTAGAATGTGTTTTCAAACCTAACATAAGTAATCAGTCATATGAACGATTCACGCATGCGCATTCGTGAAACAGTTAACAAACAGATCAAAATCTGATGCCCCCCATGTATCAATTTTTTTTAATTTTGACCCCTTAGCAGCCCTTTTTCAAGATGAAAACCGATTAAAATATTTTCCACATGTCTGAATACTCTATGTACAAAATTTCAAGTCTGTAGATCAAAACTTCGTTGAGTATATGGGTTGAGAAGTGTCCTCACATACACATACACATACACGCATTCTCACTTTTATAGATACATAGATTAGAAATAAAAGAAACGTTTTTTCAGAGGTTTATTTAATGTCGAAGCATGATACGTTTTATTTGTCTATTTAACGGCAAATCACTCCTTTTGGGGATTATTAAATGCCGAAACTTTGTCAGTCTATACGATTCGTTGAGCACAAGTTGCCATATTATTCATATTTGCCGAGAGCTTGCGGATACGTTCTTTAATTTAGAAAATATTAAAATGAATTAAAAACAAAAATGAATGAATAAATTAAGTGAAGCTATCGTGATATTTGTAAAAATGGCGACCATACTTTGCGCGCGAGAATACGCGGCAAAAAGAAACAAAAACATTCTTCGTGAAATATAAAATCGAGAAAAACAAATGCACGCGTTTCAGAAAAAGAACGTAAAAAAAAAACAGAAGACGAATTCCGAAGTGGAGTCGAGGTGCACGCATGCGCGGAACGACATTCGAACGACAAAAGGTACGAGAAAAACGCCAGAAACGCGGGAATGCATAGAAACGCACGTGCGCACACACCGACACATTGATTTGTACATGCACATATACAAGCACACACATGTGAACACAACACATATACACACAGCGAGTGCATACACACACACACACACACACAGATTGTCGGCGCAGATCTGATCTTTACACAGAAAGCAAAATAAATAAGCAAGAGATGATATTCTTGAGATGCGTTTATTCAATCTACGCGTTTAGCAACGATAATGCTGTTTCAAGAGTAAACTTTGCACAGAATAGATAATGTTAGAAAGATATGTGGAAATATCTAAAAAAGATTCTATTTCCGACATAAGTGTGACAGACCTACAGACGGTTTGATCCTATTATATTGAATGCTACTTAAGATGCTGCAATTCAATCTTCGAGGACTCGTGGCGTAACGGATAAGTTGTAAGTGCACTTTTCTGAAGGTTGAAAGTTCAATCCCCAGTACGAGCGATACTCAGAATACAAAGAATACACTTGTAACTTACTTACGACTTCTACCCGGTCAGAGTTGACGGAATGAGAGAATTCTACCGCCATGGATTAAATATAGGATCTTGTTCGAAATTCCTTGTAGATTCCTGAATTCGACAAGATACACTTGAAGAAAGTCGGAGGTTATATTGGCCGAGACGTTGTGAAAAATAACACTCAAGATGAAAACAATAGTCCGAATAATCCAAATCGCACGAATAATCAATCCTTACTTTAAAAATTCAGAAACACAAGGATTGTATTTCAAACTTAATAGTGGCGGACAGAGCCTTATATAAGGATACGTGGACGTATATACAAATGACCTTTCAAACTGAAGCGTGAAAGACATTTAAACCCAAGTCTAATGAACTAATGAAGACACTAATTCAAATCTAAGTGTGACAGACAGACAAACGGATCGGTGTTCTGGGATTAATAGACGCGTCTTAAGTTCGGTATTTGCAAATGCTATTTTAAAATTAAAGTAGGACAGACACACGGACATTTTATGTGAAACGTAAGCGTGACAGGCCGATGTAAATGCTATTTCAAACTTAAAAGTGACAGACGAACCGACGGGCTGAGCCTATTACACAAATAATTTTGGGCATATAGAATCAGATACGACTATTCCATTTGCCCTTTAAACGCTGACATTTTTACTTACTGGCCGAAGTTCATAAAAATCATCGAATCGCTGACAAACTATCTATCCCTGATTTGGAGGGGACTTATTTAATATTATTGTAAAAAATCTTAATACACAATCATAATTATTATCATTACTAGTAGTAGTAGTAGTAGTAGTATCTAGCTATGTCATAACTTGTCAAGGTAAAAACCACTATAATAATAGGATATGTGTTAATGTAATTGATATATTGACCGTGTGATGATGACTAGGGCTGTGACAACAGCTTATTCTTTTCATTGTTTTGACTCTTGAGTATATATCCGTTAATATCTTACGTGTTTTTATATAGACTTATGTGGTTCTCGGTTGGTTGACTGTGTCTTACTGTATCGGATATATACCAGGGAGTCAAAAAAAAATTTTTTAATATTCTATTGTCACAGCCCTAATGATCACAAATACAGGGTGTCCAAAAATTTATTGAAGAGTTTTGAACTTGAATAGATTCTTTATTTTTGATGATATCGCTCTGTAATTTTAACACAATCTGAGTAAGATATGGAGAAATTAAAAACCTAGTGCAAAATTTAAACAATCTTTATTTATGATAAATAATCTCTTTTTTCAGCTTCGCATATTTGTGCTCTTTCCGAAACATTATTCATGATAGATTGCAGAATCTCTGGATTGCGATTTAACACTCTGATTTCGTTCCTGATGGTTTCCTTCAATTCTTGCAGGATTTGGGATTTGTTAAAATAGACTCTTCCTTTAAGTTATCCCTACATGTAAAAGTCGGGGCTATGTCTGACATGAAAATGCCGTCGATAAGCTCTTTGGGTCAAGACAATTGACCCCTGATTTTGGTAAAACAATTTCACAACTTGTATACGTTGTTCAATGTTTTACTCACCTATAATTAATTTCCAGAAGATTTTCTGTAAAATATCTAAAACAGAGAAAAAAAAGAATTATTAATGATAAAATGACAAAGATTTTTAACCCTTCAGTGGCTTTTTGGACATCCTATACTAGACGAGGTTTAAAATACTATGTACTTAACAAAAACAATATCTGGTCCAGAAAACAGCAATTCTTCCCATTTTCCCATTTTGTCAGAAATATCGCTCATAGCATGCGAGAACAAAATAAGAGGCAAACGAGTGTTACGAAGCTACCGAAAATATAAACCCAAGATCTACCGTCTACTCACCATTATTATTGGTGGCTTTTGGCTTCCATAACCATTAACAGTTCATTGCTGAGTATCCGCCCAATCGTTTAATCATAAAGTCAGGGTCCGTCTGTTGGAGGTGCCAGTTCAGTCACTTCGATTGTAGAACGCATGGCTTGATTGTAAGAGGAGCGTTCAAAAAGTAAAGCCTACTACTTTTTAATTCAAAAAGTTGAAGAGCTACGAAGATGGGGTGGTATCATGGGAGTGGTATCATTTTGTGCTCCAGAATTTATTTTTCTACATAGTCATCACCATTCTTAATGCACTTTTGCCAGGAATTCAATCATGTATATCTGCTTCTGACGCACGTGCATGACAGCGGTTGCTTTCTTAGAGTCTCACAACGTAAATATTTACAACAGAGTTGTGAAACTTTCAGGTGATGAATAGGGCTGTGACAATAGAATATTCTTTTCATTCTTTTGACTCTCGGGTATATATCCGACACAGTTAGACATATTTAGTCAACCGAGAACCGCATCCGTCTATATAAAAACATATAAGATATGAACGGATATATACTCAAAACAATGTCAAAACAATGAAAGGAATATGCTGCTGTCACAGCCCTATTCATGGATGCATAAGTTCAGTCGTAATAACTATGCAGTTTGCAATCCTCTCTGATCCATTTGGACGGAATAAAAAAAATAGGAGACATTACTTTTGGAACACCTTTCATATTTATTAGGTGAAAACGTGAATAGTTTTATCGTACCATCTTTTTCTTCGTTGTCTTACTCTAACTGAACGTTCCTTTCTTTCTTTTGCTCTCTCTCTCTCTTTCTCTCTCTCTCTCTCTCTCTCTCTCTCTCTGTCTTTCTTTCTTAGCCTCTCTATTCCTCGCTTTTCTCTTACCCTTCTATATTGTTAATGTGACTTCAGTTAAAGTCGCACTGACCAACTGACAAATCTATATGTACTACCAATGCACGTGTTTTGTTTTTTTTGTTTTGTTTTTTTGGGGGGGTTTTTTGCTTTGTTTTTTGTTTCTTTGTTTTTTTTTTTTTTAAATAACGAGTCAGGACTTATCAAGGTCTAAGCATTCGAAGATGAAGGTTTATAAAATGGTTGAACTGGCGGCTAAATGATGCTGAAAGGATGGAAATTGCAACATAGCACCAACTCCAAACTAAAAAAAAAGTCGACCGAGAAAACGCAAATACTTTCTCCTCTTTAAAAACATCACTCATGGAATGTGAGGATTAAAAGACGAAATAGAGAGCGGTAAGAGTTACAAATCTGTCGACATTAAGATCCACATTCTACTCTCCATCGGTATAGGTGGACGTTGGCTGTCATAAGGTTCATTCATCTTTGTCAGCTCTTGTTTCTAGTATTACTGAGTGTCCAAACACACACAGACATAACCGGACGAGTCAATGCCTACCCGATAAAGACGATAGTTTAATTGCTGACAACCCGATCATGGAAGAGATATAAAAGTGGCCATGTCAGGAATAACAGATAAGAAAGCAGACACGGCCTGACATAATAAAACTATTGGATTCCTGAACATTTTGTTCGACATTGATATAGATCTGTTTCTAATTATCTCCTCGAACAGAAAAAATTGGCAGAACGATTTCATTACATACATATACGATACGTTTTGAGAATTATATAGAAAACATTACTTCTTTGCTTTCTAAATACATTTCTTATATTATGTACGCATAAATTTGGTGGTTATATCTGAAAATGGGACAACTAATTTAATCTATAATACCGCGTAATTATTTCTTAAATCTGCTCATACCTGAGAGTATCCTGTACCTCTATAAAGCCACTATTTTCCCATGCGTGGAGTATTGTTAGCACATTTGGGCTGGTTCACCTAATACTAGTCTTGGATAGGGTTAAAAAAAAAGAATCTTAAATCAAATATATCCCACTTTGCGAACTAAGCCCCAACCCCTGTACCATCGCCGCAATGTTACATCACTGTGCCTGTTTTACAAATATTTTAATGGAATATGCTCTGATGAACTTGTTGCACTTGTGTCCCCTCGGCATACATATCCCCGACAAACCCGCTTAGCAACAAAATCACACCCCTTCACTGTTGAGGTCCATAAATGCCAGAAAGTTTTCTTTTCTAATAGTTCATCCTCTCGAACAGCCAAACTTTGGTACTCCTTTCCTGCTACCTTCTTCCCTGGCTGCACTGATATGCAAAAGTTTAAATCTAACGTAAACAAACATATTGTTAATCTTTCCTAAGCGTGGTCCCAAATAGAAGCCCTTACGTCCAAGTGGCGATATGCCTCGTTAGGGGTTAACGTGTGTAAAAAAATAAAAAGGCATCCGATTCAGTTTTACAAACATAGATTCTTTTTACTACTAATAAAGTGCGATATTCATCAGAAATCTGTCGGAATTTTTTTTCGTAACGTGAAAAATATTCCATTATAACTTATAAAATGTTTTTGAAAGCTTATAATAAACAATTTTCCATGAATTAAAAAGAGAGACTGAAAAAATGTACCACTTTTTCCCCTTTGTTTATTAATTTAACATTTATTTTATTATGTACTCGCAGGAGTTCTCAATAAGGTCATTATCAAAGATTACTCACCCACAACAACCTGTGGTATTCCCTGAAATCTGAGTGAAAATAAGTCTCCCCAGATTTTGAGTACTCTCCACCTTTTTCTATAACTTTTGTAAATCACAACAGCCGCTTGTCATCGATTTTTCGCTAACAATGACCATTGGTCTTCACTGGAATTTGGGTGGTAGTCAGCCTTCCCAAGGTACCAGTCTGCTTCGCACCCATCTAGTTGAGATCTGGTCAGTGCTTTATTTCCTCGGTCTTTCCATCCTTCTTCATCCTTCTCGACTACTTAGTGTAGTGCCAGCTGATGCCGACTATACATTTAAGGTGAAAGAAAACTTGTGATTATATGGTTTTATTTTTATTGTTCCATATGTCGTATGTTTCTAGCTGTTTTTGTTTTACTTCTGTTGAAGTTTCTCTATGGTTGATTAGCGTTTGTAGATCATGTCTATTAGTCTCCGCATTCAAGGGTTTTCCTTAATATTCAGCTAATTTCATTATTGCTATCCTTTATATCTTTTCTACCTTCCTCTTTATCGAAATTTCTCCCATTCTTTTCTTTTTTTCGAAGTTTTTCGGGATTGTTCCTGGTGCTGCTACGATTATTGGTGTTATCTTAACTTTTTTCACCTTTCATATCCCTGTAATCTCTCTGGCTAGTTCTGTATATTTGTTTCGCTTCTCCGTATCCTTGATATTCAACTTGTGATCTGCTGGGACGGGGAAATCTACGATCTGGTAGAATTTTTCGTTCTTGTTAACTATTATAGCATCAGGTCTCTCTACTGTTATGTTTTTTTGTTTTTGTTTTTTGCTTTATATCAATGTCCCATAGGATTTTATGATTTTCGAGTACTGCATTATTATTATTATTATTATTATTATTATTATTATTATTATTATTATTCCTCCTCCTCCTCCTCCTCCTCCTCACTTAACTTCACAGTGTTGTGATGTTTTACACCAGTCCCCCCCCCCGCGAGAGCGGGTATTTACACCAAAGCTAGTGAGGATAGTTAAAGATGTTTGCTGAGCCAAGCAGAACTGACTTCTGAAGTACGGTGATGTTGCATCTGATTGCTAAGGAGTTCCGTTGCTTCATAAGATCATCAAGAATTGAGCCAAGCGCACTTCTGATTATTGGTACGATGGAAGTTTTCATATTCCACGATCTAGCAATTTTCAACCTCAGTTTCTGATGGCTCCGTTAAGTTGCCTGTTAAGTTTATGTCGTTTGGGCGATCCACATCAATAATTTGGCATTCATTGGTCTTTTTTGCTCACAACTAAATATCTGGTTTCCCGTAAGTTATCTCTCGGTCACACTGAATCATGAAATCCCAGAGAATCATAACGTCCTCATTCTCCACTATCCCTTCTTGGTGATATGGTACCATTTGTCCGTCACTTCCATACTTTTGGCACAAACTCCAGTGCAGATTTGTACAAACATAGCGACGTTTGTACTCTTTTTGAGCAAATACTACTACTACTACTACTACTACTACTATTATTATTATTATTATTATCATTTACTTACTAAGAGTAGTCAAAGCCTATAACCAAAGATTCCTCTTTGAGAATAACTTGTGGTATTCTCTGGAGTCTGAGTGACAAGTCTCCCCAGATTTTCAGCACTCTCCACTTCTTCGATAATCATTGCAGCTTAATTTGCGTTATCGTAACAGCCGCTTACCATTGATTTCTCGTTGGCGGCGACCATTGGTCTTGACTGGAATTTGGGTGGCAAAAATAATTCCTCAAGGTCTCAGTTCTCTTTGCGCTCATCTAGCGGAGGTCTGGCTGGTGCTTTCTCATCTTGGTCTTCCCATCCTCCTTGATCCTCCTCGCTTATTTAGTATGGCGTCAGTTTTTGTTGACACACACAGAACAAATGAGGTGGTCAACTTACAATCAAAGTTTCAGTTTCCATGATTCCATGTGATGCTCCTTTGTTTTATATTTGTAGTATTTTCTGTGTGAAAAGTTTGTGATTATTATTATTATTATTATTATTATTATTATTATTATTATTATTATTATTATTATTATTATTATTATTATTATTATTATCGGCTCACAAGGAGCTTTCACACAGGTCATCAAGGATCTCTCTTGAAAACAGCCTGTGGTGTTCCCTGGAAGCTGAGTGACAACAAGTCTCCCCAAATTTTCCAGTACTCTCCACCTCTTTCGATAACATTTGCAAACAAATTTGCATTATCGCAACAGCTGCTTGCCATTGATTTCTCGTTGCCAGCGGCCATTGGTCTTTACTGGGATTTGAGTAGCAATAAGCCTCTCCAAGGTCCCAGTTCTCTTCGCACATACAGTGGAAGTCTGGTCAGTGTTCACTCCTCGATCTTTCCTTCCTCCTTGACTACTTGGCTATTCGATCTCACTCTTTGGGGGGGCAGTGATGTGGTAATGGGGAGTAGAGATGAGTGAAGTGGCAATAGGGGATTACCAATAGAGGAGATAGCTGAAAATGTTACCTTGTCTGTTTCTCCCAATTTTAAAAATGGTTAAGTGTCACTCATCGTCTCTATATGAAGGCAGATAGATGTAAATATGTATTCTATTTTGACGTGTGAAATAGAAAGAGTTGTACAATAGGCATCACATGTGTTCAATGCTAA
Source organism: Euprymna scolopes (assembly GCF_053919585.1). Taxonomy (NCBI): domain Eukaryota; kingdom Metazoa; phylum Mollusca; class Cephalopoda; order Sepiida; family Sepiolidae; genus Euprymna; species Euprymna scolopes. Next base: position 88,177,215 of record NC_136483.1, read on the forward strand.
ACATGCACATCCGTTCCTGACTTTGAAACGAGCAGAGAAAAACATAAAATTACAATCGGTTTTAAATGTTGCTGTCATATCTGGGCAGGTGCCACGTAGAACATTCTTTTCTTGTTTTGACATGGTATAAAATCGACTTCGAAATCCATTTAAATGGATAGAACATTTTTTTTGTTTGTTTGTTTTTTGTTTTGTTTTTTTTTTTGTTTTTTTTTTGTTTTTTTTTTGTTTTTGTTTTTTTGTTTTTTGTTTTTTGCAAAGACTTTCTGCGAAACTTACCTGCATATAATATTTTTGTGTTTTAACTGACACCATACCAAATAAGCGAGGAGAATCCAGGAGGATGGGAAGACCAAGATGAGAAAGCACCAGCCAGACCTCCGCTGGATGAGCGCAAAGAGAAAGGCTTGAAAGCATTTATTCAGTTCTAAAAAGAAAATGTCGACATGATAAGTCACAGCTTTGAAGCCTAGGTATTCCGTCAAAAATATGAAATTAAATCAAAGCGTCAACAACAATAAGAAACAAACAACAAATGCAACATCAATAAAGTGTTGATAATCGCTCAAAAATTGAAAATTAAATATTGGTACCCATAAAAGAATTTTTTTATTTTTAGGGCCATTTTATGGGGGGGTAGTGGCGTGTCAATATTTTGTGCATATTTACATTCTCAAGTCACATCTTTGAAGCCTGGGTACTCCGACCAAAATATGAAATTAAATCAAAGATTTAACAAGAATAAGAAATGCATTAATATATAGCATTAATAAAATGTTGATAATCGCTTAAAAATAGAAAATTAGATATTGGTACCCGTAAAAGAAACTTTTATTTTTAGGGCCGTTTTAGAGAGGAAGTTATAGTGGCATGTCGGTATGTTGTGCATATTTATATTCCCAAGCCAATGCTGTTGACATTTTGAGAGTGTTCCGTCATGTTTGTTTACATTTTATGTTCCGTCTGAGCAAGTAAAGTGTTAGCAATGCGTGTTAAAATGCCAATAATTCTCAAACCTTTTTGTTAGAACTCACCGTATTAGATTTTTAAGGATTTCAGTATTTCATTTCTATCATTTTGAGCGATTACGAAAACTTCGGAGATGCTATATGCATCATTGCGGTTATCGAGTGTTATATGTATATTATTTTACCGCAATAATCTTTAAAAAGTATATTCCAGTTAAATTATTAATTTGTTGGGTTAAAGTATACAATAGATACAAAACATTATCCCCCTCCTCACGTTTGTTCCTAGCGACGCCATATTGTCATGTTCTGAAGTGTTCGTTTAGAATTATCTAATTCTGGAATAAGAGAATTAGTGGGCAACCATTCAAAGGCAGCGGACATTCCCGAGGGAGACTTGATTATTTTTTATTCTACTACAGGAAAAATAATTGTATATCTCTGCATGTATGGGCGAGTTATGGCCGGTGTAAGCGTAGAAGCTGTGGAACATGTAGACTTCCTCCCGATGTCGACTGGTTGAGGTGGTAGATCTAAATAGTAAGAGGGTAAAATAGGTAGCCCTTCCTCTAACGGTGTTGATTGTGATAGTGTTGCTCCTAAGATGTAATGTAGTATTTTATTATAACGAATGAATGGGTCAGCAAAGGTTTTCGAAAGCTATATAAGATAGTGGCTGTTAACCTGGCTGTATTGAATTTGTGTGTGGCACGCGTTGTTGCAAACCTACCATACATTTTTCCAGAGAAAAATTCCTGCGGTTACTTTATTTATATAGAGATAATGTTTCATCCAGCCCTGATACTACGTTACAAATAACTTAGGGGGGTGATGGGTTCATGCCTTTCGCAGAGATAATAATGCAAGTGATACAATAGACACTGAGCGAACGTGAAATCTGGAACGCATAGTCAGTATCGAAAATCAGTGCTTTACTTAAGATTTGTAAATGGTTATGTAAATAAGAACGTCCGTATTTACGAAGTGCCTTCAGTACGTTTCTAGACTTTACAGTATGGGCACTTTTAGTGATAGTACACATATGAAACTCTAGTCGTATAAAGTTATCTCCTCCGGCTGTAATGCATTTGTTTATGGAAGTCCTCTTGTGTGAGCGTGTCAATGACCTTCTTCATAGCCTCTTTCATCTCCTCAATTGTTTCATAATGATAGGCTATAAGGTTTTCCTTCAGCTTAGGGAATAACTACAAGTCACAGGGAGCAAGGTCTGGACTATATAGGGAGAGTGAGAAACTGTCTTGATGTCCATCTTGGCCAAATAGTCTGTGACAAAGATGGAGTTTAGACTGTTGCATTCGCTCAAATCTTCTGCATCTTCAGTTCCTTGCGAATAATTGTGTACAGTTCCCACACTGACATAGACTGTGCACTTATTGTCTCTATAGACACACGACCTTCTTATCTATGAAATTCTTTATTTGGCCAATCAACTCTGGTGTTTTGACTTCCTTACTTCTCCAGCACCTCTCATCATCTCTCACAAACTCCCTGTCTAGCGTGAAAAAACTGATGCTCGATTCATGCAAATTGTCCAAAAGCAGTCTGAAACATTCCATACGTTTCTGAGTGTGGTTTTTTTTCCAAGTTTAAAACAGAATTTTATTGCATATCGTTCTTCTCAAGTGTCCTTACGTCCAAATTGCATTTTTGAAATTCACCCAGGCTTTAGTAGAGTCTATTCCAATTCCTGCTGCAGCTGTTTATTTGAACCTGTAATCATAAAAATGGGTCGGTCGTCTCATAAGATGTATAGCAATAATATTTTGAAATTTTAAAGTTTCTACGTCAATTGTAAATGCCTGTACGAAGAAAAGTCTGGAAACTTATTGAAGGCACATCGTATATTAGAAGGGGACACGCAACAAATGCTACGAGGAAATGAAATGCTAAGAAAAGAACTTCCCACCTGTATAAGACGTTACTGATGGAATGTTTCCTTGGGGACTACAACTTCATTGTTTTCAAGTCCAGTGTCAACAAATATCTCTCGAGTCGTCCTGTGAATTAATCCTATTCTTGAATCCTTTCCTGGCATAGTGCCATTATCTAACTGAAAATCTAGTTCCGTCATCTAACTGAAAATCATACTATCTCTTATCCTCGAGTGGCTTTTGGTTTTTGAGAAGTGGTGAACCATTATTATAAAAAAAACCTTCTGGTATCAATGTAATACCAATAATAAAATTGTATCAATATTAAAATGCCGGTATCAATGTCTAATCGAATTTTCACTGTACAGTATTACCCAATATTTTTATGGTAGATGATCTTTTCCCTGAAGGTCATTTATTGCAGAAGAGACATTACTAGTTTTTCTTTTTTCTACTTTCCATGGTAGATTTCCGACTAATTTTCAAGCCGATACCTCCTCCCCGGAAAGACCACTACTACAGCATATTTTTCTTCCTCTGTGTACTTAAAATCAAACGAAACTTTTCTTAACAAAGTTACCTGACAAGAACATTTCATTTGTGGAACACGTTTCCATGGGGATATTTCCCTGCGAACTACAACATGGTTGTTTTGCAGCCCAACGTTATCAAATATTTGTCATGTTGTCCTGTAAATTTATCACATTTTTCAGTCTTTTCATGGTATCGTTTCGGCATTCAATTAAAAATCACGCTACCCCTTATCCTCAGCACACACGTACACAAGCACACTCACACACAAAGACACACAGAACCGAACACACACGCGGAAACAGACAGACACACTCAGATGCATTAATACATGCTCACAGACGCACGCGCATGCATAGTACGCCTATACGGACGCACACATGGTCACACAGACGCACACGTTTTGGGTACTTGCAGACGTACACACACGCACACACAGAGACATGTTTGTACACACGCACGCAGACACACACACGTGGGTGTACGCTCTCAGACACATAATCAAACAATCAAGCGTATGAAGACAGACAGAGATGCCCATACCGAGATACGCATGCATACAGGTACGAAAGCGCAGACACACGTTCAGACACACACGCGCGTGGTGTCCACCTATGCAATCATGCACGGAGACTCGGACACACATGCGTACACGCACAGTGTTTGTTGGCGCAGATCTGTACACAGACTGTAAAACATTTACTCAAGGTCAAATAGATTTGTACACACACACACACGTACATACACACACGCACGTGCGCTGATACCGATTGCTGGCGGTTGGGGTGGGGCGTGAGGGTGTGGTTAATGGAGAGGGTGGAGGAGGTGTCGATGGTGGAGCAAAAGAACTGAACAAAGACTCTAAAATGGAACCTACTCTTGGATCAATCGTATTTAAGTCGACATCGGCAAGGAATGAAAGAAGGAAGGGAAAAAATAACAAAAATGAAAAGGGGGGGATAATGTAGCGGAGTGGGTAGGGAGAGATCACGAGAGAGGGGAGTAAGGGTTGGGGAGATTTGGTAAAAGAGAACGCAAAAACAAAAACTAAAAAAGACGGGGTAGAGGAGGGAGTCTGTAGTGCTGGGGATCGGAGTAGTTGGGTGGTGGTGGTGGTAGTGCTGGCGACAGCGGCGGTGGCGGTTGAGTGGAAGGTGCAGGAAGAGGGGAGGAGAGAGAGGGAAAGATATAGTGTCGGGGAAACTAAACACGGAGAGAGGGAAGGGGGGTAACTGGAAGAAAGCGAAAGGGGAGAGCAATGATGAAAAGGTAAGGGACGAGTACGAGGCCAGACGTACTCGCATGCGCGCGCGGCTCACACACGCACGCAAATATGGAAAATCTCAGATGAAAAGAAAGAAAAATTGGGGACGGGGAGCAAACACTCCTTTTTGTGTGAGGATTTCATCTTATAGGGGTCTGCTAGATCCCCCTGTTTATTTTGGAAGCAAATTGCATTCACAGATGTATGGAATGGTTGGAAAAAATTAACAGCATATTAAATAGCTAAATAAGTGCCTTAATACTTAGTAGGTGACATAATCGCACTCCGTAGGTGTATTTTTTTTTTTTTACTTTCGTTAATACTATATTAATGAGAAACAATGGCTTATGTGCATGAAAATATACGGTAAAATCACGTTGACATACCGATTCCTGCCAGATCACCGAAGTTAAGCAAAGATGAGCCTGACCAATACTATATGGGTGACCATTTGGGAATACTAGGCGGTGATTATGGTAGTGGAACAGCACTATCGGCAAAGGAAGAGTAAGGCGCCTCCTTCCCTCCGCTAGTCTGTGGGAGACCCTTTAGCATGGTCGAGAGCTCACTTCAGTCCCCTTCCCCCGGTCAGGGTTACGAGGTTATGGAAAGCAGTTGATTGATGTAATACGGAAGTAATCAGGAATAATTCTGTTAATGGTTTCGTATCTCGTTGTGTTTGGGAGAAGATTCCTTGGGTACAATGGTCAGGATAACTGCCAAAGTTGGTCACTGCTCGGACAGAAAGAAACTGCAACCTACTGTCTGTACAATTGCAAAGAAAGCTATGACAATACATAAAACACTTTCGAGAAACAGCAGAAATGAGATTTTGAATGATGAGCAACAATGAATTCATGATTGCTTCAGGGGAGATAGTCACAGCTGGCAATGCTTATACCAGGCAAGATACAATCTGAATAAATGTGTATGCATGAAAATAAAACAATGAATTAATAAAGAATATGTTTATGGAAATCGTTTCAGACAACGCATGAAGCCACTTGATGTAAGCAGTTAAAAAATACTTCAAGCTCAAACACTAGCCAACGATAAGTGTTAGTTGCAATTCTTCCCCTTTGTCAGAAACATCACTCATAAACTCTGAGAACTAAAGAGCAAAATGCGGAAAGAAAGAGTTACGAAACTGCCACAAGTAAAACCAAGGTCCACTTTCTACTTTGTTCAATGGTAAATATTCATAAGATTAACACCACATCCCAAGGCGAGGCAAATACTATGACCAGAGGTCGGAATATATCGTATTCCAAATTGTAACCTGAAAAAAAACGTATCCTAGGGGCATCGTATCTCGGGGTTCTTTTATATATATATATTTCCGTGAAACCGCAGTTATCGATGGATGACCAAACTAATGTATATTATTATTTAAGATTAACATTTATTATTTTACATATATAAATGAGTACTTTGGTCATGCCTCTTATACTAAGAAAATATCACTGTACTACATATGTGTGTGTGTGTGTGTGTGTGTGTGTGTGTGTGTGTGTGTGTGTGTGTGTGTGTGTGTGTGTGTGTCGGTGTGTGTGTGTGTGTGTGTGTGTGTGTGTGTGTGTGTGTGTGTGTGTGTGTGTGTGTGTGTGTCGGTGCGTGTGTGTGTGTGGAAGAACAATGTTGAATTCCATAAATTGAATATCTTTTACACTGTGTCATCATTGTTATTGCGGTAACGTAATATATAATACCAATTTTATACTTAGAATATATGACTAATAATATTACTAATATTGGCTAATACTAATTACTAATATATGACTAATAATACTATTAATATTGAGACTGAGCGAGAGTTACGAAGCTGCTGAAAGTAAACCAAAGACCTTTTTTCTCATTAAATTTATAAACAAAACTATTGCTTATATGAAATATATCATTGTTTGGAACGTGAGTGATTATCGATTAATATCAGAAATAGCCTGTTTTTCTAGTTATTATATTTGAGACAGCTTCACAAAAAAAAAAAATTAGGTGTAAAGATCAGATGAAGCCTATTCAGAATCATATCACTTACTAATGAGAGGTTCACCAAAGCTTCTCCTAATATTATTGAACGGCAATAAAGCAAAGACTGTTGAACATGCATGACTGAAATATGGAAGACATAGACGGAAGTTTAAGTGTACCTAATATGGTCGGATAGAAGAAAGAGTTGCGAACTTGCTTGTTGTGTCGACATCTCTCGGCGCTCCGAATGAAACCGGTTGTTTAATCCCTTGACATGCTCGTGCTATTTAGGCTTTGGCACTCCTGACAAAGAGGATGCGTAATCCTTGAACACCATATCCGGTGTGACAAAATACAATTACTTTCTACACAAATCGCAATTCGCTATTTATCTCCTTCCGACAGCGGGAGCCAGTGCCGTAAAGGAAGAGCACTATTGCCTGAAAAGATTGCTTGGAAGGAATGTATGCATTCCGAGTAGGACTGCCTCAGGTGATTAGCAATAAACTAACTCCTTCTTAAAAAGAAAGGTAAAGCTTGCGGGGTGAACTTTATAGAACTGTGCAAGACTAAAGCTATACCCTTAGTCATCAGGGTAAAACTCATCTCAACAATGACGTAGATTTTTGCCGTTGATACCGAGAAATCAGATTCTATAAAAGCTTTCTATCAATAGCAACTGGCAATACAGCATATAAAGGGTGCTTCATTCAGCTGCTCATTATGGAGAGAACTTGAATGCTCACTGAATAGAACTTGAATATCTACTAGACACTATACTCGAGTGTTTAAGGTCTCTCTGTCCAGAGGTTTGTCAGGTAAACCTGGCATAAGGATAATTTTCCCTCGAATTAAATTCTGAATATATACAAGTTTGTATACTCTTTTAACCTTAATCTATGAATCTATCCCTCTTTTTGATATATGTGTCTTATCAGTTCTCAACTTATAGTCATTCTGAAAATATATGCTTATACTAACATTCACTGCTTATAGAAACATTATTTGCTTATATTAACATACGTTGCTTATACTAACATTCTTTGCTTATACTAACATTCTGTGCTTATAGTAACATTCTCAGCTTATAGAAACATTATTTGCTTATACTAACATACGTTGCTTATACTAACATACTTTGCTTATACTAACATACTTTGCTTATACTAACATACTTTGCTTATGCTAACATACTTTGCTTATACTAACATACTTTGCTTATGCTAACATACTTTGCTTATACTAACATACTTTGCTTATACTAACATACTTTGCTTATACTAACATTCTCTGCTTATAGAAACATTATTTGCTTATACTAACATACTTTGCTTATACTAACATACTTTGCTTATACTAACATACGTTGCTTATACAAACATACTTTGCTTATACTAACATACTTTGCTTATACTAACATACTTTGCTTATACTAACATAATTTGCTTATGCTAACATACTTTGCTTATACTAACATTCTGTGCTTATACTAACATACTTTGCTTATATTAACATACTTTGCTTATACTAACATACTTTGCTTATACTAACATACGTTGCTTATACTAACATACGTTGCTTATACTAACATACTTTGCTTATACTAACATACTTTGCTTATGCTAACATACTTTGCTTATACTAACATACTTTGCTTATACTAACATACCTTGCTTATACTAACATACCTTGCTTATACTAACATACTTTGTTTATACTAACATACTTTGCTTATGCTAACATACTTTGCTTATACTAACATACGTTGCTTATACTAACATACTTTGCTTATACTAACATACTTTGCTTATGCTAACATACTTTGCTTATACTAAAATACTTTGCTTATGCTAACATACTTTGCTTATACTAACATACTTTGCTTATAATAACATTCTTTGCTTATGCTAACATACTTTGCTTATACTAAAATACTTTGCTTATGCTAACATACTTTGCTTATACTAACATACTTTGCTTATAATAACATTCTTTGCTTATGCTAACATACTTTGCTTATGCTAACATACTTTGCTTATACTAACATACTTTGCTTATACTAACATACTTTGCTTACGCTAACATACTTTGCTTATACTAACATACGTTGCTTATACTAACATACTTTGCTTATGCTAACATACTTTGCTTATACTAACATACTTTGCTTGTACTAACATTCTTTGCTTGTATTAACAATCTTTGCTTATACTAACATTCTCTGCTTATACTAACATTCTCTGCTTATACTAACATTACTTGTCTTATACTAATATACTTTGCTTATACTAACATACTTTGCTTATACTAACATACTTTGCTTATACTAACATACGTTGCTTATACTAACATTCTTTGCTTATACTAACATACGTTACTTATACTAACATACTTTGCTTATGCTAACATACTTTGCTTATACTAACATACTTTGCTTATACTAACATTCTTTGCTTATGCTAACGTACTCTGCTTATACTAACATTCCTTGTCTTATACTAATATACTTTGCTTATACTAACATACTTTGCTTATACTAACATACTTTGCTTATACTAACATACTTTGCTTATACTAACATACGTTGCTTATACTAACATTCTTTGCTTATACTAACAGACGTTACTTATACTAACATACTTTGCTTATGCTAACATACTTTGCTTATACTAACATACTTTGCTTATACTAACATACTTTGCTTATACTAACATACTTTGCTTATGGTAACATACTTTGCTTATACTAACATACTTTGCTTATACTAACATACTTTGCCTCTACTAACATACTTTGCTTATACTAACATACTTTGCTTATACTAAAATACTTTGCTTATACTAACATACTTTGCTTATACTAACATACTTTGCTTATACTAACATACTTTGCTTATACTAACATGCTTTGCTTATGCTAACATACTTTGCTTATACTAACATACTTTGCTTATACTAACATACTTTGCTTATACTAACATACTTTGCTTATGCTAACATACTCTGCTTATATTAACATTCTTTGCTTATACTAACATTCTTTGCTTGTACTAACATTCTTTGCTTGTATTAGCATTCTTTGCTTATACTAACATTCTCTGCTTATACTAACATTCTCTGCTTATACTAACATTCCTTGTCTTATACTAACATACTTTGTTTATACTAACATACCCTGCTCATACTAACATACAGAAGTTTACATGCAACGCGAACATATATCTTGTGCCTTTAATCCGCACATAGTCCCCTGTAGATGTGATCGCAATTATTGGCCTCTTTTTCCCCAGTAGCAATACGCCTTGTTAGGGGTGAAAAATAGTAAAAAAAAAAAAGTTAATTACCAAAAATGTAGCATAAATGTTTATATTGAATGGTAATCTTAGAAACTGTTAAGTGCAATATATATATTTAAAATAAAACAGTCGAATGTTCGAATATCACGAACGAATCTTTATTTCAGTCTACCTAATTATACTTATTATTATCATTATTATTGTTGTTATTATTATTATTATTATTATTGTTATTGTTATTGTTATTATTATTATTAGTAGTAGTAGTAGTAGTAGTAGTAGTAGTATTGTTATTGTTATTATTATTATTATTATTATTATTATTATTATTAACTTACTTGGGACTGTCACCGTATTATTGCCAATAATTGGTAACAGTAACAAGCCTAGGTGACAACAAGTTTCCCACAAATTTCAAACCCTTTCCGCCTCTCTTGATAATAACAACTGTTTATCTCTATAAGCTCAGTATGACCATTGATTCAAATTCCTTCAAGTTATTTTTCCATGGTTTACAGAACTGTTCCAAATGCTTCTACAGCTATTGGTATTATATTCATTTTATTCATGTCCAATACTCCTTTCAGTTCTCAAAAAAGTTCTGTGTATTTCTTTAGTTCTGTTGTTGTTGTGGTGGTGGTGGTGGTCGTCGTTTTAGTTACTACTACCAACACTACTAATACTAATACTAATACTACTACTAATAATAATAATAATAATAATAAGAAGAAGAAGAAGAAGAAGAAGAAGAAGAAGAAGAAGAAGAAGAAGAAGAAGAAGAAATTATCACCGGATTTATTTTCATTGATTGCTCACTAACAATAACAAGTTGTGTTTCATGAAGTCTGGGTCGGTCTCTTAATAAGAGGTTTTATATTACCAGGCGTACAATATGTCGATATTTACTTCAGTTTTTCATCAAGTTATTAAAGTTTCCTTTTTGAAAACGGTTTTTTATTGTCTTTAACTGTGCTGTGTCTACAAAATAATCATAAAGTTGTAATCTTTTAACAATGATCACATATTCTAACAAGCATGCATGGAATATTGTTGCTACATCTGGGCTGGTGCATCTATCACTAGTCTCTCTCTCTCTCTCTCTCTCTCTCTCTCTCTCTCTCTCTCCCATTCTCTCTCTCTTTCTTTCTCTCTCTTACTCTCTCTCAAAGCCCAAAAAAGAGTCTCCACTCTAATACGTCCCGTATAAATAACCAAGCGCCAACCCTTTTCCTATCATCGTAATGTTATTACATCCCTGTGCCTGTTTTATGAATACTTTCATGGAATGTGCTCTGATGAACTCATTGCACTTTTACTCCTCAACGTACATACCCCCCCCCCCCGATAAACCCGTCTAGCAGCAAAGTCCCACCATTTTCCGTAGAGAACCCTAGATGTCGGAAAGCCTACTCTAGTAGCTTCTTCCCTCAGACTTCTAGACTTTGGAATTCCATCCCGGTTTCCTGATTCCTTGGCTGTAGTAAGATGCAGAAGTTTAAATGTGATGTGAACAAACACCTCGCTCATCTCCTCACATAGTCCCAAGTAGACATGGTCCCAAGTAGTAAACCCTTACGTCCAAGTGGCAATATGCCTAGTTTGTGGTGAAGTGAGTGCAAACGAAACTCAGAATCTGTTTCCAAATAAATTGGAAGGTTGATGAATTCCAAAAAGGATTTGATTACAAAGGCCAAAAAGATTTAGGGTTGATCTCTCTTCAAGAAAAGAGCCACCTATGAAAATCTCAGGAAGAAAAGGGCACACACCTACAATTGTAAGACACAAGCTGAGTCTTATTAGGATTAAATGAAACAATCCATAGCCAAAACCATGTCAACTTCTAGATGAGCTGCATACTCGAACTGATTCCATGAAGATAGGTAAGAATAAATAGCAGACAAAAGAGTAGATAAATAATATTCTCAAGGTCTAAAATAGAGCTCTTGGAAACAAGGGCTCTGATAGGAAAAGAGGATGAGCAGACACATTCCAGAGTTAATGGCCAGCTTCGATAAGCAAGCAAGATTTATAACGTCAAGAACCTTACACCTAATACCATAGCCCTAAAGTTTGGACTGCAAACACTAAATGCCATAATCTGTCGAACTCCTTTGAAACTTCAAGTGCACTAGTCCTGCTCCCTTCTAATCTTTACTAAAAATATAAGAAAGGATAACATCAGCTAGTATATATATATATATATATATATATATATATATATATATATATATATAGAGAGAGAGAGAGAGAGAGAGAGAGAGAGAGAGAGAGTAGAACCCCAGGATACGGTGGTGCTAGTATACGTTTTAATCAGGTAACGATGTGAAATACGATGTTTTTCCGGCCCCTGGTTACGGTATTTGCCCCGCCCTACGGTGTTAGTTATAAAGTTATTTGATTATATACATGTGTATTACATACTGTACTGTATTTTGTTACTAATTTTTAATGCTGTATCCCGGGATTCTACTATATATATATATATATATATATATATATATATATATATATATATATATATATATATATATATATATATATATAACTACTTCATTTACTCACATAAACCTAATATACGAAAATATAGATTTATGCGTAAACTTTAAGTATTTACTTCAAAAGTGCTCAATACGTAGGTAGAGCTAGTTAGTAATTTATAAAATATATATAGCGATTAAGCTACACTGAATATTCTGCGTTTCATTAACTGTAGGATTCGTCAGGCTTATGCGCGAATTCTGTGGTTGCTTCTTGTTTTTATATATGTTGAGGATTTCTAGTTAGCCAATCAGCTTTCTAGCATCCAGCGCGCCCCTTCCTATCAGCTAATGGGCATGCATTTTATCGAACAAAGGATCTGTTTTAGAACTAGGTTAGTGGTTTAAGGTAGACGTTTTCCTTCCTTTTTATATATATATATATATATATATATATATATATATATATATACCTATGTGTACACAAACACATGCACATATATATACATATATGTGTGTGTGTGTGTGTGTGTGTGTGTGTGTGTGTGTGTGTGTGTGTGTGTGTGTGTGTGTGATCGTTTATGTATATTCATGTTTTTTAATTTATTTATTTGTTTGTTTTCTATTGTTATTGTTAGTTTTAAAGCTATTTAGTATTTTGTACTACCAACTGCAAAGTTTTTCGAAGTCGATAATCTTTGGGTAACAACCAACCGGAAAATCAATTCCCTCTCATATCTTTCACAATAATCAATTTAATTTATTTATTGTTTGTTTTCTATTGTTATTGTTAGTTTTAAAGCTATTTTGTATCGCTATCCTAGAGTAAATTTTATTTTGTGAACACAGTTGTTTGGTATTTCTCGTCTACAGTTTAATAGATTTTGAGGTTCTTTAAAGTACAGGATAGCAAATTGTTCATGGAGGCATAATTTACATGGGTCGTCTAAATGTCTGCATGTGGTAGCTTGTCTCATTATTTTCCATTCGACTACCGGCGAATGTCCGCTTTCTTTGACTTCCCAGTATTTATTCGCTAGTGTTGTTTTTATACGGTGTTTTTTTTATTTTTGAATGTACTTTTGTGGTCATAGTATCGGGTTTTGAAATCTAAGGAAGTCATGCCTATGTAATATTTCTTGTTATTCGGGTTTTCTTTCGCAAATATTGTTGCTTGATAAACTACGCTTTTTGTTAGGCATTTATTTTGGACTGGGCAAAGTGTGCGGTGTCTACAATTGCATTTATCTTGTTCGTTATTAGTATTTTTATTTATGGTATGGTTGTTCTTGTCCGGGGTTGGTTTGTTATTATTATTATTATTATTATTATTATTATTATTATTATTATTATTATTATTATTATTTCTGCTAGTGTTGGTTTTATTTCTGTCATGGTGTCTACTTTTTTTATTGTTTATTTTGTTGTTGTTTACATTGTTTTCATTTAGTATTTTGTTATTATGTGCTTTAATTATCATCTCTAAATTTTCGCAACAACTGTAAGATAACTTCAAGGTATTTTTATTGAAAATTTTGTGTAAGGGGTTGGTTGCGGGAAAGTGTTTTTCAATAAGATCTAGAAATTTCTTGCCAAGTTTTGTTTTTAACATTTGATTGTATGGGGCCGTATACCAAATTATGGTTCTTTTTCTTCTATTTTTAATTTTATTATAGTTGTTGGTGTTTTGTTGCTTATATTTGATATCGATATTTTTGTATCCACTATTTTTAGGGCTGTTTCGTAGATATTGGTTGACCTGTTAAATGCATTTTCATCGCTTGAGTTATTACTGAGTCTACTTACGATCGAGTTAGGAATGTGTTTTATAATTGATGGTGGGTGGTTGGACTTAGGGTTTACGTAAATTGTAGTAGCGTTATCTTTTAAGTATGGTTCATATGTGTTTTATCTAAGTTTAACGTGACGTCCAGGAAGTTTGTTATTTTTATGTTAGCTAATACGTCCGCTTTTAGGTCTAATTTTTTCATTTCTTTGTGAATGATTTTCTTAAAGTTTTCTCCCTTGACTTTGTTGGAGTTTTTTATTTTCATTAAAAAATGTAGAAAATCAGTTCTAATAAATAACAATAACCAATGGATAAAAACTAAAATGAAAAATTCGTTCGATTTGGCGATGGGTGCCAGAGACTCCGCAGAGGCATCAGATCTTGTGGGATTATTCATTCTATATACCCTCACAAATATATTCGATACTACGGATATCGGCCTATATAGAGATGATGGACTAGCTATAATAAAAACTCTCCTGTCTATGATCATCTTACTTAAAGAAAATACAATTGGCTTCGTTCTGCTTTCTCGTCCATGATTCGTCTTAACATCTTGTAAACAATTTATAGTTCATATCTACGATCAATTAATATCGCCTTTAGATAAATATCTCTTCAGTTTAAGATAACTTCTTTTGAATAATAACTCTACAATTAATAAGAACTTTATAGTCAGCTAATATTTCCATTAAATAAGAACTGTATAATCAATTAATATCGCCCTTTAATAAAACTTTTTCAATACAAGTTTATCCGGTTTGAATAAGAATTCAACGATTAATTAATATTATCCTTGAATAAAACTTTTCGACATAAGTTTACCTTCGTTGAATAAAGTTTCTTTAAGTAATCGATGTAATCATTGATTAAGAACTTTACAATCAACGAATATCACCCTTGAATCAATGTTTATCTTCCTTTATTAAGAACTCTTCAGCTAATTAATATCGTTCTTGAATAAAAACTCTACAGTCTAAAATTTTTGAATAATAACAAGTTTGTGTACCTGGACAGTGTTGTCAGCAGGGATGGAGGAAAAGATGAGGAAATGAACCGCCGGATAAGCAAAGCTAGACACGCCTTCAGCATCTTAAGACCAATCTGGAGAACAATAGCACTCTCAATCCGGAATAAGATCAGAATTTTCAACACCAATGTAAATTCGGTTCTTCTCTATGGTTCGGAAACGTGGAGAGCGATCAAGACCATCACACACAAACTCCAGACATTTATCAACACATGTCACAGAAACATCCCAAACATCAGATGGTCAGAGACTATCTCCAATGAACAACTGTGGAACAAAACCAATAGAACCCCAATGGAGACAGAGATCAGAAAACGAAAATGGAACTGGATTGGTCACACCTTGCGGAAGCCAGCATCCAACATCACCAGGCAGGCCCTTGAATGGAACCCGCAGGGTAAGCGTAAAATTGATCGCCCGAAGCAGACATGGAAAAGAAGCATTGAGGCTGAGACCAGAGCTGCCAGGATGACATGGGTTGAACTGAAGAGGGCCAGCCAAAACCGGGTCCGTTGGAGGAATGTCGTTGCGGCCCTATGTTCCCCAAGAAATCAAGAGGCCTAAATAAGAACTTTACAATCAACGAATATCAATCAATCTTTATATCCCTTGAATAAGAACTCTTCGGCGAATTAATATCATCCTTGAATAAAAACTCTACAATTAACATCATTTGGCGATAATAACTTTTCGATGTAAGCTTATATCCCTTGAAAAATAACTCTACAATCTAAGATAATCTATCTTGAATAATAACTCTACGGTGAACTAATTGAATAACATCTCTTTAATCTTATTAACTCTACTTAATGAGAACTCTATAATCCTCGAATACCACCATTAAATGATAACTCTACTATATAAGATTATTTATCTTGAATAATAACTCTTCAATCTAACCTTCTTTGAACACAACAATTGCAGTTGGAGAAAGCCTCGTAAGCCAAATCACATAATGTGTTGTTATTTACAAAGAGTGTCGCTTTAAAAATACGCTTAGCCTTGTGTTAAACAATACATATTTTTCGGAGAGGGGGGGCGTATTGGTTAAAAATCAATACGTATGATTCGAAATGCGAATGAATTCGAAAGCTCAGAAAAAAAAAGAGGAAAACAACGAATGACTTTTGCTGTCTTCCAAAGTTTTTTTTTTTTTTTTTTTTTTTTTTACTTTTTCCTCAAATCTACAATCATTCACCCACCCTCATTTCTTTCCCAGACAACTCGGCACATCAAGGTTCCTTTTCTGGAAACAAGCGCGTATGGGCGAGTATGTAGGTGTGTATGTGTGTGTGTGTTTGAATGTCATTAATCTCTTTTGTATACGCACGCGCGTGCGTGCGTGCGTGCGTGCGTGTGTGTGTGTGTGTATGTGTGTGTGTGTGTGTGTGTGTGTGTGTGTGTGTGTGTGTGTGTGTCCACATATTGATACAAGTAAACGTGAATTAGATAAAACGTATACACGGGTCTTGGCAAGGCTTTATCGATCGATGATGGCGAAAAAGGAAACTAAATGAAACGCGTGTGAAACGAAATTGCGATCAATACTTGTAAACCATGAGTTTCCCCTTCTTCTGTATCTTATATATATATATATATATATATATATATATATATATATATATATATATACTAGCAAAAGTACCCGTCGTTGACTGGGTTCAAAAACAGCCTACAGAAAATTGACTCTGATTTATGAAAGTATGATAGGTTATGAAAAGGAAGGGTTGTAAAGAGATAGCTTCGAATTTGGGGGTATCAAAACCAAAGCAAACTATGATGAAAGTAAAAATAAAATAGATAGCCACCATAATTTATTATACCATACCTGTTCACACTGAAACACTTATCACAATATTCTGTGGATCTATATTAAAAACCGTGTTAAACTTTGTGACATATTTCTATTCTATGGAGGTCAGGCGCGAACGAACACCCCATAATTTTATTATATCATATTTCTTCAAACTGAAACATAATTATCAAAGTATACTAAAGCAGATAGATACGAAAAGTCTTTATTAAAGTTTGTGCCTATTTACATTCTATGGGGGTCAGGCACGAAGGCAGACTCCACAATTTTATTATACCATCCCTATTTAAGTTAAAACATACTTATCAAAGTATTATTATGTACATGTATATCAAAAACACTTGTAAACGTTTTTTTTTTATTTCCATACTTTGTGGACGAGGCGCGTACGCCGACCCCACAATTTTAATGAATCATCATTATGCCAGATCAAACATACCCATTCCTGTGTCTAGATACATCTTCTATCATTATATGTGATCAGTTTTATATAATAGTCAACCATATCGGAGCTTATTCGTGACCAGACACACACACAGACGTTCAGCTTTATATTATAGATATATGATTTTATGAATAGTTTAACAAGGTTTTTAATATAGATACACACACACACACACACACACACACATATATATATATATATATATATATATATATATATATATATATATATATATATATATATACTAGCATGGAGACCCGGCATTGCTCGAGATTGAATGATAATCAACGAATGTTTTATACTCCCATATTACTTGTCATAGAAATCAGTGAAATCGCCCATTTTTCAATCAAATCGATTGATTTTCTGCTCTAGTTGAAGACCCATCGCAATGCACTGGGATGAAGCTTCACATGCATCCCCGCAGTGGCTTAGTCCACAGTACATTGTAGTCTGCATTGGACTGTAGAGAACCTGCTGCTGATTTTATACAATTATTTTCATATTTTATATTTTATATTTCTATATGCTTAGAGAACAAGAAGGAAAAATAATTGAATAAAATTGTTTTTTTTTAATTAAAGATTAAAACGCAAAAATCAATTATAATCGTCCCCTTGTTCTCTAAGCAGAAACATTCATTTAGATCGCGCCCCCGTCATATTAAGGAAATTACCGTTGATTTTATATGAAGGGCTTTTCTGCTTGTCTTGGAATAAAACTTCTCAAATGCACATGTGATATTAGGCTGGATAAGGTGTTAACTCAAAATCGCCTATTTCTTCTTCATTTGATTTTTTCAACTATCGATTATCGATATCTATTGAAGACATTCCGAAATAAAATCTTTCAAAGAACACTGCCAGATACATGAACTACATAGGAACGAACTCTCACACTCATACTCAAACACACACAGAATGTTCTTTAATATATATATATATATATATATATATATATATATATATATATAGAGAGAGAGAGAGAGAGAGAGAGAGAGAGAGAGAGAGAGAGAGGGGAGAGAGAGATTTTGTGTTTATTTATATATATATATATATATATAAAATGAACTTTATGTGTGCGTGTAATGGTGAGAGTTCGTCTCTATAAATATATATACATATATATATATTGTGGTGGGTATTAGAGCAGGCAATCAATTGATTTGATTTTTAAAAAAAATAGCGATTTCACCGATTTCGATGATAATACGTATGGTAGGGGGAAACATTTGTTAATCCTCATTCAATTCTGGACCACGTCGGGTCTTTCTGCTGGTACATATATATATATATATATATATATATATATATATATATATAACTATTTCATTTATTCACATAAATTTACTATACGAAAGTATAGATTTATGCGTAAACTTTAAGTATTTACTTCAAAAGTGCTCAATACGTAGGTAGAGCTAGTTAGTAATTTATAAAATATATATGGCGATTAAGCTACACTGAATATTCTGCGTTTCATCCAACTATAGGATTCGTCAGACTTATGCGCGAATTCTGTCGTTGCTTCTTGTTTTTATACATGTTGAGGATTACTAGTTGGCCAATCAGCTTTCTAGTATCCACCGCGCCCCTTCCTACCAGCCAATGGGCATGCATTTTATCAAACAAAGGATCTGTTTTAGAGCTAGGTTAGTGGTTTTAGGTGGCCGTTCTGCTTCTTTTTTTTTATGTATATAAAAAAAAAAAAAAAAGAAGCAGAACGGCCACCTAAAACAACTAACCTAGCTCTAAAACAGATCCTTTGTTTGATAAAATGCATGCCCACTGGCTGGTAGGAAGGGGCGCGGTGGATACTAGAAAGCTGATTGGCCAACTAGTAATCCTCAACATGTATAAAAACAAGAAGCAACGACAGAATTCGCGCATAAGTCTGACGAATCCTATAGTTGGATGAAACGCAGAATATTCATTGTAGCTTAATCGCCATATATATTTTATAAATTACTATATATATATATATATATATATATATATATATATATTTAGTAATGTGAGGATATTTACCTATCGAGCTTATTATATATCTAAATTACAACGAGCACTTTTTCTTTCCCTGTATTTTAATTAAACTAGTAATTTCACTATTACATTAAAATACACTTTGCTCTTTGGACTATTGTTCTAATCTCCTTTAAATTATATATGTGTGTGTGTGTGTGTGTGTGTGTGTGTGTGTGTGTGTGTGTGTGTGTGTGTGTGTGTGTGGCACTATTTGCTTACTTGTCATTTTCAGCGTAGTAATATAGATATTCTTGCTGAGTGATGAGGCATGTCGGGTAAGAGTTAGATAATAGTTTTCCCATAATCCTATTCTTACAACTCTCTCTCTCTCTCTCTCTCTCTCTCTCTCTCTCTCTCTCTCTCTCTCTCTCTCTCTCTCTCTCTCTCTCTCTCCCTCTCGTCTGACTTGCATGCAGTAAATACGCATATTTTGGTGTCTTCCAGGGAGACGAAGAAGGAGGGGGTTACCCCTTCCTCTCGCGCAGAAGAATTAACTAAGGTAGCCTTGCTAAGGTAAAAGAAAACAGTTGTAATTATTTTATTAATGTATAATGTATAATATTGTAAAATAAATAGTTAAGTTCTTTTTTTCTACAAACCTGAATTGCGTGTCATATGTCACCACACAAGCAGACATGACAGCCAAAACAACCCAAGAAAAAGTGAACTGAACTGGACACCAATCAAGCAGAAGTCCACACGACTAAAGTATGTTTTATTGTTTTTGGAATATCGGTTGTTAAAACCGTGTGGCCTGATGTGGTTCGCATGATGAAGCAAGTAAGTCTCCCTGGCAAACGATCGTCTGTTAACACCGGTGGGACAGAAAAGTCCTAATGAAGGTCAGGCAACACCCGCCAGCAAACCGATGGGTTATAATTTGGTGCTTATCGTTTAATCGTGTCTAACACCCGGGGAGCTGGTTTTCTCCACCAAGTAAAACTTCCCGGCAAACAAACATTTTCATATATATATATATATATATATATATATATATATATATATATATATATATATATATATATAAAGCTGAACGTCTGTGTGTGTGTCTGGTCACGAATAGGCTCCTATATGGTTGACTATTATATAAAACTGATCACATATAATGATAGAAGATGTATCTAGACACAGGAATGGGTATGTTTGAGCTAGCATAATGATGATTGATTAAAATTGTGCGGTCTGCGTACGCGCCTGGTCCACAAAGTATGTAAATAAAAAATTTAAAAAAAAAAACGTTTACAAGTGTTTTTGATATAGATGTACATAATAAGACTTTGATAAGTATGTTTTAACTTAAATAGGGATGGTATAATAAAATTGTAGGGTCTGCGTTCGCGCCTGGCCTCCATAGAATGTAAATAAGCACAAACTTTAATAAAGACTTTTCATATCTATCTGCGTATGGAGTGTTCGTTCACGCCTGACCTCCATAGAATAGAAATATGTCACAAAGTTTAACAAGGTTTTTTTAATATAGATCCACAAAATATTGTGATAAGTGTTTCAGTATGAACAGGTATGGTATAATAAATTATAGGATTTATCTATTTTATTTTTACTTTCATCATAGTTTGCTTTGGTATTGATATCCCAAATTCGAAGCTATCTTTTTACAGCCCTTCCTTTTCATAACCTATCATGCTTTCATAAATCAGAGTCCATTTTCTGTAGGCTGTTTTTGGATCCAGTCAACGACGGGTACTTTTGCTAGTATATATATATATATATATATATATATATATATATATATATATATATATATATATATATATATATATATATATATAGGGAGAGAGAGAGAGAGGGGGAGAGTATTAGTACACAATTTGAAAACATTCAAAAAATTTTAAGACATCAAGCAGATAGAAATATTTATTTATCGAAAAGTCCTACCTAGATTTTTAAAAAAAAGCAGCTCGATAGTCTGGATAGTGCATAGTTATATGAGAGGAAGTTTTAAAAAAATGTTGCAAATTACAATTTACAACATTTTTTTTTCTAACAAGGGATACATATGGATTATTTTTTCTTATTCCATACAATAACATAATTTTAACTTCCTTTCACACATACACATACACATACACAATCATACACGTACATATATATGTGTGTGTATTTGTGTATGTGTACGTTTAAGTTGAACTGTCAGTTTCAATCACAGCCTGAAGCACTTGCCTGTCTAGCCACCCTCTGGAACTGTGATGCAGCAAAAGAGTGCCTGTAGATGACTATACAGTGACAGCAAAGTCGATATACGAGTATCATCGTAGCGTGTTCGTTCAAGTTACGCATGAGAATATCGAATATGGCTTTTCAAACCACCAGATCATTGTATTCTCTGGCACCATAATTGCAAACATGTTATCGTTTGCAAGTTGTTCATTAAGCTACGTATTTTTATTATCTTTCTTGGGATAAGAATGTCAAACATTCACTCATTACTTCAAAAACTCTCACCGAAATATATTATTTGAAGATTCTAACCAACTTTTTCAGATTAATTCTTTGTATCTCTTTTGTAGTTTGTTCAATGGGTATATTCGTCAAGTAGTTTTTTTTTAATTTATTTTTCATGATTCTGATTGCTCCATTATTACAGAAATGATGGAGATCTTTCCTAAGATTCCAATTTCTTTTGTAATGTCGTATAGAAGACCTTGGTATTTAGTTATATTCTACATCTCATCTCTGGTTAAGCCAGAATAGACAAATGGAGTTAGTAATTTCACCATCCTTTCTCATATCCCTATGTCAGATTTAACAGCTCGATTTCTTTTTAGCTATAGAGATTGCACTGTCATAATGGATAGCGTATGGCTTATTACAACCAGTTCTCTCTGATATATGTTCACGTGACTTGCTGTTACGCTGGATACTCAACTTTTTACAGTGGAGATATTTGCATACCCCGTTGTGTTGTATATATATATATATATATATATATATATATATGCTGTTTCCGTGGCAGGCTTATTTGGTGTTTTTGTCTCATTTGTTTGATAGCTTTCTCCAAAATGTTAAGCCAAGTGGCGGTTGTTTGCCTAAATCTGGTTTCTTAGTGTTGATGCATCATCACAAGGTTTTGGTTCTGAGATGCGTATATCTACTGCTCTTCTTGAGAGATACAGCTTTAGTAGACATTGGTTTAGGTATATTACTTTGTAGTCTCAATATTTTTCTTGTTTTTATGTTTAGTCTATTAATGTCATTGGGTGGTCAGTCAATGAGGCCAAAGTTGTATGTTATCACTGGCACGGCAAGTTAGTTAATGGCAGTTATTTTGTTTTTGTTTGTAAGCTGTGTTTTGCATGTTTTTCTTACTCTGCATACATATTCTCTGCCAGTTTTATCTCTCATCTTGTCGTGTTCAATTGAATTGCACCATTTTCTTAATGCCGAGGTAGTGGTATTGTTCTTGCTTTTCTAATCTCTGATATCAATCTCCTCATGAAGCTGTATATTTTCCGCGTGGATCTCCTTCCTAGCTTTGAGAAAGCACTTTGTTCATTTGTCCATATATGCGTACAACTTGAGCCGGTGTCTGAGCTGGCATACATCTTGAAATCATCCGTGAAGAATAGATGGTTGACTTTTTTGTTTTGGGTTTTGTTGGTGACCCTCGCTTAGGTTGTAGGCACTTTAGCATTTATTCGGTACTTATATAGAAATTTCTTCTACAGAGGTAGAAGACTCTGAAGACACGAAATTAACAAAGCCAGAAACACTCACCTTGAATATATTTCTTGATTCAATCTTGTGTTGAAGAAAACAGTACATTTTAAGCGTGCTCCAAACTTCAAAACTTCAAAGCCTCGAGGTAATCCTTCCTGACTAAGGCATGCCAAGAAGTCAAGTCTAAGTACAATTATGATTTAACCTATCGCAACAAATTGGAAAAGTTCAATAAAGTTTGATTCAAAACCCCCAATTTAAGCGATTAAACCACAAAAGGTAAGAGTCTTTTGTCCTTTGTTTTGTTTTTTTTAATACCATTCTGGGGATAGGATGAATTGGAAAAAATATTTCTCTTAACAATTGAATTCTCGTTGAGAGAAGACCGATAGGGCTCATCAGAACCAAATTAAAACAGGAACTAAATGTTTTCGTCGAAACGAATTTTGCGAGTAATTTCACGCCTGCGCAAACGAAACTTCCGGAAAAAACTTAAAGAGCTTTTGCTATAGAACGGCTGGCAGCACTTCCGGCTAGTGAATTTCAACACGCTTAGCAGATCTATCTAGATGTAAAAGAGCAAAGGAGATAAACTTTCCCATTGAAAGATTCCTCTTTGGATCTTGATACCAGGAATTGTTGTTGTTCCATTGGTTTGGCTTAATGACATGGTTATTCCCCACATCTTTACATGGGTAGCCATGATTTTCTTGATTACCGGATGAATCTTGTGTAATTCAAGACACCATAGTAGCCACGAGTGGGACACATCATCATGTACCTTTTAATAAGCAATGCTTACATTCCTTTGCATCTTCTTACAAACTTCCAGGATGGTCTTGTTAATCAAAAACTGGTCCTTCATGCCAAAAGCTCTTCCTTGTGCGTGCATCTTGTTTGTTCACTTTCGAGGTATGCTTCAGACGGGAGGTGTTCATAGAAGTTGTCTGCAACCTGTTAGGTTAAAAGTCTGTAAGTGATAGTAAGACAACCGATTGGTGTTTATTCGTAAGAGAGTTATGTCTCACACGGTCTGAATATGAGTGTTGTTTCGTCATGTACTAGTCAAATTGGTGTGGCCTAATAATTTTTCAGTAATCTGGTGAAACAGCCGCTATAGTAGTTATGAAGTGTTGTTAGTTTCTTCAGTCATAAATCTAGTAGGTTGTCTACAACAGTTTTTTTTCTGGAATTGATCAAACATTCTCTTTATCATTCTAAACGTTATTCCTGGCCCGAACATTCTGTTGTGTAGCGAGGGATTTATATCAGAGACACATACAACGGACTCAGAACAGGGGATAATAATGACATTTATATAGATTTACATCACGACGACGACTGTTACAATTCTTGGGGACTTCATATTTTTATTGCGGAGCTGGGACATTTATACAGTTCTTGTTAACACAGAGGAGAGGACGCATTACTGGTGATGGCGGGAGGACACATAATACTTGGAGGGGATTATACAAAGTTCGTTAAGAAGATGATGATAAAACACATTTACCTTTTTGGTTGTAAAGACGACACGAAGACAAACGATTACAAAATATTAGATGATTTCTTTATTCATCAACCGGCCGATTGATGACGTCAGGAATTCAACTTGTATAACTATATGGTCTCCTCTCCACCACCTTCGCCTCTAAGAGTATCAGCTCCACTGAGTCACTATCCGACTCTCGTCTGTGACTGTCTGTGACTGTCTGTGATTGTCTGATTCCTATCTCTCTAACTTCGAACCTCGTCTCAATATATTGAGAAACTCCTTTGTTTATGACGTCAGATGCCTACTGTCAAATCACGTGACTTTATCACGTTTCAATTCAACCGTGCCCTTGCACATGTATTTACACACCTCTGATAAACAAAAGAAATTCGTCAATTAAATTGTATCATTAACCTATTTTTAATTGATGAACTCGCATTGTCCATGCTTTTAACTGACATATTTAATATCCAGTTATTTCTAAAAGAATGGACAATCGCTTTATCTCTGACATAAATAATATTTTGTTATTTCTAAAAGAATTAACAATCGACTGCATTCCTAGGATTTTAATTTATCCATTATCTTTTAACACTTGCCTACAGGGTTCGATTCTAGGCTCTTCCTAATATCATTTTCACTTATCTAGTCAGCCTTCTTACTTACATGAGAAGGGGACACACAACAAGTCCACTGTTCTTTTTATTACTTTGAAATATATCCGGTGACTTAATAGACCTTCTTTGCTCAATCATACTTTACCAGAGTATCTACCGATCGACTCTGCATTTGGCATTTCTGATGTCACTTTCTTAAATCCTTCGTGTTCAATGCACCTTATCTCATATTTGTGGAGATCCGTACTCATATTTCGTCTCCATGTTGTTCATTTTTTGTGAGAAATCTATAAGGTCTCACATTTTTTTACGAAAAGACTTCCGAGCCCAACATTCCTCGCAACAGACTTCAATTTTTCGCGAAACGTCCCTAAGGCTCCACGATTTTCGGGAAAAGTTCCACATTTTTCCCGAAAAGTTTTTGGGGTCCCACATTTTTCGTGAGAAGTCTTCAGGATCCAATATTTTCCGTAGAAAATTTTAATGTCCCACATTTTTCGTGAAAAGCCTTAAGAGTTCATCATTTTTCTCGAAAAGTTTTTAAGGTTGAATATTTTTCGGGAGAAGTTTTTTAGGTTGAACATTTTTCGCGAGGAGACATTAGGGTCCGATATATTTCAGACAATGTCTTAGAAGTCCCACATTTGTTCACGATATAATTTCAAAATCCTAAATTTTCCGAAAAAAAATGTCTTTAGAGTCCGACATATTTCGCTAAAGGTCTTCAAGGTCTCACCTTTGTCGCAAAAAGTCTTCAAGGCCTCAGTATTTCGCGAAAAGTCTTTAATCACATTTTTCGCGAAAAAGTATTTCATATTTTGCAAAAAGTATTCAAGATATCACATTTCTTCACGAAAAGTCTTCAATGTCCCACATTTTTCGTGAGAAATCTTCGAAGTGCCACATTTTTTGCGAGGAGAAATCGTCAGTAAGTCCATTTATTGTCGATTACAATTACAATAAACCTCTCAAACTACCGATATCCATGACAAATAACTCCCTCCCTGAGAATTCTTCCTTCAAACACCTCGGCTTAACATTCACAGAAAATATGAACTGGAATAAGTACATTGCGGACATTGCGAAGACTGCACTGCTGCAAAGAAAGGTGGGCTCCCTCTACCGTGCTAGAAAACTGCTCACGCTCAAGAGCATCCTGTATGTCTATAAGGCCACTATTCGCCCATGTATCGAGTATTGTTGCCACATCTGGGCTGGTGCATCTATCACTAGTCTCTCTCTCTCTCTCTCTCTCTCTCTCTCTCTCTCTCTCTCTCTCTCTCTCTCTCTCTCTCTTGGATAGGGTCCAAAAAAGAGTCTCCAATCTAATAGGCCCCACTTTGTCAAGTAGGCTCCAACCCCTGTCACATCGTCGCAATGTTGCATCCCTGTGCCTGTTTTACAAGTATTTTAGTGGAATACGCCCTGGTGAACTCATTGCCCCTCGACTAACATATCTCCGACAAACTCGCTTAGCAACAAAATCACACCTCTTCACTGTTGAGGTCCCTAAATGTCAGAGAGTTTTCTACTCAAATAGTTTCTTCCCTAAAACGGCTAGACTTTGGGATTCCCTTCCTGCTGCCGGCTTCCCAAACTCTACTGCTATGCCGAAGTTCAGATGAAACGTAAACCAACATTTAAATCTTTCTTAGGCATGGCCCCAATTAGTAGCCCCTTACGTCCAAGTGGCAATATGTCTTGTTTGGGATGACGATGACTAAAAAACAAAATCATACAAAACGCTGAAAAAAAACACAAGTATGTAAACGTTGAGTTTTCTCGTAAGTGATATCACTGTTTTCCATAGTCAACGATCTAACTTATCGAACTATTCACTTGTTTTGCTTATATGAAAACCAATTTCCGCATTGTTTACCTAAGTAACTCATCTGACTAGCTGTGATTCCTGCCAAACATAAATGGTCCCATTCGAGCTTTGCCTGGTGCAAATTGGTACAAAATAACAGTATTTTCAAACCTAAGGTAAATCGTAAGAATTCATGAAATGTTGTATATTTGCTTGACAAGACAATCACAATCATCCGTACGCAAGAAATCTTGTATTTTGGTTTAGTACGGAACATGTGGAGTTGTTATAATAATAATAATAATAATAATAATAATAATAATAATAATAATAATAATAATAATAATAGTCTCTGTTTTATTATTTATACAAAGGAGAACAACCTTCTTCCTTCCCCATTAAGATAGTTATGCATCACTTAACGTTTTTCGTATCATCCCAAATACACCCTACATCCTCATCTCTTTAAGCACAACAAATAAAATAATAAATGCACACTTAGCAGTATATTAATATATTTATATAGTTAAATAGATTAAATAGCTTGTTATAAATAACTAGAAATATATTTATAGAGTATATTTTAAATAAAATAAAAAGATATATGATCGATAATTAAATCTAATCGATACATACATGCATTTTGATTAGTAAACGTAATTAGATAAAATTAACAGAATTAAACTTAATATTATTAACGAGCGGAGGGCACCCGGTTTTTCTCGGTCGCAAAACAAGCTTAAATATGATATTTTAATTTGTCTAGATTTCGTATAAATTTTTTTTTAGAGACGTGATTTCAAAAGTAAAAAAAAAGTATTTGGGTGCCATCAGCTAGAATCGAAACCGAAATCAAAATTGTAGCATTCAAAGCTATTAACGTTAGCACTGCACTAAATTGACATGCATATGAACTGATTAAAAATAAACTAAGATTAATGTACAAAGTGTATAACGATTTTTTTTAAATTTTGACTCTTTTTTTTGAGCCCTTAAGACTATTTTAACCGGCTAACGATCCATACAAGAACGGTCCATAAAAAAGGCCAATCATTTGAGGCTTCTAGAGATAGAGTTTGAAAATATGGAGACGTACAGACAGAGTGAGTTTTATAAATTAGAACTAAATCATGATTTCATACAGGAAACATATAAACTTTAAGATTGCTAATTCGTAAGGATTCGTTCACTATTGATTAAACTGTCGGTTTTCTCTAGAAGTAATATCTCTCCTGTCCACCGACAGCATACGGGACCTTTACACATCATTATAACGATATTAGTATACATTATTAAAAATATATTTAAAATATTATAATCCCTTTATACCCAAAGATAACCACCTTTCAAGTAGAAATAAAATATCATATGAATCCTTTAATAACATTGATATATCGTTAATTTTTCATTTAAAAACATTTCACTACATACACATCTGTAACACCCGGGTTTATTTAATGCGATTAAATCCTTACTTCAGTCAATCGTATAAATAAATAACTATTTTAATACTACTAAAAATAAGCAAAATAGAAACAGTTAAACAAATTATCCCCGTAATCAATAATATTAAGTTCAAATTAAATACAAGAGGCGTTCGAAAAGTAATGTCTCCTATTTTTATTCAGCCCGGTTGGATCAGATCGCACTACAAATTGCACTGCTATAGTGACTGGATTAATGCATTCATAACATGACAGTTTCATCTCACTGTTGCAAATATTGACGGTGTGAGATTCTAAGAAATCAGCCCCCGTCATGAACATGAGTCAGAAGCAGAGATGCGCCATGGCATTCCTCTATGCAGAAAAAAAAAAAACAATGAACCGATCAACGTTCATCGGCGCCTGTTAAATGTTTACGAATCCGATGCAGTTGATGTAAACATAGTTAAGAGATGGTTTCGTTGATTTCAGAGTGATGACAGAGATGCGGGTGACAAAGCTTGCTCCGGACATTTACGACCGAGGCGTCGCTTATCGCTGGCAAAAGTGCATTGAGAATGGTGGTGATTATGTAGGAAAACAAATTCTGAAGCACAAAAGGTCGCTCGTTGTAACGGTACCCATTCCGTCTTCGTATTTTTTCAACGTTTTAGTTTTTACGTTAAAAAAAATACGAGGAATTACATTTGGAACGACCCTCGTAATGCCAAGCTATAATAAAAGTATTACATGATTAAGAGCTTCTCTAGGGTACACCACAAAACCTTTCTGTTGAGTATGTACAAAACTTTGGTATGGTCTTAGACTTTGTCCAGAGTTAGACCAGTGTATTGCTTAAGACACTTTTCGTAAAGTTACTTTAGGAAAACTATCCCTCACATTCCTGAAAACAAATTGAGATAGAACATCATATACATACGTTATTGAAATCTATCTCACAACATCCTATACACCTAGTAGGGCTATTGTAAGAGGGTTACAGCAATTCTATGATATATTTTCAATGTTCCTAAAAATGTATATACATCAGAGAATTGAGGGGGGGGCACCACGGCATTTAATGTTCTCCAGATCCAGAGATTTTGTCTATCGCAGCTCATTCTAAAGATTACTTAGTGACATAAGAAATAAATAATCAATTTGTTACTTGGTCTCTCCTTTCATGGGTAAACTCTTTCTCGCTTTCTCTTTCTCTCTCTCTCTCTCTCTCTCTCTCTATCTACTCAATAAAACCTTTAAAAACAGTCTTCATTGCATTTCATGCACGGGTAGTTTTGTTCGTACTACAGTAGTCTTCAAGTCTTATGTAAATTGTTGTTGAGCCGTGCCCTTAAATAATCACGTTATGCCCAACTTACAACATAAACGATGACTACACTATAACCTTACATTCATTAACTCTTACCTTCGGGTAGCTTTCGGGTCTTGATTACTTGTAACTCAATTGTAAAAAGAAAACAAAAGCTAAAGAGACAAGGCGGTCAACAACCACGGTAGGATCATGGGCCATACATGGAAATTCGAGGAAAGATGCGATGATGCAGAGACAAAAAGACCAGCGACCGCGCACATGTGTATAAAAACAATTACTCTATTGTTTTCGTGATTGCTCACGAGCGATGTCAGGACATGAGAGATTCCTTGTGAGCGAGAAGGAACATGTGAGATTTGATCGCTCATCAATGAGAATGGCCGCGTTTACAAATCTAAACATTTAATGTTGCACCACCAGTCTATTTCCCAACCGACTGCAAAATAATTACTTTGAAATCTAATACAAACAAGTGCTTGTTGAGTCGTCCTTTAGGATAATTAATTCCTATTAGTCATCTTCGTTCCTGGTCTTCTCGTGACGACGATCATCGTCCAATTGACAATCTTTTTAACGCTTATCCTCGAGTGGGCCTCAGATCTTGATAATTAGTGACCCATCAGCAAGAAAAAGGACAAGTAATTACATGACGCATACTCGAATAACATAGATCGATTTGTTTTATCTCTAGTGCCAGACAGATCGAACCAAGACCAACGAAGATGAATTTATGGGCACAATAACAAAAAATTATCGGTCTATTTTCTTATACTGCGTTCAACTGACTTTTTTTTATCTCGCACAACGACACGCTTTCCAAAACCAACGCAATACAACAAGAATTTTTATGCCCCGGGCATTTCACAATATCAGTATACATAGATAGTTTTATTCATCATATTTTTACATCAATGAAGAAAGGTAGCTTTATCCGCAATGCATCTATCAGCCACCCTCTGCGCTCGACCACTTAAACGCAGTTTCGCCGCCATACATTTTAAGAGAGTGGAGACAAATACGGGGTGGCCATCGTTGATGTTGTGTAAGAGAAGCGGGTGTGGTAGAGAAATGAAGACGGGAGAGTTTTTTATGCATCGTCTTGGCATTCTTCTTGCGAAAGATGAAGAAATAAGGAACTGGTATTTTTTTTTTTAAGATGCGTCAATTTAATCTGCGTATTTAGTGATGAAAAAATACTTGGACGTGAGAGGCTAAATGGAAATATTATTTCAAACTGAAACGTTAGAAACCAAAGGAAATGCAATTTCAACTGAAGTGTGACAGACCAAAGGAAATGCTATTTCTAACTTAGCCATGACAGAGCAAAAGAGATGTTATTTAAAATTAGATGTGACAGACCAAAGAAAATGCTATTTCATACTTATGCTTCAAAGACCAAAGGAAATTCTATTTTATACGTAGGTGTGACAGACCAAGGAAATACTATTTCAATATTAGCCGTAACAGACCAAAAGAAAATGCTTTTTTTTAAACTGACATTTGGCAGACTAAAAGAAATGCTATTTAAAACTAAAGCGTTACAAATCAAAGCAAATGTTATTTCAAGCTTAAGCCTAGCAGACCAAATAAAATCCTACTTCAAACTAAAGCGTGACAGACACAAGAAATTGCTATTTCAAATTTAGACGATACAGATCAAGGGGAATGTTCAACTTAGACGTGACAGACCAAAGGAAATGCTATTTAAAAGGTATGCCTGGCAAACCAAAAGAAATATAATTTCAAAATTAGTTGTTGTAATGATCTAAAGCAATAAAAGGGAGAAAACCTCGAATGTCACCAGGGTTAAAGCCCCTGGGACATCCGGGTATTCATCTGACTATATACATAAAAGCCGTAAACACGTGTTCGTTTTGTCTCGCGCTAATCGAAGTCTATCCGTCTACTCCACCACGGTAATAATTGATATTGATATCATTTGATTGATATCATTTACCAAATACGACAGCCGTGACAGACCTAAACAAATGCTATTTCAACCCTGAGTGTGACAGACCAAAGGAAATTCTATTTCAGACTTAAGTGTAACAGACAAAAGATAGTGCTAGTTCAAATTTATATGTAACAGACTAAATGGAAATATTATTACAAACTCAAATGTGACAGACTAAAGGAAGTACTATTTCAAACTAACGATTTACGATTGAACTTATGCATTCCTGACCTGAAAGTTTTATCTCTCTGTTGCAGATATTGACGGTGTACGACTCTAATAAAGCAACGCTTGCCATAAACGTGTGTCAGAAGCAGGGATGCATCATTGAATCCTTCCATGCCGAAAAAAAAAATTAATCGATCAACATTCATCGCCGCCTGTTAAACGTTTACTAATCTGATGCAGTTGATGTCAGCGCAGTTAAATGATGGGTTCGTCGATTACAGAGTGGCGGCAGAAATTTGAATGATAAAGCGTGCTTTGGAAGCCCATGTGCAACCAACACTCCAGAAAACATTGTGGATCTCAATCAATTCATCCGCGGTGATCGGCTGATAATGGTGAATGAAATACGTGCAGAGTTTAATGTGGGTGAAAGTGCACTGGAAAGGATGTTTGGCATCCCTAGGACGCAGCAAAGCGTGTGCTAGGTTGGTTCCACGAGAGCTCGCGCGGGACCAACAGAATTATCTACTGGATGTCTGTCAGAACTTTTTGAATAAGTACGCAGTCGAAGGTGACGGTTTATTGAACCGTAGCATCAGTTGTAATGACACGTGGTGTTACCACTACGAGCCGAAGTCCAAACGGCCATTAATGGAATGTCACCACTCACGCCGCTCTCTAACAAAAAAGAGGTTCAAGACACAGACATCTGCAAGCAAAGTGATGCGCATTGTCTTCTGGGACAAGAAGGTCGTCATCCTCTTGGATGTTTTGGAATCAGGATTGACTGTCAACTCTGATCGTTACGTTGAAACCTTAACAAAGCCGAAGGCTTGAATTGCTCATGTAAGGCTAGAAAACATTCCGTTTGCAACCCGACAATGCCAGGACACACATAAGTTTTAATACCTCGGAATGTGTGACAAAGTTCAGTTGGGTAGTGCTATCTGGCACTGTTAGACTTCCACTTGTTCGGATCTCTGAAGGACGCACTAATTGGACACATTTCTCCGACAACAACGCTGTAATAGAAGCCGTGAGAAATATGTCGCCTCGGCAGGCACTGACGTTTACGACTGAGGCGTCAAGGCTCTCGTCCATCGCTGGTAAAGGTGCATCGGGAATGGTGGTGACTATATAGAAAAATAAATCCTAGTACATAAGCTGCTCCTCGTTTTAATGGTTCCACTTCAGGTTTTTGTAGTTCTTCAACTTTTTTACTTAAGAATTAAAAGACTTCTGGAATGATCATCGTATTCCATTACAGACCGATGAAAATAGCATTTTAGACGTAAGTGTAGTAGATTAAGGAAAATAATATTTGACATTTAAGCTTGAGAAACAAGCACCAATATTATGTTAAACGTAAGCGTAACCGAACAACAAAATGCTATTTTAAACTTAAGCATGAAAATTGATTGAAATATCACTTAATTTTTAAGTGTGAGATGCTATTTCAAATTGAAGAATGACAAACAACAAAAATAGTATTTCAAAGTTGAGCGTGACCAATAAGCAAAATGTTATCTTAAACTAACTACTGCATATGTTAAACACAATATTACGGAATTGCTTCCCTGTTAGTTACAACATGACCCTCTTCAAATCCAATGTCATACAAATACTTGTAGAGGCGTCCTCTAAAGTAATCAAGTGTTCTCCATTCGATGGAATTGAAGGAAAAATTTCAAGTGGGTCATTCTCGCAGAAAATACGTTGCTTATCTTAGACTACTATATCGTTATTTTCGTGGTGGGTGCTCGACTGAGTTCCAATTTTTGTTTATTCCCTGCAAACTACAATGATCATCTTCAAGTCCAATGTCATCAAATGCATATTCAGATGTTCTAAGTAATTTAATTTTGTCGATTCGATTCATCGTTTACAATCTTCTCACAGCATTATTCATCATCCAAGTAACAATCTAAGTAAACCTTATCCTTGAGTTGTTTCTTGGCCTTGGTAAATCGTTAGTTTAAAAAGTGTGACAGATCTAGGGAAATACTACTTCAGATTAATTATGACAAACCATATTAGTATGATGATTTTGATGCATCTTAAAATACTTAAGATGCGTCCATTTAATCTGAGCGTTCAAATTGAAAACCGAAGTTTTTTTCAGTGCAAATAGCCGACACATAAAGCATTCCATGAAACTGCCATGACACATCTAAACACCAATACGCATTAAAGATGTAAACAAAGTTACTGCGCAATAGAAAATAAAAAGACGCAAATTTTGCTTTCAACTTTCCATAATTTATTTATTTTTCTTGTTTTATCCCTCGCGTTTACTTTCTCATTTTTCTTTGATTTCTTGGTTATATTTTTAAATGCGTCCACTAAGCATCGCTATAATGAGCTCTGTCCGTCAATCATTTTGCAATGTTACAATTTTAAATACAGTCTTCGTTGTTCTGCACGCTTAAGTTTAATTAAATATTCATCATTCTATAACACTCAAGTTTTAAATAACATTTTCGCCAATCTGTAACGCTTAAATTTGAAATTTTCTCTAATGTTTAAGATTGAAATGACATTTCTGTCGGTCTATAAAGCTTAAGTATGAAATAACATGTTCGTCGATCTGTAATACTTAAGTTCGAAATCGCCTGTCATGCTAAAGTTTGAAATAACATTTTCGTTGGTCTATCATGCTTAAGTTTGAAATAGCATTTTCGTTGATTTGTAATGCTTGTTTAAAATAGCATTTTCATCGGTCTGCACGCTTAATTGTGAAATGCCATTTTCATTAATCTATTCACTTAAAATTGAGAAAGTATTTTGGCCGGTCTGTAACGCGTCAGTTTTAAATATCATTTTTGTCGATATGTAAAGCTTGTTTAAAATAGGATTTTCATCGATATTCAAGCTTTAGCTTTCAATAGCATTTTCGACGGTCTGTAATGCTTAAGCTTGAAATAGTATTTTCCTCGTTATGTAACGCTGAAGATTGAAATAGCATTTTAGTCACTACATGCACAAAGTAAAGTGATATATATATATATATATATATATATATATATATATATATATATATATATATATATATATATATATATATATATATATATAGTTTATTTTTATTTAAATTTCATTCAGAAAAATATAATTTTTAAAAAAGGAAATTTATAGTTTGGACAAAAAAATACAATTCAGAGTTTTTTTCCTTAAGCCATGAATTTTCGATGTAGGTTTATCTCAGAGTGATAAGTCATTAGCAAATATGAGGTCTAATCTCCACACTAACGTAATGTACTTGCAATAACCCTTATCCCTGAGTGGCTTCCGGGCTTTGATAAGTGGTGACCACTGTGTAAAAAAAAAAATTCGAAATAATTTTGCTATTCAACACATACAAAGAAAATATATTAAAAATTACGTCTTTTTAAGGGACATAGATAAAGAAAATAAAAATAGAGCTATTCTCTTTTTGGTTGGGATTGTCTAATATATTATTATCTCTTTAAAATATTTTGTAAGACTCAATACCATAGAATTTATTAATCTGTGCCATATTCGCCTCAGGATGCTGGTATATATATATATATATATATATATATATATATATATATATATATATATATATATATATATATATATATATATATATATATATATATAGTGTTATAATGGAATAATTCCAGGAGGAAATCCGGGTATGAGAGCTCAATGTGGTAAACAGAGCAATAACATAAAAATATAAAAATATAACACAGAAATTACATAATTGTCGACAATGCATCGACAATTTTGTAATTTCCGTGTTATATTTATTTATATATATATATATAATTTTTAAAACGTCAAGATGTCCATTTGTCGCCGCTACGTGGTTCCAAATCTTTTTACCGCTTTTCTTTTCTTTTCCTTCTCTTTCTTCACGTCGCACCACGGCTTGGTTATTTGCATATGTGAGATGCCACTGCTGTTACAAACGTCTTTGTGGCTTCGTTACATTGCTTGATTCCAACCTGTTTCCTTACAAAGGATCGAGATGGGGAGTTGATACCAAGTAAGACGTAACTGTTTTGCCTATGTTCTTCTTGAACTTGCTAATTTACATTTACATTTACCTCCTTCTCGCGTAGTCGTTTTCAATTTGTAATTATGGTGTGTACTGTGAAAACTTGTCGAGTAAACAGCTTCTAATTGTCATATGAGTTTGATTATAACACCTTTTTTGCATGCCTTTGAAGCATATAGTCATACAAGTTTCCCACTTTTTTTACACAGTTCTTTGCATTATTATTGTATTTTGCAAAATCTTTAAAGCTGCACCGGTTGGCCAGTAGATGTAAGACAAGACAGTGTTGTATCATATGATTCTATTCTCCATATTTACAGATTGTTCTGAAAGTTTTATAGCCCCATCTGGTCATAGCAACTTTTAATCGCTCCATTACTATTCGCGGCGTGGTGAGGGGGTAAGTGTTTTCCAATGGAGCCACGGTATCTCTGAACCAGGAGGAAGCGGGATTCACATCTCAGATAAGACAGTGTTGCGTCGTGTAAGCCTCCTTCTCAAAATTGTGAGTGTTTGGGTCAGTTTTCTAGCCTCATCTGGTCATAGTAACTTTTGATCGCCTCATTCCTGTGTAACGTTACCCAACATGTTGTAGCCTCAGTCACAAAGTAGACGAACAATAGGAACAAACTTCAACTCACTTCTCCCAACAACTACATTTATTTCCTTATTCTCCAGCCACGCGTAAATTCTCGTTACAACTGTGACGTTACCCACGTCTCTAGCGTGCTCTCGAACGTCATCCACGTCTCTAACATGATCGTTTTTTTCTAACGTGCTTTTTCTCTATTTTATAGGCTTTTTTTACTGGTGACGTCATTTCGCATGCATTTGCATACATGCATCTGCGCTCTGTTACAGCTGTTCTTGGCTGTTTGAGCGTTGTGCTTTTCACTGAAGTCAGAATGTTTCTATACCAAGGGAGCACTTCAGAACGGAATATTCTGATGTTAGTGGTTAAGATTAATTTGGTTTCTTCCTGAGATGCAGTTAGAGGAAGCTTCTAACAATGATGGATAAAATATTTATTTGGATCTATTTCTTCATAACCACAGTGGAATAGGACCGCAAATGGATGGTAACGTTTAATGCTAGTAAGACTAAGTTGCTCTTTTTTAACAATTACAAGTCGTCTCTCAAACCGCCGATATCCATGACAAATAACACCCTACATGAGAATTCTTCCTTCAAAACCCTCCGCTTAACATTTGCAGGCAATATGAACTGGAACAAATACATTGAGGATATTGCGAAATCTGCTGCAAAGAAAGTGGGTCTCCTCCATCGAGCTAGAAGATTAATCGCACCTGAGAGTATCTTACAAGGCTACCATTCGTCCATGCATGGAGTTTTGTTGCCACATCTGGGCTGTTGCATCTACCACTAGCCTCTTCCTCTTGGATAGGGTCCTAAAAAGAGTTTTCAATTTAATAGGTCCCACTTTGTCAACTAAGCTCTAGCCCCTGCCCCATCACCGCCATGTTGCATCTCTGTGCCTGTTCTACAAGTATTTTAATCGAATGTGCTCTGGTGAACGCATTACATTTGTGCCGAGGTATATATCCTCGACGAACACGCCATAGCAGTAAAATCTTACCCCTTCACTGCTGATGTCCCTAAATGTCAGAAAGTGTTATATTCTAATAGTTTCTTCTTTCGAACAGCTAAACTTTGGAATTCTCTTTCTACTACCTGCTTTTTTGGCTGTACTGACATACAGAAGTTTAAATGTAATGTAAACCAACATCTTGTTAATCTTTCCTAGGCATGGTTTCAAATAATAGCCCCTTACGTTCAAGTGGAGATATGCCTTTTTAGGGGTGAATGTGAGTAAAATAATATATATATATATATATATATATATATATATATATATATATATATATATATATATATGATTAGAATGATGAAAATAGTATTCCGACGAGATAGAGAGATAAAAAAGGAACAAACCAAGTTATGATTTTATCAACATTTCGTCTTTATTGTAAGACTTCTTCTGG